>NC_072493.1:7960294-8267941 GCF_027574615.1 Eptesicus fuscus
TATGATATACCTTGAACTAGATGTCCCAGTACAGTCCTGGCCGGTGTGGCTCAGTTGGTTGGGCTTCATCCCGTGCATCAAAAGGTTGCTGGTTTAATTCCAGGTCAGGACATATGCCTGGTTTCAGGCTTCCTCTCCCTTCCTCTCTTTCTAAAAATCAAAATAAAGTATTATTTTTTTTTTAAAGGGGCGGGGGAAGTCCCAGTACAAATATTACTGCATAAAGGGGGTGTGGGGAAGGGCTGGAGGGGGTCAATTGGGGAAATAAGGGGACATATGTAATACTTTCAACAATAAAGAATTATTTTTAAAAAAACATATTACTGCTTAAAATACCAATGGCAATTAAATTCAGATGAGCTCATGGTAGATTTCATGAACTTTTAAAATTATTTGCTCTTTTTCCTGACAGAGGACAGAGCTGCCCAGTCTTTACTCAATAAACTTATCAGAAACAACCTTGTTGATAACACAAACCAAGTGGAAGTCCTGCAGCGGGATCCAAACTCCCCCCTCTACTCAGTGAAGTCCTTTGAGGAGCTTCGGTTGTGAGTATTTGTTTTGTTTGCTTTCTCACTCTCCCCTTTGTGTTTAGATAGCTATCCTGGACCTGTTATATTTTTCATCACAATACAAAATTTTTAGCTAAATAAATTTAATTTTTAAAAATTAGCTGCTTTGAGCTATTTAATAAAATTTCCAGGTAATCTATAAAAATGTCATCTGTACTTAACACATTGGACTCAGTTCAGCACAGTTCAAGTTTGTTAGTTCTAAGCTGTGGGTAACACCAGTTAAAAAGACCAAAAAAAATCCCCATATATTTGGCTTCTTTCCTCAACCAAAAAGACTGACTTGCATCATTGTTTTTCTAGGAAGCCACAACTTCTCCAGGGAGTTTACGCCATGGGCTTCAACCGTCCATCCAAGATACAAGAAAATGCATTGCCTTTGATGCTTGCTGAGCCGTATGTGTCCTGACATAACCCTATCCCATTTTTAATTTTCCATTTTAAAACTTTTATTTAAAACAACTACACTATTAATATATGCTCATTTTAGAAAAGTTAGAAAACAATAAAAAAAAGGAAAAAATCATTTGTAATCTTCCTCCTCCACATACTATTAATATTTTGAGTATTATTCTAGACTTTTGAGAGAGAGAGAGAGGAGGAAAAACATTGATGTGAGAAACATCGATTGGTTGCCTCCCACATCCGCCCCAACCAGGAATCGAACCTGCAACCTGAGTATGTGCCCTGACCGGGAATTGAATGCACAGTCCTTTGGTACATGTGACAATGCTCCAATCAACTGAGTCACACTGGCCAGGGCAGACATTTACATATGTATAAATATTTTTAAATAGATATAAAATTTTATATGCTTTTAAATTTTTATTTATATGATCATCTATGTTGGGAAATATACATTTATATCATTCATATACAGCCCAGGGGTGGGAAATGTCCGTATGAGGCCCATGAGATCATTTGGTCTGGCCCTGCCATGACATTAGGGGTGAGATAATTAAACGTTTAACCAAATATAGCAGGCTAATTTTTAAGGTGATAATTTTGTATGTTATACAAAAGATGTTATAGCCAAATGGCCCTTGGCAGAAAAAAGTTTCCTCACCCCTGATGTACACCATGATTTCATTATATGGATATACTAGTAATAAAGTTTATTGTGTCAAGTATATTGGCAAAAAAAACCCTACATTTTCTAGGAGACCAGAATGGTGCAGTGCTTCTCACACTTTCATAGCCTATTCTCATAGGAATTTATTAAAATGCAAATTCTGATTTCAGTAGATTTGAGGTGGGATTGAGGTTCATGATTTCTAGTAAGCTGTTTGTCTAAAAATAGGTATTTTAGGTCTTTATTTTCTCAAAGTTTTCTTTGTTCTGCATCATAATAGTAACATTACTTCAAGATGAATGTCTTTTTTTAAACTTGAAACGTTATTCTTCATTTTTATTAACTGAAAGGATACTTGAGATTTAAGCTTACTAAACAGTTCATTTTCTTGTGCAGTCCACAGAACTTAATTGCCCAGTCTCAGTCTGGTACTGGTAAAACAGCTGCCTTTGTGTTGGCCATGCTCAGCCATGTAGAACCTGCAAACAGATACCCCCAGGTAAGGACTTAGTGAATTTGGGTTTTCTGCTAATGCATAGCTAGAAGGGAAATGCCATTTGATGGATTAAAAACCATTTCTTATAGTACCTTTTACATAAACTAGAGCTCCTTAAGTTGGGTACAACCAACATAGTTGATCTAGTAACAAAAATCCTGTTCTCTTCCATGGTTTGCCAATTCTAGGATACTGCTGATAGGCTTGGCTCCTTTACTTGCAGGAAAAACCTCCTTCATCTACAATTATTCATCCATTAGAGAGTTGAGAACTTTCTGAGAAAGTGAAAAGGAAGCTAATCTCCAATGTGAATTTCAGATCCTTGCTCACTTGTAGGTTTTGGTACTCTACTGGCCAGTAGCTGTTTCCAAGTGTCTTTACCCAGCCAGAGTTCTGGCCCCTAAGAATTCTACCTTGTGACTTTGCAGCTTAAAGAAACAAATGGTGTATACTTTATATATCTTTTCCTTCAGCCTTAGCTGGAAGAAGAATAACTAAATCCTGGTGTAATTCCCCATTGCAAAAAAGCTATTGTCTTGACTTCTCACTCTGCACTCTTTCTACCAGTGTCTGTGCCTCTCCCCAACGTATGAACTTGCCCTTCAAACGGGAAAAGTGATTGAGCAGATGGGCAAATTTTACCCAGAGCTGAAGCTAGCTTATGCTGTTCGAGGCAATAAATGTGAGTATGAATATGTAATCCTAATTCATTAAGCTAATAACTTTTTTAATTTTACAGTTAAAATAATACAATGAACACGTGTGCCCTCCACCTAGATTTGAAAACTTAATGTTTTGCCATATTTGCTTTATGTGTATATAGATATTTCTGATGAATCATTTGAAAGTAAATTGCAGACATTGTGGCTTTTTATTCCTAACTAGAAGCCCAGTGCATGAAATTCTTGCAAGGGGAGGGGTGTGTCCTTCAGCCCAGCCTGCACTCTCCAATCTGGGACCCCATGAAGGATGTCCAACTGCCTGTTTAGGCCCGATTCCAGTAGGATCGGGTCTAAACGGGTAGTCGGACATCCCTCTCACAATCCAGGACTGCTGGTTCCCAACTGCTCGCCTGCCAGCCTGATCACCCCCTAACCACTCTCCTGCCAGCATGATTGCCCCCAACTGCCCTCCCCTGCTGGCCATCTTGTGTCCACATGGGGGCAGCCATCTTTGACCACATGGGGGCAGCCATCTTGTGTGTTGGAGTGATGGTCAATTTGCAATTACTCTTTTTTTTTTTTAAATATATTTTATTGATTTTTTACAGAGAGGAAGAGAGAGGGATAGAGAGTTAGAAACATCGATCAGCTGCCTCTTGCACACCCCCTACTGGGGATGTGCCCGCAACCAAGGTACATGTCCTTGACCGGAATCGAACCCGGGACCTTTGAGTCCGCAGGCCAACGCTCTATCCACTGAGCCAAACCGGTTTCGGCTGCAATTACTCTTTTATTAGATAGGATAGAGGCCTGGTGCATGGCTGGGGGCCGGCTGTTTTGCCCTGAAGGGTGTCCCAGATCAGGGTGGGGGTTCCCTTGGCACGTGGGGCGGCCTGGGCGAGAGGCCTGTGGTGGTTTGTAGGCTGGCCACGCCCCCCCCGGCGACCCAAGCAGAGGCCCTGGTATCTGGGATTTATTTATCTTCTATAATTGAAACTTTGTAGCCTTGAGCGGAGGCCAGGGCAGGGCGGGAAGCTTGGCTTCCTCTATCACGGGGGCAACCCAAGCCTCCTGCTCTCTCCGTGGCTGCAGCCATCTTGGTTGGGTTAATTTGCATACTTGCTCCTGATTGGCTTGTGGGCGTGGCTTGTGGGCATAGCAGAGGTACGGTCAATTTGCATGTTTCTCTTTTATTAGTGTAGATACTTTAGTATGCATTTCATGATTAGGACATTCTTCAGCATATCCACAATACCCTTATCACAACCAAGAATATTAACATTCTCTAATGACTAATACCTAGTCATTTTCATTTTACTTCATTTGTCCCAAAAGTGTTTCCTTATGGCTCTCTTGTTTTGAACCAAGATCGAGCAAGTGTATCCACATTGCATTTGGTTATTGTATCTCCTTACATTTCTTTTAATCTAGAATAGTCCCTTCACATTACATTTGACTTTTTGAACACACCTTTTTGCTTATAAAATATTCCAAGTTTTGGATTTGTTTAATTGCCTAATTTCTTTTTGATGTCATTAGAAGAACAAAAATGTTCTAGAATGTTCATGGCAGTTAACTCTGGTAGTTTATTTTTATTCTTTATACATATTTTCTGCCTTTGTTTTACAACAAACTGACAATATTTAAGTAATTTAAAGTTTCTTAGAAGTTTGGTTGAGTCCTATGGATCTTTAACACAAACTTGTAACTTTATGACTCGCAGAAATCTACTCTGTGTACAACATCCTTTTGTGAAATCAGTTCTGAAAAGTAAGATAATAAAACTTAGTGAAAAGTTATTTAAAATGTTAGTTTGGCCCTGACCGGTTTGGCTCAGTGGATAGAGCATCGGCCTGCGGACTGAAAGGTCCCAGGTTCGATTCCAGTCAAGGGCACGTACCTTGGTTGTGGGCACATCCCCAGTGGGAGGTGTGCAGGAGGCAGCTGATCGATGTTTCTCTCTCATCGATGTTTCTAGCTCTCTATCCCTTTCCCTTCCTCTCTGTAAAAAAATCAATAAAATATATTAAAAAAATAAAATAAAATAAAATGTTAGTTTGGATTTGAGTTAGAATGACAGAGGATTTTGAATAATTTTTTAATGAGGGGCAGTAATTGTTTGTTAACTGAAATTTAAAAGAGGCAGCATTTGTTAGCTTTGAATTGATTCAACATTCACATTTGGGGAAAATTTTGGCCATGACTAGAGGGAAATTGTTTATGTCTGGTAAAGAGTACAAGTGCTAAAATTTGAATCAATAAGTACCATCTAATTGAAAAATAAAGAACCAAATTCTCAATTTCAGACTGTGCAGGACCAAGAACATGTCATGGTCTGCCAGGCCTAATCTGGGAAGCATTTTAAGAGAGGTAGATTGTGTTTGAAAAGACAGTCTTTCATAATGAACCCTATTTATTGATCTGGGCATGAGGCGTGTAAAAGCAACTGACTTGTTTGATGTAAATGCTGGAGAGTTGAGGAGCTGAGTACACTAGAGTGAGGAAAACTTTGAAAATGTCTGTTATGAGAAAATGCAATCCTCATCTAGGGGGAACCATGCTGACAGAGAAGAAATAAAGATAACAGGTCCTTGCCCTAACCAGTATTCTCAATGGTTAGAGCATTGGCCCGTGCACCAAAGGGTTAAGGGTTCAATTCCCAATCAAGGGCGCTTACCTGGGTTGCAGGTTCAATCCCCAACCCCAGTTGGGAGTGTGCAGTTGGGGAATGTGCAAGAGGCAATTAGGCGAGTTGTCTCTCTGACATCAATCTCTCTCTCTCTCTCTCTCTCTCTACCTTTCCCTCCCTCCCTTCCACACTCTCTAAAAATCAATGGAAAAAATATCCCCCCATGAGGATTAACAATAAAAATTTAAAAAGATTTTTGAAATATAAAATGGGAAAGAATACCACAGAGTTTTTTATATCCTTAGTATATCTTTTCAGCATTATTGTCTTTTCTGTGTGTGTGTCCATGAGATATTGTAGTGATATCCTAACCTTTCCTTAAAATATTAATGCAAACATCAAAAAATTGTATTAAAATACATCAAAGCTTTAGAATTTCTCAGAAAGGAGAGCTGGTTTTGCCAGGGACATACCTATGTAAAACATCTTGTCTCCACAGTGGAAAGAGGTCAGAAGATCAGTGAGCACATTGTCATTGGCACCCCTGGGACTGTCTTAGACTGGTGCTCCAAGCTCAAGTTCATTGACCCCAAGAAGATCAAGGTGTTTGTTCTGGATGAGGCTGATGTGATGATAGCTACTCAGGGCCACCAAGATCAAAGCATCCGCATCCAAAGGTAGGATGCTGGATCTGGGAGGAACTTCTCAGCCTACTGATCTATAAGTAAAAACCTTCTTCTTTATGTCTCCTGTTATATCCAACTCCTCTTCTCTCTCCTGCTGAGGTCTCTGCTTCAGAAGCTTCAGAAGTATGTTTGATGGGTCATGTCAGCACTGACCACACTCCCGCCTGGGTTGAGGAAAAAGACTGAGGGAATCTCATACCACCCTGTCCCTGCCCCATGTCTGGTCCTGCCTCTTCCCCACAGTGCTCCTCCACCTCTGCCACCTTCCAGGGGACATAGACCTTCCAAGCCTGGGGAGGCTGTGCTGCTGCTCATGCCAGTGGAAAACTCGGGCTCATGCCAAACACCCGGGCCTTCCCTTGCAGGATGCTGCCCAGGAACTGCCAGATGCTGCTTTTCTCTGCCACCTTTGAAGACTCTGTATGGAACTTTGCCCAGAAAGTGGTCCCAGACCCAAACATTATCAAACTGAAGCGTGAGGAGGAGACATTGGACACCATCAAGCAGTATTACGTCCTGTGCAATAACAGAGACGAGAAGTTCCAGGCCTTGTGTAACCTCTACGGGGCCATCACCATTGCTCAAGCCATGATCTTCTGCCATGTGAGTAGCAGCAGGAGCAGCAGCAGCAGGCCAGCCTGGGGAGGAGTTCCATGGGAAGGTGTTGTCCAGCGCCCTCCCTCTCAGCCAGCTCCACCTTAGTGCTGAGGAGGACCAGGTTCATTTAAGTAATTCATCCAAAAAATATATGGCTAAAATTCTATTTGAAAAATTTTAAGTCTAACCTGCTGGCTGAATGCTGCAGGTCTTCATGTATATAAATGGCAAAAAGCCACTTTTCTGCAGGTGTTTTCATTTTTTTTTTTGCAGGTATCTTCATTTAAAACAATTCTTTTCACTCCAGACCCGCAAAACAGCCAGTTGGCTGGCAGCAGAGCTCTCAAAAGAAGGCCACCAGGTGGCTCTGCTAAGTGGTGAGATGATGGTGGAGCAGAGGGCTGCAGTGATTGAGCGCTTCCGAGAAGGCAAGGAGAAGGTTCTGGTGACCACCAACGTGTGTGCCCGTGGTGAGCAGAGAACTTGTCCTGGTCTGCCAGCCTCGGGGTAGCAAGAGAAGTCCTCATATACGAACAACTCAGTGGTTTGGGAGTGGTCACGTGGGGTTGGTGGTGACATTCTTTTCTAGGAGAGACTGGATTCCCTCAGCAGATAAGAACTTTCACAGAAACCGAGTCCTGACTTGGAGGAAGGAAATGTACAGGCTTCTGACTGGTTTACAATGGCGCCTGCTCTTCTTGGGGCAGCCATTGAGGTTTCAGCTGCATCTCCTGACACCAAGTGTCTAGCAGAGGCTCTCCTACTGACTTCTTAATTTCTTTAGCACCTGCCCAAGTCCTGTGGTTTTCCTCTGGGTTCTGTTATGTGCTCCTGGTCCCTGAATCCCAGAGCTGGCCCACCTTGACTCCCTCTCCCCAAAGATGGTATATGTGGCCTGTCTCCCATTCTTACTCTTCCCATCTCTCCTTCATGCAGGTATTGACGTTGAACAGGTGTCTGTTGTCATCAACTTTGACCTTCCTGTGGACAAGGATGGGAACCCAGACAACGAGACTTACCTGCACCGGATCGGGCGCACTGGCCGCTTTGGCAAGAGGGGCCTGGCGGTGAACATGGTCGACAGCAAGCACAGCATGAACATCCTCAACAGAATCCAGGAGCATTTTAGTGAGTCCTGGGAGTGTCCTGCCTTTCCTTATAGGGGCAAGTGCGGGGGTGGGTGGAAGGGTAGGTGGTCCTGTGGCCCCTAGAGAGGCTTTGTCCCTTTGCACATTCCCCTCCTCCCCTACAGTTGGGAAGTCCTCAAGGAGCACACCTGGGGAGTTCAGTGTCAGGACTCGAATGTCAGTTCCCCTTGGCCAGGCTGAGGGCCTTGGACTCGGACTGTTGTTGTCAGTGTCTGTGTCTCAGGCACCAGAAGCCTTTGGGGTTAAATGAAGGATGGATGTGGGTAGAGGCAGGGCTTGTTCCTAGCCAGGGCAGAGACCTGTGTGTTTTCTCTCCCTGCTGGGCTGCCCTTTCCCTAGGTGTGTGTCTCCATGTAACCCCATGTTGATTTCTCTTTGAAACTTTTTTTTATTCTCAGATAAGAAAATAGAAAGATTGGACACTGATGATTTGGACGAGATTGAGAAAATAGCCAACTGAGAAGCTCCACCAGGCTCTGCTGCCCACCCTTGGCTCCCTCTAAGTGGGAGACTAGTGCTTTCAAGTACAGGCCTCAACAGTCGCCACAAAGATGAAGGCACGATTAGAGAGAAACTACCTACCTCATTTTAAATTACGTTTGGACTTGATAAAAATTGTGCAAATGATGGGGGAAGGTAGATAAAATTATTTACACAACTTTTGGAAGATTAGGCGTGAATACACAGAAATTTACCTTTTGGAAATTCTGTCTTTTTTTTTGGCCAGTGTTTTCCCCATGGTTATACTCATCTAGATGCTGTGCTAAATGATCACTTGCTCAGGATCTATCTGGCAGCCTCTGCCTGTTGTCTGGGTAGGAGTGTTCAGGCCCACACCAGCTCTAGTGGAAGTGACAGAATAGAGGTGAAGAGGGAACACAGAGAGAAGCCCCAAGAAGGATAGGTGTGTAAGCCACCCATCATGTTTGGAGTAAGATATGAAGCAGCAGAGGAGAGCTGGGAGCTGCTGCTTTGGATTTGGGGTGGGATAGCTCAACTGAGTGTTGTCAGCCTACTCTGTACTGAAGCCCACAGCAGGAGGGGATTTGCTAAGCACGAACCAAAATGCAAAGCATGGACCAAAATGCCAACCTGGGATTTTTGGTGGGTGCAAGTCTGTGTTGTAGGGCCACGACCTGTTCTTTTCAGCACGTGCTATCTGTGTGCAGTGCACATCTGATTACTGGAATGTCCCGTGCTTGTGCTTAAGCAAGTCCTGTGAAGTCATCGTGAAGAATTAGTGGTGGCTCTAGCTTGCCATAAAACCTGGTCTCACAGGCATTTGCAGCATCTTTTTTTATATCCTTAACATCAACTTGACCCCTTAGGAGTCTTGAGTAAATATGAGGTGATGTGAGATTTGTATCCTCAGTGAAAATTGTGGTTTGAAGTCACGAATAGCCAGCCTCAGGGCAGCTACAGAAGTGATCCGCAGTAATCACAAATCCTTGCTTTGTCTTCAGATCCGAGAAGACAAGTGTTGTAAGTAAGAGCTGATGAATGAGTTCAGGTATTTGGCACCTTGACTGTGAAAAGATACTGGACATCTATGTGCAACTAAGGGACTAGGTGGATTACAACCATCATCTGTGCAAGGCAAGAGTAACTGCCAAGACCTTTACTCCATCTTTACTTGGCATCTTTGTGCAGAGTAGTCAGAGCAAATAATAGTAATGAATATTTCTTCATATCTGACCAAGTCTGTTGGTACCCACGAAGTGACAGAGCAAAGATGAGATGAAACTGAGATGCAAGAGTAATAGAAGTCCAGCCAAAAGGGGTCCTCTTCTGCTCTGAGTCTGATACAGAATGGCCACTTTACCCAGGACCAGGCTTGGAAGAAGGGTTTTCTGTGATGAGAACTACTCAAATCCCAGACCTTCCTTGTAGGTGTTTCTATGTTTTAGGGCTAGCTCTGTCTCTTGGGAAAGGGAAGAGCCACTACCAGCTTCCAGGTGGTTACCTTAATCTGACATTACAGATTCTGCAGAGAGACTGACACTCTGCCAATCCTGCTACATTCCTCCACTGGGCACTTGGCTGTATAGTCTTCTCTATGCTTCTGGCCAACTCAGACCTACTCTAGAAGTTATATAACTGAAGAAATTTAATCCCCCACCCAAAGTCCTGTGGACCAACCCTGAAATAACTAAAAACAAAGGCAATAATTAAAGGACTATAGATTCCTCATGAGGCTGCACCACCACCTTCTCACAGCACATATAACCCATCTACTGAGGAGCCCTAAATCTGAGCAGCAAAATGGGAAGGGATGTTTCAGATTCTTCAATAGTAGGAATAAATGGGTATATGGCAGAAATCTAGATAAATAGTTCTTTTTTTAAAAAAATTTTAAAATATATTTTATTGATTTTTTACAGAGAGGAAGGGAGAGGGATAGAGAGCTAGAAACATCGATGAGAGAGAAACATCAACCAGCTGCCTCCTGCACATCCCCCGCTGGGGATGCGCCCGCAACCAATGCACATGCCCCCGACCGGAATCGAACCTGGGACCCCCCCAGTCCTCAGACCGACGCTCTATCCACTGAGCCAAACCGGTTTCGGCAAGATAAATAGTTCTTAATCTGGGGACTTGGACCCCTAAGAATTCACTGGATGGGTTTTGTGGAGTCTGAAGTATATGCAGTATTGAGTTTAAATGCATTTTCCAAGGAGAGACTCCCAAGGGAGTGTGTGTTTTAAAAAGGTCAGACTCACTGTTATGGATAGATCTGGAATGTCACCCCAGTGTCATTGCAGTACATATCCCTTCACAGACCATATTCACTGCGACCAGTGCTTGGCTCCCATGGCTCAGTAGACCAAAGCTGCCTCTGACCTTGTCCAGTTTTGAGACATCAGTGATGTAAAAATATATTGAGCCCTGGGTAAACTTGTCCCCAGAATTTCTTTTACTGTTCCTAGATATAGAATGATAAATTGTGCCCTAGAACAAAAATTCACAGGGAAAAGGAGATTTTTTGATCCAATGGCAGATTCTAGATATATTCATTATCCATAAACAATTGATTTTATTGGCTTTTTTTGAGTGTCATTCATTGGCTGTATGCATAAAAACTAATCAATTGTTGATGTATTCTTTACTAATATTAACTGAACTTAATTGTGATATATTCATGTTGCTAAGATATCATTAATGACTATAAGGAGAAAACAGCATGTTTTGGTTGCTGCTACTAGTAATCATACATAAGTGAAGACTCACCTATTATTCCATAAGTTAGTCATCACCTTATATATATATATTTTTTAATATATTTTATTGATTTTTTTACAGAGAGGAAGGGAGAGGGATAGAAAGTTAGAAACATCGATGAGAGAGAAACATCGATCAGCTGCCTCTTGCACACCCCCTACTGGGGATGTGCCCGCAACCAAGGTACATGCCCTTGACCGGAATCGAACCTGGAACCCTTGAGTCCGCAGGCCGACGCTCTATCCACTGAGCCAAACCGGTTTCGGCTAGTCATCACCATTATATATATATATATATATATATATATATATATATATATTTTTTTTTTAAATATTTTTATTGATTTTTTACAGAGAGGAAGGGAGAGGGATAGAGAGTTAGAAACATCGATGAGAGAGAAACATCGATCAGCTGCCTCCTACACATCCCCTACTGGGGATGTGCCCGCAACCAAGGTACATGCCCCTGACTGGAATCGAACCCTGGACCCTTCAGTCCGCAGGCCAACGCTCCATCCAGTGAGCCAAACCGGTTTCGGCTCATCACCTTATATTACTGTTTCATTTTATTTTATTTTATTTTTAATATATTTTATTGATTTTTTACAGAGAGGAAGGGAGAGAGATAGAGAGTTAGAAACATCGATGAGAGAGAATCATCGATCAGCTGCCTCCTGCACACCCCCCGCTGGGGATGTGCCCGCAGCCAACGTACGTGCCCTTGACTGGAATCGAACCTGGGACCCTTCAGTCCGCAGGCTGACGCTCTATCCACTGAGCCAAACCGGCTTCGGCTTATTTTATTTTTAATATATATTTTATTGATTTTTCACAGAGAGGAAGGGAGAGGGATAGAGTTAGAAACATTGACCAGCTGCCTCCTGCACACCCCCCACCGGGGACGTGCCCGCAACCAATGTACATGCCCTTGACCGGAATCCAACCTGGGACCCTTCAGTCCGCAGACCGACGCTCTATCCACTGAGCCAAACTGGTTTCGGCATTACTGTTTCATTTTAAAGTTAACATTGCTCCAACCTGAGTAGCTGGGATGGCTCCATAGGCCAAGGGCCGGTCCTACCCAGCTGCCAGAGGTCTGTTCACATTCCCTTTTTTCCTGCTGGTAAACCAGAGGACGCTGGCTAATCAGAAAGAAAGTAGATGCTAGCAACTACGGATTCAGAAAGAGGTCTTCTCCCTTTGTTGTTCCCATCTCTTGTTTTGGTCAGTCCTCACCCGATGATATTTTTTCCATTGATTTTTTTAGAGTGGAAGCAGGGGAGGGAGAGGAAGGGAAAAGAATGACACATCCATGCAAGAGGGACACATTGATTGGCTTCTTCCCGATGCACCCCAACCAGGGCCGGGGATTGAACCAGGTATGTGCCCTTGACCAGGAATAAAACACTAGACCTTTTGGTGCCCAGACTGACACTATTCACTGAGCCACACAGGCCAGGGCCCCATCTCGTTTATTATTTAACTTGAAGGCCATTTCATTCAAAGTGCCTTGGTATTCAGAAAGTAAGGATTTCGTTCCAGCTGGCGTAGCTCAGTGGTTGAGTATCAACCTCTGAACCAGAAGGTCACAGTTCCCAGTCGGGGCACATGCCCTGGTTACCGGCTTGATCTCTGGTGTGGGACTTGCAGGAGGCAGCCAATCAGTGATTCTCTCATCATTGACGTTTCTATCTCCCTCTCCCTTCCTCTCTGAAATCAATAAAAGTATATATATTTTTAAAAGTAAGGATATCCGAGGTTAGGGAAGATTCATGAAGGAGTGGAGTTTGCTTATGAGGAAAAAGGGATTTCAAGAGATAAGAAGAGTGCCTTAGGTAGACTGGTCCTATGAAGACTAAAGTAACTTCACCAGGATAAACATAGTATACAGGAAGGGTAGTAAGGTAAGCAGCCTAGCCACGTGGGCAGAGAAAAGTCTCAATAGGTAGAAAATGGAGATTTGATTGTTTGAACAGGATTTGGATTTATTAGTAAATTATAGATTCTTAAAACACAGGAGGTGATGAAATCATTTGTGTGTTTTTGGGGGGGGGGGCGGTGGGAAAATTGGTCTAGCAGAGGTATACAAGGTATACTGGAGCTGAAAAGGCTGGCTTCTGAGAAACTATTCCATCAGTCCCATCACACAGCAAGTGCTAGGATGTCACTGGTTGTATTGAGAATGCAGAAAAAAATGGACTGGAGGGATATTACAGAGGAAGAATGGCAGACTTACATACCTATCTACTATTTTTATTCCAAAGATGATTTGTAACTCAATAATTAGATACACTATACAAATTAATTCTGGGGAGAAACCCAAAGGGAAGAAAAGATCGGATCAGTGCTGAGTCTCCTACACAGCCTGCATGATGTCAGGCCTGTCATCTTTGCAAGAAGGGACTGGTCCCTCTCCTTCACCAACACCTCCCAAGCTGTTGTAGATTTCAGAGACTTTCTTTAGGTTTCTCCTGGTCTGGGACATAAATATCAGGTTCTTAGGAATCCCTGCAGTTTTACCTGACTTCGCTTTTCTGATTGAGAATAAAAAGTTCCTTATTCTGTTGACTCAGATTACAGCAACTTCTAAAAATGACACAATGGAGGTGAGACTGAGGGGCTGAAGGTAGAAGGCTCCAGTGCCCTAGTCCTGAATCTGGGACAGGCTTTCCCCAGACTAGCTTCAAACACCTAGTGGGAAGTATGAGGCCAGGTGGGGATCTGCTTAGAAGATGTTACACTCCTACCTTATGTCTCTTCCTCTAGCAGCTGCTAGATGCTTCTGCCTTGGCTTAGAAATTGTTCTGGTGTTAGTATTCAGCAGAGCAAGTAGATTATCCTAAGTAGTTTTAAATACAGATAATTCTACAACTAAAATGGGGGCCCAGCAGGCATGGCTCAGTGGTTGAACGTCTACCTATGAACAAGGAGATAATGGTTTGATTCCTGGTCAGGGCACATGCCCAGGTTGGAGGCTCAATTCCCAGTGTGGGGCATGCAGGAGGCAGTTGATCAATGATTCTCATCACTGATGTATCTCTCTCTCTCTCTCTGAAATCAATGAAAAATATTTTTTAAAATTCTATAAAATGGGGTATAGAAGTAGGTGGAGGAAAGAATATTAAGTGAAGCCTGACAGTTGGTGGCTGGTATGTCAGCTGCTCAAATGAGATACTTATCGCCTCTGCTTTATCAATATCTAATAGGCAGAGGTGGTTGGGTAGCCTTGTTGCCCAGGACTACAGCCATTTCCTTCTCCTAGAGGAAATGGGAGGAGGGGGGTTGTTTAGATAGAACTCTTTGGGAAGTACTAGTACACATTTTGTGAGTCTTTACAACTTTTCTGTTATATTCTCATTTATATGCTTCCAGTCCAATTGAAGAAAAACCAAATAGTCTTTTGTTCTATTCCTGAAAGCAAATGTCTCCACACAGAAGACTTGAAAGGACATGAGTTAGTCCCTGGTCAGGTTGTGTGGCCATGAGTACTAGGTGTATAGTTATCTAGTCTGCATTCCTCTCAGATACCAACAACTTCTTAATTTACATGGAAAGCATCCTAATAAACCAATGCCATTTGAGTCCAAGTTTAACAACAAAACAGGTCCCAATGTTTCAGTATTGCTTTGTTAATTTCTAAAACAAGTAGGTCTATACTCCAGGGACAAAATAAATATTGTTCTATTTATCTGACTTCATATTTAACATCAATGGATGGGACAACTTTAGGAAAAGCTGCAGTGCCTCTAACTTATGGATCATTAGTCCTTTCTGGTTAATTCCCCCACTCTGTTCAGGGATCATTTCAAGACTCATCTCAAACTTCCCATCCCATTATCTCCCTCAGGTTTCAGCAAATCATCTCCCTAATCCAAGTAAACAGCCAACACAAGGAGACATCCTCAACCTTCCACCACCAAACTTATCTCCAAGCACACTTCTTCACTCTCCTCCTATTACAATAGGAGGTATCCTTATTGTCTAAATTTTTCTATCAGTGCACTAAATTCTCTCTCCTGTGGCTTTTTAAGGACTTGTTCTATCAGCTCTCCCTTTCCCATACCCAGCCCCCAATTTTTCCAGTTGTATTTTATTGTGGTAAAATATGAAATTTACCATCTTAACCATTTTTAAAAGTACAGTTCAGTGGTGTTAAATACATTCAGAATGTTGTTCAACCATCACCACAGTCCATCTCCATTAACTCTTTTTTTTAAAAAAAATTTTTATTGATTTCAAAAAGGAAGGGAGGGGGCTAGAGAAACATCAATGATGAGAATCATTGACTGGCTGCCTCCTGCACACCCTACACTGGGGATCGAGCCCACAACCTGGGCATCGAACCATAACCTCCTGGTTCATAGGTTGACGCTCAACCACTGAGCCATGCCGGCCGGGCTCTATTAACTCTTCATCTTGTAAAATGGAAACCATAACCAATAAACCATTCCCATGACCTTTCCTCTGACCCCCCCACCCCAGCCTGACAACTATCTTTTTTTCCCCAAAAAATATATTTTATTGATTTTTTACAGAGAGGAAGGGAGAGGGAAAGAGAGAAACACCCATCAGCTGCCTCTTGCACACCTTCTACCGGGGATGTGCACACAACCAAGGTACATGCCACTGACCAGAATCAAACCTTTCAGTCTGCCGGCCGACGCTCTACCTACTGAGCCAAACCGGTTAGGGCTGACAACTATCATTTTACTTTCTGTCTCTACGATCTTGACTATTCCTAAGTACTTTATATAAGTGAGATCATACATACTTGTTTTTTTGTGACTGGCGTATGAGCCTGCAACCCAGGTATGTACTCTGACCGGGAATCGAATTGGTGACCTTTTTGGTACAATGCTGAGGCCCAACTGAGCCACACTGGCCAGAGACCTAAGTTACTTTCTGAGTAACATTCCTCTCCCCCTTCTGTTGCCTGGTATATATTTGAGAGTCTACTATGTGCCATGAACTTTTCTAGGTTCACTAGCCAGCTGTTTGACCAAGACATAAAATGTTTGCTCGTTTATAAAGAGTTCGTATTCTAGTGGGGGGAGACAAAAAGTAAACAGGCAGCAAACAAATAAGATACCTTTTGATGGTGTGAGATGTCTACTGAAGTGTTACCAAGTAATGATAAAACACCAGGAAGGAGCTAGGCAATTGATGTGATAGGAATTTGATGGACTATTATGCCATTGCATTGATAATTATGCCATTAAAAATATTTAGCTGTTGCCGAAACTGGTTTGGCTTAGTGGATAGAGCGTCGGTCTGCGGACTGAGGGGTCCCAGGTTCGATTCCGGTCAAGGGCATGTACATTGGTTGCGGGCACATCCCAAGTAGTAGGTGTGCAGGAGGCAGCTGATCGATGTTTCTCTCTCATCCATGTTTCTAGCTCTCTGTCCCTCTCCCTTCCTCTCTGTGGAAAATCAATAAAATATATTAAAAAATATTTAGCTGTATAACAAAAATTTTAAACTGTATTTGTACTTTGTTTAGGACTAGATAAAATGCCTGTGCTGTGATGGGTATGCACAGGGACTGGAATGACCCAGAGAAAAGATGACGCCGTTTGTTGTTTGGAGCAGTGGGACTGTGGGGCGGGGAGGGAGGTTAGGGGCTTTTGGTTTCGTTTGGTTTTTGCTGTCTTACCTGTTACCGCGTTCTTAACAGTAGAAATTGGCATCGTGTAGTATTCTCATGGAACTTTTCTTTGTATGAGGCTTTAGAGTTCAGAGATTTACAAATTTAACGAGACGTGGCAGGTTTGAAAAGAAAACTTGGGTTACTTCGGTGTGAAGTTAGGCAAAGTGAAGGCTAAGAGTTTCACTTCACAAACCTTAGAGATATTAAGACACCGAGAGGTTAAATGTCTGAGGAAACGGGCGGAGGCCTCGGCTCGGCGCCAGACGGGAGTGGGCGCGGCCCGGGAAAGGGCCCGCGCGGCGCGGAATGGTGACGTGTCGCGTTAGACAGGAACTGATGTCACGTTTAAGCAGCACCACTTCCGGTTCGCGTGAGTTACCTTCTCGCGCCTGCTCTTGGGATCTGTGTGTGCGTGTGCAGTGCGGAGAATTTTTCCACGAGTCGCTCTCCCTCCCTCCGGACCATGGCCTCCGACTCGTGGGCCCTGGCCGTGGACCAGCAGGAAGCGGCTGTCAAGTCGGTCAGTGGCTCCAGCTCCAGGGGAGGAGGAAGCAGGAGGGCCCCAGCGGACCCTGCCTCAAATCCAGGGAGTCCACGGGTGGGGCAGGCCAATGGCCCGCCGAGGAATCAGTACTGATTCAAGCCTTTTGCCTTCATCCGGGCCAGTTAAAGACTTGTATCCTGTGGCAGTCTGTTCCCGCTATGTATGCTGTCTTTTCTGTATTGCATCTCCCCAGTGGGGATGTCAAGGAAAGGCAAATTTAGGCTGGTTCTCTTTCTCATCAAGAGTAGAACGATTATGTGCTTCTCTTATTTTAACATTGTTAACTTTGATTTTGAGAGTACCTATATTAAAGCTGGGGACAATGAAGCAAAGGAAGTCCTTAGAATAGAAGAAGCAACAGGAGAGCCTAGGCGGGACTGCTTGGGCTCACTGGGAAGTCAGAGAAAAGGGGGCCTTGGAGGCAGGTTCAGGGGGTTAGCCTGGGTGGAGCTGCCGCTGCCCACTGCTCCCCTGGTTGCAAGTCTCGTGGGGATGGTTAGAATCTAGGAGATGCACTCCTGAGAGGGAAGATAGGCTCCCAGCAGGGAGAGTGCCATATTTGAACATTGTTTAGGTCCATGCTTAACATGGTTGGTAGTTCGTAGCTATGCAGAATAAGAGATTTCGGTTTTTATATATTTCATTCAAAAAGTATGATATGGCCCGGTATGGCTCAGTGGTTGAGCATGGACCCAGGAACCAGGAGGTCAATGGGAATCAAACACAGCCAGGGCAAATGCCAGGGTTTCGGGCTCAGTCCCCAGTGGGGTGTTTGTGTGTGTGTGTGCAGGAGGCAGCCCATCAGTGATTCTTATCATTGATGTTTCCCTCTCCCTGTCTTCTTTCCGCTCTGATACCAATTTTTTAAAAAAAGTATGATATATATGGTTCTGGTGCTCTAGAGTTTACAATCTAGTGTTTAGCATCAGATGTTTCCTAAAAGACAGTTACTGAGAATTGGTTTCACATCTTTTCAAACCTATTTTTCTAATCTAGATGAGATATGAATATACTTGGTATCTGGTTCTAAACAATTTGCTTATCAGGAGACTGATGTAATTTAATGTTTTAAAACACTGCTTCCTGATAGTTGGTAAAAACCTCCCCTCTTTTTATTTTACCATATAGACTTGTGTACATTAGCTTAGTACATAATTCATGGTATTAAGTTATCCTGTGGCTCTGCTCTCAAGTGTTTTCTTTTATTTCCCTTCAGATCAGTAATTTGCAGATCAAGGATGAGAGAGTCAAACCAGATACCAATGGTGAGTCACCAGTAATTGTAAGCTGGTACAAGTTA
Source organism: Eptesicus fuscus (assembly GCF_027574615.1). Taxonomy (NCBI): domain Eukaryota; kingdom Metazoa; phylum Chordata; class Mammalia; order Chiroptera; family Vespertilionidae; genus Eptesicus; species Eptesicus fuscus. Next base: position 7,978,866 of record NC_072493.1, read on the forward strand.
CAAGTTTGCTTCTGCTTTGTATTCATAGCTATAATGTGAAAAGGAGCTTTCATTTAGCATGTTTGGCAAATATTAGCACTGGATTTGACAGCCAGTAAAGTTGGTTTCACACTGAAGGGGATATGTTATTTTTCCAGATTTGATCTAGCCTTTTGTCATTGTTCACTTGGTAATGTTTCTTTAAATTTTTTAAAGGTTAATCTGGATTCAAAACTCATAAAGTGTCCGGTCGGCATGGCTCAGTGGTTGAGCCTTGACCTATGAACCAGGAGATCACGGTTTGATTCCTGGTCATGGTACATGCCCAGGTTGTGGGCTTCATCCCCAGTAGGGGATGTGCAGGAGACAGCCAATCAGTGATTCTCTCTCATCATTGATTTATCTATCTCTCCCTTCCTCACTGTGATCAATAAAAACAACTCATAAAGTATAAACAGGTGAAAGGCCTTTCCATCCTGGCCACCATTTACCCAGTTCCCAATCTCCACCTATTATTAGTTTGCTAGGGCTGCCGTAACAAAGTATCACAAACTGGGTGATTTGAACAATAGAAATGTATTGTCTCACAGTTCTGGAGGCCAGAAGTCCAAGATCAGGTTGTCAGCAGAGTTGATTCCTTCTGAGGGCTATGAGGAAGGATCTGGCAATCTTTGGTGTGCCTTGGCTTATAGAAGCATCACCTTGATCTGTCTTTGTCTTCACATGGCATTTTTCCTGTGTGCATATCTATGTTCCAATTTCCCCTTTTTAGAAGGACATCAATGGTATTAGATTAGGGCCCACCCTAATGACTTCACCTTAACCAATTACATCTGCAATGACCCTATCTCAAAATAAGGTCACATTCTGAGGTACATTCTTAGGGACTTCAACGTATGAATTGGGGGGCGGTCAACAATTCAGATTTCAACCCAGCAATTTTACTATTTGATTTGTTTGTCCCCTTATATTTTGTTCTCTGCCTCTTTTCCTGCTTTCTTTTGGGTTAATTGAATATCTTAGATTCCCGTTTAAATTTATGGGGTTTTTAGCTGTACCTATTTGCATTATTTTATGCGTGTTTTAAAATTTTCTTCATCTAAGTCTTGCATAGTTTTGTTAACTTTATTTCTAGGTACAGTATTTTATCTTTTTAGTTCTATTATAAGTCAGATTTTTTCCAGTTATATCTCTCTATATATTTATGTAACTACTGATTTCTGTTTACTTAAGTTGATACTTAGCCCTACAAGTTTACGATCATCTACACTAATAAAAGAGAAAGATACAAATTGACCTTACCTTCATGACACCCACCAGCCAATCAGGAGTGAGTATGCAAATTAACCCAACAAAGATGGCAGGTTAATTTGCATACATGGGCACTGAGCAGCCAGGGGCAGGACGCTTGCATCGTCTCCATGGCCTCTGGGCAGCATGGGAAGGTGGAAAGGCGGCTCCGGGCAGAGCGAAGGCAGAAAGGTGGCTCCAGGCCTGAGCAAAGGCAGTGCTGGCAGCCAGGGGAAGGAAGGCCCATTCTTGCATGAATCTTTGTGCATCAGACCTCTAGTACATTCTATAAAAAGTGATCATTTTACCTCTGTCTTTTAATTTTTCTTTCTCATGTTTTATTATGTTTGCTAATATAAAGCTACTAGGAGCCCGTTGCACGAAGTTTCGTGCAATAGACTTTTCCTTCACCTGGCTGCTGGCACCAGTTATCCGCCAGCAGCAGTTTTCCTCTGGCCACCCGCCGATCAGAGCGCCTCCCGCCAGCACGATCGGCCACCCCGAGAGTAACTCCGATCGGGAGGCGCTCCGATCGGGCGGGTGGCCAGAGGAAAACTGCTGCTGGTGGAAAACTGGTGCCAGCAGCCACACAATCGGCCACCCCGAGTTCCGCCACCAGCGTCTTCCGCAGCGCCGGCCTAAGCAGCGCCAGACGTTTAAGCCGGCGGGAGGAGCGGGGGGCGGGGACTCCCCGCCCCCCGCTCCTACCGCCAGCCAATCGGCCACCCTGAGTCCCGCCCCCCACGCCTCCAGCCGGCCCAATCGTGGGCATAGCGGAGTGATGGTAATTTGCATATTACCATTTTATTAGGTATGATAGTTTATACTAGGAGAAGTAAGTCAGAGGTGACATTCTGCTGATGACTTTGAAGTCAGCCGAAATTTCTAGAAATTTGAAATTTTCTTATGCACTTAAAAATTTTGTAGGAATAAAAATTTATTAAACACAAAGAAATGCCAACTATTTACATTTTGATCACGTAAAATAAATTTTGGTATTTACATTGTCCCACCTTCTGGGTGGGTTTGATATTTGCCTTTCTGATTATGACAACTGTTTTCTTGTGTAGGTGTTATCAAAACCAATGCCACTGCAGAGAAAACAGATGAAGAAGAGAAAGGTAATTACTCATTCATACCCTGTAGCAAGAGACACAGTATGACCCAGGACTTGCCTTTCTGGAGCCAGAGGTATTCTTAGTTATAAGATGAAGGAGAAGAAGAATCCACAAAGGAGACTGAGAAGACACAGTCAGTGAAATAGGACCAAAAGAGAGTGCTATCCCAGAAATCAGAAGAAGGAAGTTTTTCCAAAGTAGGGAGTCAAATATAGGTAACAAGTTGATTAAGAGAAGAACTAAAAATTGCCTTTTGGATTGATTTAGCAGTGTAGACGTCATGGTGAGCTTGACAAGGGCTGAGGTTAAGTGAAGAGGTTAAGTAAAAACCCTCTTCCGTGTACATTCAACAGAAGGGGAGGAGAGGCAGTGGAGATTAATATAGATAGCCTTTTTAGGGAATGTTCTATAAAAGGGAGGGGAGTGTCACAAGAATGGAGTTTGCCAGATGAGTGTGAGGAAAATCAACTGGTGACCCTGGCCAGGTAGCTCAGTTGATTAGGGCGTCATCCTGATACACCAAGGTTGTGGGTTCAATCTCTGGTCAGGGCACGTACAAGAATCAAACAATGAATGCATAAATAAGTGTAACAACAAATCGATATTTCTCTATCTCTCCCTCTCTCTAAAATCAATAAAAAAATTTAAAAACTAGAAAAAGAAAATCTACTGGTTTCTTCCTGACAGAGGACAGAGCTGCCCAGTCCTTACTCAACAAGCTGATCAGAAGCAACCTGGTTGATAACACAAACCAAGTGGAAGTCCTGCAGCGGGATCCAAAGTCCCCTCTCTACTCAGTGAAGTCCTTTGAGGAGCTTCGGCTGTGAGTGTTTGTTTCTTTGAGCTGTTTCTTATCAGTCCCTCTTTTATAAAACAGCATCACAGATTCTTGTGGGAATTTTACTTTTATTTTTAAAAATCCTGCTGGACCGATGTGGCTCAGTGGTTGAGTGTCGATCCAGGCACCAAGAGGTTGCTGGTTCGATTCCTGGTCAGGGCACTTGCCCAAGTTGTGGGCTTGATCCCCAGTGGGGGGCGTGCAGGAAGCAGCCAATCAATATTGATGTTTCTTTCTCATCGATGTTTCTATCTTTCCCTCTCCCTTCCTCTCTCAAATCTAAGTAATCAATAAGATATATATATATTTTAAAATCCTAATATATTTATCTGACTAGTTAATAATTCACATGATTCAAAAGTCAAAAAGTATGAAAAAGGTGACAGTGATGGTCTCCCTCCTACCCTTGTCTCTTTGCTTCCCAGTTCTCCTCCTCTTGATAGGGATTTTTTTTTTTTTTGATAGGGATTTTTAAATGCCACAAATTTATTCATCATAGCTGAAAGTCTTTTTTCTTTTATGCTCTTAGAACTTTCAATAAAATATTGGCTGACAGGTGATTTCTGGATGTCAGGAACATTTCTTATTAGGTAAGCTCTTTCGTTAGACTATAGGGTTTATGGTCTTAAGAACAGTTTATCTGCTTTTATAAAATTTGTCAAAAGAGCCTGTACAGGATTCCCAGGACCTATAGTGCAAAGCAGCCTTCAACATTCTGGAATTTTCAAAAAGTCCAGAACCCAGAATTAAATCTTAGGGGAGCACATGTATGGCATTGTGCTAAGAATGACTTCTAATGTGCCAGTATTTTAAAGAGAGAATTATGACTGGATATACCAAGATTTTTGTTTCTTCAGTAAGTTAGTAAAGAGGTGTGCATGGCTCATTGGTTTATGTACATGCCACTGTGCTGGGTGTTATGAATAACACAAGATAAACTAACATTCTTGCTGCCTGTCAGGACCCAAATCATAGATAGAAAATAGCTGGTCAATAAGAAAGTGGTGGAATAAATGGATTCTTTACCTTTATTCAGCACAATCTATAGTATGCCCACTGTGAGCAAACAGAGGCTACATTTCTGCCAACTATTAACACTAATCAAAGTGTGGCTGTTTTTTAATAATTTCAGGAAATTATAATTTTCTGTATTTCCTCTCAAGGGCTTCATTCAACAAATCTGTCATTTCTGCTTCTGTTCATAAACTGTATTAGGGCAGCTAGATGTGATCTATTGTTTCCTGAACTGACAGTTTGCTTTTCCAAGTATCAGTGGTTTTTTTTTAAAGTTTCTTTCACTTAAAGGACTGGAGCTCTCAGTTCAACTAGTGATGAATTGTCCTCTGTGAAAAGGCAAGTTCTCTCTGATTTAGCTATTGGTAGCCCAAGAAAACAAAGAATGAAACCTAGGTCACCTAATATACTTGGTCTGTTTTTGTATTTAAAAGATTTGAATTAATCTGCAAAATAAAAGAAAAAAAATTGAGCCACTGGCAGCTCTTAGATCAGTTGAAAATCCTCATTCAGTAGTGACTGTTTCCTTGACAACAAAATCAGAATCTGCTGACATTATAGCCTTTTCTTCCAAATGGCAGACACCAAAGGTTATGTTCTCAAAGTTCTTTGTGTCTGAGAACCAAGATAGGCCAGAAGAATTTGCCTTTTAGAGAGTCTGTTGAACTCCAAGAAGGGCTTAGAAGACAGAAGTCTTAAATTGGTTTGACTTTTTTTGGAAATAATCTAGTATGATTTTTGTTAAACACCCTGTTTAGAGGTAGCAGAGAGCTTTTTGTAAATTCAATGAAAGAGCAACTTACATAAGAAGTTGGTGCTTTTCTATTCTTGATTTTGACTAGACATAAATCTGAGCATTTGTAAAGTTCAGGGTGATAACTGAACCCTCTCTTACTGTATAGATCAGCTACTAGAAACTGGCTGAATCAGTTTTCTTCTTAATTTTTCCAAGTATTTGCACTTTTCCAGGCTGGCTTTGGAAAGACCATTGAACACAAAATGACTGGCTCAATTTAATATCTGTACTGAGAAATTAAAACTGAAATCCCATTCTCCTAAAGCAGTGGTCGGCAAACCACGGCTCATGAGCCACATGCGGCTCTTTGGCCCCTTGAGTGTGGCTCGGCATTAGAACCACTTCTTCAAAATAGACTCGCCCAGGCAAAAAACCGACTTCTGCGCATGGGCCACGAAGTTTCAGTTGCACTGTATGTGCGCGCCCGCACGTGGTATTTTGTGGAAGAGCCACACTCGGGGCCGGAAGAGCCACACTCGGGGCCAAAGAGCCGCATGTGGCTCATGAGCTGCGGTTTGCCGACCACTGTCCTAAGGGATTTCTATTTCTTAGCAGCATAGTAAGCAAGTTTACTTTTAAATAATGTCTTTTATAATTTACTTTGTACCATGAATTAATAAATACCACTTTTGCAGTATCCAGGGAACATTGGTCACGAAGGCCAATCATATTTGTGGATGTGCTGAAAGCATGAATTTCTATGAGAAAGGAAACTAATCTATATTTTATGAATTGCATAATAGTCGCAGATTAAGATCTAGTAGGAAAAGATGGTTTCATCTTGTTTTAGGTAGTGTTTTTTAAGGCATAGGAAAATATGTCTGACAAAGATAGGAAGCATCATTCTTTGCTAGATATAGGGAAAGATAAAAATCTAGGCCTTTTAAACAGTCTCAACAACTAGAGATCCATTTTCTCTCTCCCTGGCCTCCCAGGAAACCACAGCTTCTTCAGGGAGTCTATGCCATGGGCTTCAACCGACCATCCAAGATACAAGAGAATGCGTTACCCATGATGCTTGCTGAGCCGTGAGTATACATCTATTCAGAATTTGGTTTAGTGTCACCCACCAACAGCTGTTACTGTCTTGAGACCAAGATGGGACATTTGGGGCAACATGTTTCTTCAGGGGAATAGCTTGAATTGGGTTTTTACAAATTATTTTGAAATATTTGAGACCTGCAAAAAGGTGTCAAGGGCAATACCAAGAACACTTGCCAAGAAATAAAACATCATTTAGTAGTTGGTAGTTGTGTACCCTTCTCCATTCATATCCTCTCCCACCAAAGTAAGCATCATCCCGAAGTGGGTCATCATTTTCTCATTTCTTTATACTTTTACTACGTATCTATGTGCCCTAAGAATCTAGAGTAGTTTATATATTTTTAAACCTTAGATAAGTGGTATACTTTTATGTACCAACTTTTTTTAAAAAGACATGTTTTTATTGATTTCAGAGAAAGGAAGGGAGAGGAAGAGAGAGCGAGAGAGACATCAATGATAAGAGAGAATCATTGATCGGCTGCCTCCTACATGCCCCTTACTGGGGACTGAACCCAGAATCCAGGTATGTGCCCTGACTGGGAATCAAACTGTGACCTCTTGGTTCATATGTCAATGCTCAACCACTGAGCCACTCTATCAGGGCTTGTTTTTCTTTTTTAGTGACAAAAATGCCACCTAGTTTCATGACAATGGGTTACATGAAGTGAAATGTGAAAGTTCCCTCTGAAGTATCTGTCTGACTTGGTATCTTACATTTTCTATAAAGATGGGAAAAGGGAACACACAGAAGGGGCTGAATGCTAGAGGCACATTATGGCTCAGCAGAAAACATTCTCGGGGACTTGTCTTATTGGCACAGATCCTATTGTGCTATCTTAGTTTCGGTGGGACTCTTAAGGTGCAGAAAACTAGGGCACTAACTGTGCTAGAGTCTAGAATAAGGACTTCTCGGTATGGACCCATCTAAAACAATCATTTTCCATAATATTTAAGCATTTTTTTTAACAATATAAAAAAATTGTCATTGTACTCAATGCAGAAAATCTAGACTAAAGGTGGAAATCCATATTTCTACTACCCAGAAAGAATATCTTGACACTTTTTTCTGTGTTTAACCAATATTATTTTCATCTCTCTTCTTCCTTCCTCCAGCCCACAGAACCTGATTGCCCAGTCTCAGTCTGGTACTGGTAAAACCGCTGCCTTTGTCCTGGCCATGCTCAGCCGAGTGGAGCCAGCAGAGAGATACCCCCAGGTGAGAGCTGGGGAATCCTGGGGTCCTCACTTGCCTGGGCACTGCCATCTGGTGGGGGATTGACGAGGGTTCCCCTGGAGGGTTCTGAACATTTTCTGTGCTTCAAATGGTGGCTCAGGCAGAGCAAGATGTGGGTAAAATTCATTTGAAAGCACCCTTAAACAATAGCTTCCAAAGGCATCCCCCCAGCCAAGCTGAAAGGTTGGCCTGGTTGAAAAGGATGTGGTTCCCTGCACTGTTCAAGTGCTAAGAACATCAGCATACTTGTTGCTTTAGAGCCTGTTGTCTGTTACTAAAAGGGTCTCCTAAAGTCATCCTTTATGATCCCCCTGTCAGTGCCTTTGCCTCTCCCCAACATATGAGTTGGCGCTTCAAACAGGAAAAGTGATTGAGCAGATGGGCAAATTTCATCCGGAACTAAAGCTTGCTTATGCTGTTCGAGGCAATAAATGTGAGTATAAAGAGGTGAGCCCTAAGCAGTGAGTAGGGTAGGGTGGTTGGGTATTTGAATGTTGAAACATGATGATGATTATTCAACTCTGGTTCAGTCTGACCTTAGAGCCCAAATGCATTGACTTTAGCCAATGTATTTAATTACTTGCTAACTTATTAACAGTTCTCTCCACTCTTAACCTGAGATTTTGCATTGTTAGAAAATCCCTGGGTCCTGGAGTTCTTCGCTGAGAAGATAGGGTTTTGAATTTGGCATCCAGGGTTCTGGAAGCTGCTTAGTAGAGAAGGATGGCAGCTCTGAGGATGTGGGATGGAGGTCAGATACCTTTCTTTAAAAGTGCCCAGCCAGCATGGCTTAGTGGTTGAGTGTTGACCTTAGTGGTTGAGTGTTGAACCAAGAGTTTACTGTTCGATTCCCAGTCAGGGCATATGCCCAGGTTGTGGATTCAATCCCCAGTATGGGGCATGCAGGAAGCAGCCGATCAATGATACCCTCTCCTTTCCTCTCTGAAATAAATAAAAATATATATATTTTTAAAAGTAAAAACAGTTTTAGTAAGAGTAAATTAAGAGCATGTATAGCTCTCTTGGTCTTATCAAAATCAGAAATCCTCCAGCAGTTCTTTCTTCTGTGTATTCTGCAGAATGTAATGTAGAGAATATGGTTTAAAATGAGGAGGTGGGGCAGGTAGAAAGTGGGTCATTAGAAAGTTATTGGAATATTTAAAAAACTACAAATCATTAAGGAAAGACAAAAGAGCCCTAGCCGGTTTGGCTCAGTGGATAGCGTATCGGCCTGTGGACTGAAGAGTCCCGGGTTCAATTCCGGTCAAGAACACATGCCGGGTTGCGGGCTCAATCCCCAATAGGGGGTATGCAAGAGGCAGCCGATCAATTATTCTCATCATTGATGTTTCTATCTCTCTTTCCCTCTCCCTTCCTCTCTGAAATCAATTAAAATACATCTTATCTAATAAAAGGGTAATATGCAAATTGACCGAATGGCAGAATGACTGGTCGCTATGACACACATTGACCACCAGGGGGCAGACGCTCAATGCAGGAGCTGCCCCCTGGTGGTCAGTGCGCTCCCACAGGGGGAGTGCTGCTTAGCCACAAGCCAGGCTGATGGTTGGCCAGCACAGCAGTGGTGGTGGGAGCCTCTCCTGCCTCCGCAGCAGCGCTAAGGATGTCCGACTGATGGCTTAGGCCCGCTCCCTGCCAGGAGTGGGCCTAAGCCCTCAGTTGAACATTCCACAAGGGCTACTAGACTGCTAAAGGGCACAGGCCGGGCTGAGAGACCTCCTCTCCCCCTGAGTGCACGAATGTCTTGCACCGGGCCTCTAGTATATATATAAAAGAGAGATACATAGTGTTAAGAAAAGACAAAAGAGGCCCAGTTGAACAGACACTTCACAAAAGAAGGAATTCAGATGGTCAGTAAACATGAAAAAATGAGCCTCATTAGTCATCACAAAAATGGAAATTAAAACCACTATATACAACTCAGGTGGGCAAAAATGAAGAAATCTGACAATTACCAGTATTGGTGAAGACACAAAACTGGAATGCTCACACATTTCTGGCAGGAGTATACACTGGAACAATCACTTTATTATTATTATTATTATTTTTTAAATATATTTATTGATTTTTTACAGAGGAAGGGAGAGGGAGAGAGTCAGAAACATCGACGAGAGAGAAACATCATCAGCTGCCTCCTGCACGCCCCCCACTGGGGATGCGCCCGCAACCAAGGCACATGCCCTTGACCGGAATTGAACCCGGGACCCCCCAGTCCACAGGCCGACGCTCTACCCACCAAGCCAAACCGGTTTCGGCTGGAACAATCACTTTAGAAAGCAGTTTGACATTACCTAGAAAAGTTGAAGAGAGAGATCCCTTTGACCCAGCAGTTTATAATTGCCTAGAGCAGTTGTTCTCAAGTTTTTTGGTTTCTTACACTCTTTCTTTCTTTCTTTTTTTAATTTATAGATTTAGAGAGAGATGCAGGGGGAGAGAAACATTGATTTGTAGTTCCACTTATTTATGCTTTCATTAGTTTATTCTTGTATGTACCCTAATGAGACTGAACCCAAACTTTGGCATATCGGGATGACCAACTGAGTTATCCATCCAGGGCCAGTTTTTTACACTCTTAAACATTATTGAAGACCCCAAAGTACTTTTACCAATTTGGGAGAAAATCAGTGAATCATGAGTGAATGGATGGTATGAAAAGAACAAGATAATGCTAAAGAAAGAGTTGGATGGTGTTGAATTATAGGAAGAGGTAGGAGAAGGTAGGAAGGAACTAACACTGAGGTTTCACTGTGTAGGATTTTATCCTGACCACATGCAGTCAGGTAGATGTAATTATGCCCACTTTACAGTAGACCAAGACTCGGGAAACAGTCCTGTATGCTTTGAAATCTGGAATTAACTTGTTCTAAAAGCTCTGGGAGAATGGGGCAAGGCTTTGCTTTCCAAAGCTGGTTTTGCCTTGGAAATAACCACAGAACACCTCTTGTCTCCACAGTGGAAAGAGGTCAGAAGATCAGTGAGCACATTGTCATTGGCACCCCTGGGACTGTCTTAGACTGGTGTGCCAAGCTCAAGTTCATTGACCCCAAGAAGATCAAGGTGTTTGTTCTGGATGAGGCTGATGTGATGATAGCTACTCAGGGCCACCAAGATCAGAGCATCCGCATCCAAAGGTAGGACTCTAGATCCAGGAGGAACTTCTCAGCCTTCTTCTGGGTTCTCTGCTTCAGAAGCCTGTGTTTGATGTGCCATGTCAGCACTGACCACACTCCCGCCTGGGTTGAGGAAAAAGACTGAGGGAATCTCATACCACCCTGTCCCTGCCCCATGTCTGGTCCTGCCTCTTCCCCACAGTGCTCCTCCACCTCTGCCACCTTCCAGGGGACATAGACCTTCCAAGCCTGGGGAGGCTGTGCTGCTGCTCATGCCAGTGGAAAACTCGGGCTCATGCCAAACACCCGGGCCTTCCCTTGCAGGATGCTGCCCAGGAACTGCCAGATGCTGCTTTTCTCTGCCACCTTTGAAGACTCTGTATGGAACTTTGCCCAGAAAGTGGTCCCAGACCCCAACATTATCAAACTGAAGCGTGAGGAGGAGACATTGGACACCATCAAGCAGTATTACGTCCTGTGCAATAACAGAGACGAGAAGTTCCAGGCCTTGTGTAACCTCTACGGGGCCATCACCATTGCTCAAGCCATGATCTTCTGCCATGTGAGTAGCAGCAGGAGCAGCAGCAGCAGGCCAGCCTGGGGAGGAGTTCCATGGGAAGGTGTTGTCCAGCGCCCTCCCTCTCAGCCAGCTCCACCTTAGTGCTGAGGAGGACCAGCTTCTCTCTTGTGGACAGGAAGGAAATGGTTTGTGAAGATGTAAGAGGCAATTTCTTAGTGTCCTGAGGTATACATAGCCTAAGCATAAAGCACCTTGAATTTTTGTTATTTGCATGTGATGTATTATTAGACAACCCAAGAGAAGCAACTGATAAGAAATTAAAATTATTGATTACAAAATTAATATAAAATAACTAGTTTTCTAGTTTCAAGTGCAAACACTTAGAAAATTGAAGGATAGATCTCATTTATAATAGCAAAAAAAATTTTTTTTTCACCAGTAAATATTAAAGATATCTGAAGAAAATTTCAAAATGCTATTTAAAAGGATATAAAAATAAGATAACTCTTACTCTGTTGTTGGAAGACTTATAATTTAGAGTGGCATCCCTCTCCAAACTTAAAATTGAAACTTTCACACCTCTAGAAAATAAAACTAATAACATGTCCTTCACCTATTGTCAACATTTAGCCACATTTTGCTTTATTATTCATATCCATGTGCATGAAATACCTATACTTTTTGCTGAGTAATTTTATTTTATTTAATTAAAAAATTGTTTTGTTTTGTTAATCCTCACCTGAGGATATTTTTCCCATTAACTTTTTAGAGAGAGAGGGATGAAGGGAAGGAGGGAGCGAGAGAAGGAAGGAAGGGGAGAGAAATATTGATGGGAGGGAGACATTGATTGGTTGTATCCTCCACCAGGGCCAGGATTGAACCTGCAACCCAGGTACAGTGCCCTTGACAGGGAATCAAGCCTGTGACCCTTCGCTCTAATCACTTTGCACACTGGCCAGGGCTCACTGAGTAATATTTAAGGTAGTTGTAGACATCATGATAAATTCACAGCTAAATATTTCCCAAGAATGAACATAATACCATTACCACACCTTGAACAATGATACAGTGATAGTGATATTATTCCCTAAACAGTTCATCCATATTCCATTTTCCCCATCTGTTACCACAGAGGTTCTTTATTGCTTTTGGTTGTTGTTGCTAAACCAAAGAGCCATTCAGAGATTATTCCATTTAGTTGTCATGTCTCTTGAGACTCACTTAATCCCACCAGTTTCCCCACCTTTCATGAAATGGATATCTTAAAGAGTCCAGGCTAGTAAGTATAATTTCTCTGATTTTTCACCCTTTTGATTATTTTTACATCAAATATTTTTGACCCAGGTGACATTGTTACTTCCTGGTACACCATCAAGTTAACAATTTTAGGAAATTTAACCCTTAGCTGCTAAGTTTCAGGTAGAGTTTTCTAGATCAAAAATATTCTCTTCAGGGACTTTGATTTCTCAAATTTTTCTTCCTTCAGACCCGCAAAACAGCCAGTTGGCTGGCAGCAGAGCTCTCCAAAGAAGGCCACCAGGTGGCTCTGCTAAGTGGTGAGATGATGGTGGAGCAGAGGGCTGCAGTGATTGAGCGCTTCCGAGAAGGCAAGGAGAAGGTTCTGGTGACCACCAACGTGTGTGCCCGTGGTGAGCAGAGAACTTGTCCTGGTCTGTCAGCCTCGGGGTAGCAAGAGAAGTCCTCATATACGAACAACTCAGTGGTTTGGGAGTGGTCACGTGGGGTTGGTGGTGACATTCTTTTCTAGGAGAGACTGGATTCCCTCAGCAGATAAGAACTTTCACAGAAACCGCCTGCTCTTCTTGGGGCAGCCATTGAGGTGTCAGCTGCATCTCCTGACACTAAGTGTCTAGCAGAGGCTCTCCTACTGACTTCTTAATTTCTTTAGCACCTGCCCAAGTCCTGTGGTTTTCCTCTGGGTTCTGCTACGTGCTCCTGGTCCCTGAATCCCAGAGCTGGCCCACCTTGACTCCCTCTCCCCAAAGTTGGTGTGTGTGGCCTGTCTCCCATTCTTACTCTTCCCCATCACTCCTTCGTGCAGGTATCGATGTTGAACAGGTGTCTGTTGTCATCAACTTTGACCTTCCTGTGGACAAGGATGGGAACCCAGACAACGAGACTTACCTGCACCGGATCGGGCGCACTGGCCGCTTTGGCAAGAGGGGCCTGGCGGTGAACATGGTCGACAGCAAGCACAGCATGAACATCCTCAACAGAATCCAGGAGCATTTTAGTGAGTCCTGGGAGTGTCCTGCCTTTCCTTATAGGGGCAAGTCCCTATAGGGGGTGGGTGGAAGGGTAGGTGGTCCTGTGGCCCCTAGAGAGGCTTTGTCCCTTTGCACATTCCCCTCCTCCCCTACAGTTGGGAAGTCCTCAAGGAGCACACCTGGGGATTTCAGTGTCAGGACTCGAATGTCAGTTCCCCTTGGCCAGGCTGAGGGCCTTGGACTCGGACTGTTGTTGTCAGTGTCTGTGTCTCAGGCACCAGAAGCCTTTGGGGTTAAATGAAGGATGGATGTGGGTAGAGGCAGGGCTCGTTCCTAGCCAGGGCAGAGACCTGTGTGTTTTCTCTCCCTGCTGGGCTGCCCTTTCCCTAGGTGTGTGTCTCCATGTAACCCCATGTTGATCTCTCTTTGAAACTTTATTTTTATTCTCAGATAAGAAAATAGAAAGACTGGACACGGATGATTTGGACGAGATTGAGAAAATAGCCAACTGAGAAGCTCCTGCAGGTCCTGCGTAGGAAACTGGTGCTTTCACAGCACAGGCCTGGACGTCACCGGAGGGCAAAGGCACGCGTGGAGAGAAACAGCCTGCCTTATTTTAAACTACGTTTGGACTTGACAAAAATTATGCAAATGATTGAGAAAGGTAGAGGAAAATTTTGCATTTGAGAAATTCAGTCCTTTCCCCACATTTTTTTAAGCCAAGGTTTCCCCCATCTTTATAGTAATCTGGTCGCTATTGGTGTTCACTGGCCCCAGGATTCCATTCCTGTTATCTGGCTAGGGATGTTGGGACCTGCATCCAGCACCTGCAGAAATGGTAGAGGTAGAGTGTGGGAGAGGCCCACCACCTGGATGGAGCGAGGGGAGCGGCCGCAGAGGCCTGTGAGCTGTCCTTGACAGACCAGTCACAAATGTCTCCTGTCCTTGGAGCCATCTTCTCCTAAAATCCAGAGATGTTCCATTTAATCTATTTAACCTCTGCTCTCTGGGCCAGAGGACATCCCTGTTTCTCCCTGGGTGAGCATCTTGGATACTTTGTGAACCTCAGATTGGGGAGAAATATGGATGTCAGTGAATTTTCAGAAGGATTTCTCTAGCAATGGACTATGACTCCTTTGAGAATCCAGGCCTGACTTCTGCATTTGCTCTGTCTGCTTGTGCACCCAGCAATTATTCATGGCAGCCAGGAGACACTGGGCAATTGTCTGACACATGCCCGGCCAAGTGAGTTGGCTCTTCTCCGTGGGGTGTCCACACTATGTCTGGAGGTGAGCAGCACAGTTTGGAAAGGAAGTTATCACCAAGTGAAAACTTGGGATTATGCTGTTCATCTGTAATAGTGGATCTATTGGTTACTTTACTTCATACATAGTATGAATATGGACAGCTAAACTAGAGCTATGCCCATCATTCATTATGTTAAGAAATTTTAAAATAATTATGAAACATTTTACTTCTCTTGATTTGTCTTTATTTGCATTTTTCTGGTTATTAGACTAATATGTGTGCATTAAAAAATATATTTGGGAGTGTAAGTATGAAGTGCAAGTACTCTCTATCCTCACTTCTCGGGGGTCACCATTGCTAGCAGCTTGGTGAACATTCAATATATTGCCTTCTGTTTGCATATATCGACCTACTTTGCTTTTAAAAAATGTGAACATTCTATTCCCACTCTTGTGCAACTCACCATTTCACTTACCAGCATATTTTGTTGATATTTTTGTCTTTGTGACTCTCTTACCAGCATATTGTGGACATGTGACATGTCCAGCACACGTAGATCTGTCTCGCTGTTGACAGTGCATCATTCCAGCATGTAGCTGCCTCGCATTTATGTCATGGCTCCTCTAGTGAAAGGCATATGGGGGTTTCCACTCTGTTGTGTCGCCACAGTGCCTCATGAATATCCTCGGTCATCTCTGTGCCCTGCTGAGACTCACTCTAGGATTTTTGGAAGTAGAGTTGTTGGGTCAAAGACTGAGGACATTTAAACTTTTAATATATTGCTAACTTAGTTTGCCAAAAGGTTTTTACCAACTTACGTTATGCAGTTATACAAAAATACTACTTATTTTCTTACCTGCTTGCCAACCCTGTACATTTATTTTTAAAACTTTGCCAGTCTGTACAGCAAAAATAAATTACATCATTGCTTTTTTGTTTTGTATTTAGTGAGATCTGGCAAATTTTCAAGTTTATTGGATATTTGTATTTCCTCTTGGGGTACTACCCATTCTTGTCTCACCGTTTTACTACTGAATTGTCAATCTTTCTACTTTAGGGAAATTAAACTTTGTCTTGAGTTGTAGATGTTTTCCTAGTTTGTCTTTACAAACTCATTTTTTCTTAACTACTACACAAAAGTTTGATTTTAATGTTATTCACATTTCATTTTTATTTTAAGAAATCTGAATTTTATGTCATGGCTAGATAAGCTTTCCCCAACCCAGCATTATAAGTTATTTACTCCCATTTCCTGTTCGGGCAGTTCTTGGGCAGATAATTTTCTGAATTATTGTGGGTCTCAAAATGTTTTGCCCTGCTCATTGGCGGTGAGTGATTGTTATCTTAGAAGGTGAGCGGTGACATGGCTGTGGTGTGTGGGCTAGAGTCATGGTGACTGAGTGAATGGGAAGAAGCTGCACTGAACTTGGCCTGCACCCTGGCTGGATGTGAGAGTTATGTTAAAACCTGGGCCCAGAAATGGGGTGGGAGGACTTGGACAGGAAACTGACACACACTGCCTGTCTGGTCTGTGATATCCCCAGTTCACTGAATGTCTACAGGCCTGGTTCTAGAATAAGGGTCAAAGGAGTGAGGAGCTGGATGGAGTCAACTGCTAAATCCATTTGGACTGTGGGGAGAGAAGAAACCTAATACTAAGAAAGACTACAAACATCAATAAATTAAATTCACCCCAGATAAAATTAATGTTATGGAATGGTCTGATAAGAGACTTTGTGTGCTCAAAGAGAAAGAGAAAATACATTTCACTAAAAAAGAGCAAGAGCCCTGGCCAGTGTGGCTTGGTTGAGCATCATCCCATGCACCGAAAAGTCGCCATTTCTATTCCCAGTCAGGGCACATGCACAGGTTGCAGGTTTGTTCCCTGGTCAGGATGCCTACAGGAAGCAACCCAATGTTTCATCGATGTTTCTCTCCCTCTCCCTTCCTCTCTATAAATCAATAAACTATATATATATATATATATATATATATATATATATATATCACATGGATTTGCAGAGATTGGTGCCGCAATCAAACTTGAATTATATAGGGGTGGGATGTTTTCTTCCTAGTCCTATTTATTCATCATCCCATCATCCAAGTCATGGAGAATGACAGTAGTTTATTACAAATGTAATCAGGTGATAATGCCAACCTGTGTATTCAGATGTGGTATCTTTGCTGGATCAAAGCAATATAGTCCTCAGCCAACATGGAGGGGGGGGGGGGTAAGACACTGTTTGGTGGAACTCTTGATTCTGGAGGCAACAGTTAACATTTGGGAGTGCTGCTGCAACCAATCCAAATAATAAAACCCTAATATGCCAATCAACCAAATGGTAGAATGACCAGTCGCTATGATGTGCACTGACCACCAGGGGCAGACGCTCAATATAGGAGCTGCCCCTGGTGGTCAGTGTGCTCCCACAGTGAGAGTGCAGCTCAGCTGACTGACCTCTCCTGGTGGCCCACCAGCAGCCACTCACTCCCTCAGTAGTCCTGCAGGTCCAATCTCTGGAGAGCAGGCTAGGCACCGACGGACCAGTGCCACCAGCATGATCCCAACAGTGCCACTGGCCTCCTGGAAGTTGGCCTCAGGCACTGCAGCTGCTTCCCCTCCCTAGACATTCCACAAGGAAGAAGTTATATAAAAGCAGCTGCCAGGGAGCTCCTGACAACTGGCGCAAACATCAGCTGGACGGATCCAGATTCCTGGCCAGCAAGTGCATCCCACCACCTGCCCAGAGGGCCAATCGCGTCCTGGTCCTCCTTACCCCCTTCAGAACGGGTGCCAGATGCAGGGCTCACAGCTGGTGAGCGCCACTATGGTGGCGCAAGCCTCTCCTGATCAGTACTGACTGGGCGTGAGCCCGTGGCAGGCGCAGCAGGGCTGGGATGAGCGGGAGCAGCAGGCAAGAGCAGCAGGCGGCATTGGACTGTGGGTTTTGGCCTGATCCCCACAGGCCACCCTGCGGGACTCCACCCGTGCATGAATTCGTGCACTGGGCCTCTCTATATAAAAGCCTAAGCGACCAAATGACCAGTCAACTGGCCGCTATGACATGCACTGTCGCTCAATGCAGGAGCTGTCCCCTGGTGGTCAGTGCGCTCCCACAGTTGGAGCGCTGCTCAGCTGACCTATGGGTGCCAGATGTCAGGCTCATGGCTTGCAAGCGCAGCTGTGGTAGCTTGAGCCTCTCCCATGGACACTCCCCCTGCATGCCCCTCCCCCATCCGGACTGGGACCCGGATTGGAACCGGCATCTGGAATAACTGGGCGCAACCCAGCTGCCACGCAAGGAGTGAGGCTGTGATGACAAGAGGCGGCTGCGCCGTCATGGGTGCGCCAGTATCGTCCTAGGATGGGCGCGTGGAGACCTCAGTGGAGCAGCAGTGAATCTACAGAGTGGCAGTGGCGGGTGCAGTGGGGCTGGGATGAGCAGGAGAGGCATGGCGCCCGGCTGCCCAGCCCGCGCTTGGACTCCTCCCTGGCCTCTTGCACTACTTTGTGCTGTGCAGAATCGACGAGCTGGCGGGTAAGGCCGGGCAGTGGTGGCACGGAGGTCCACTGATCCCCGCAGGCCAGGCTGAGGGACCCCACCGGTGCACAAATTCGTGCACCGGGCCTCTAGTTATGACATGAGGCAACTGGCTTTGAGTTGGGAGGCCTCCTGTATAAGGGTGTTGGGGAGTTGATACCTTCCCCCTTCAAAATCTCCCCAACATTCTTTGCCTTTACTTAGTCACAGCTCCCCACTGACACATTTCAAAACAGATTAATGACTATATAGTATTTTTGTCCTTTTTAATTTAGAAAGAGAGAGAAAGGGAAGAAAATTAAAAAACAACATTTGTTTAAATAACTATTGCAGAAAAGGAGATCTGGGCTGGATGCGGGGACCTACCTCTTCCAGAATGGGGGTTTATTAATGTTTTAAACAAACACACAAAAACAAAATAAATTATTCTGCTCAATACTGTTTGGCATAATTGCATTGTTTTTTCATCTTCTAAACACTCAGAACAGCCTCTTCAGGAAGCATTGAGACTGGCAAGAATGACTGGTGCCCTCGCTCTCCAGAACAGTGGGAGGCGGCAATCCATCAAAGCCCTACTTCCCCCAATCCACCCCCGTTCTTTATTTCACTTACTTTGGGAATTAGGAAGGTACAGACTCAAGCTAAATTCTCAATATATTAACTTTTGGGGGTGCCCACTGCTCTATCCCAAGCCTCCTCTCATACTCTTCTGGGTACTGTTCCCCCAGCCAGCTGCAGGAACTACACCAACAGCCAGGAGGCTGCTTGGTGGTACCAACTCACTAAGAAAATGGGTGGTATTTGTGTTGTCCCTGCTGGATACTGGGGTCCTTTTAGTGGTTTGGAAGCTTCACAGAAGCTCTTTTCCCCTCCTAAAATTCCCTGATCTTGAAGGTTGAATACCATCCGCAGCTTCCTCGAGGGGGTTAAGCTGGGTTCAATCATGCAAGTAGCTTCCAGTTGTAATCCCTGGTTGTTAGCTTCCCAGCCCATTCCTGAGCTGGAAATGGAAAGTGAGTTAGAGCGAGAAGGCAAGAGGTGAGCCTGGGGAAGGGGACCCATGGGCAGGGGAGGAGGCATGCAGAGGGGCAAGTCTACTCCTCCCCAGCTAGGCTCCCAGCTATTTCCACGGCCAGCTTGGAATTTTTACAGAATTTGTGTTGGTCAGCCATACCTGGTCATTGCAGGTTAACTAAATTATGAGCCCAAAGCAAAAACCACCCCCAAGCAAGAGGTTTCTTACTCCTCTTTGGGGTGATGTGTGAAGGAAGAAGGTGCATGCACCAGGCAGCTGGGCTCCCCATCTCCAGCCTTCTTTGCCACGAGTTGCTCCCTCTCTCTTGAGCCAGCCAAAGACGTGTTTGTGCGTGTGTGTGTGTGTGTGTGTGTGTGTGTGAGAGAGAGAGAGAGAGAGAGAGAGAGAGAGAGAGAGAGAGAGAGAGCAGCAGCGCCCTAATCAATCCCAGGGCATGTTTTGATTTTTTTTCTAGAGCAAGTAGGCTGGTGAGGAGGCCCAGGGCCTAAGGAGACACTAAAAGTTGTAGCGAACAGTAGGGGCCAAGGATACACGTGAGTGAGAAGCACCTTACATTTGATGTGGGGGGCTTCCTTGTCCCCTGCCCAGTTCCTTACTCCTGTGTTCGAGTTAGGGCCTGGGCGAATTCCGCTCCCAAGCAAAGGGTGAACACAGTTCGTTTTCTGGTGAGACACTAAATGCCCTGGTCAGAAAGGCCATTCCATAGGGTGGCCAAAGGCGGGGAGGGAGAGGCGGTAGGATGAGGGGCCACTCGCCCTCCGGATTCTCACTGCATTTCTTTGGTGGGTTAACACCCATCTCGGACTAAACAATAAAAGAAATGGGGGGAGGGTTGTCTAAAATTCTCTCGGAAGCCTGGAGAGGTTTGGGAGGGTTCTGTCTTTGCCTCTGAGGTGAAAGAGCGCTCCCCGTAAGTCACATGGACCGTTCCTGGACCGCTGAAAGGCCACGCGGGACCCCCGGCCCACCCTTCCCGCTCCTTCCCGGCGTCCTTGGCGGGGTCCAGCAATTGCGACAGCTCCGACCCCGCCTGAAGAAAGTACTTCTCCGGGCCAGAAGCCACCTCCTCTCTTTAAAAAGTGAAACAAAACCCCACCCAAGAGCCTAGGGCTGTGGGGGTTGAGTCGGCCGGTTCACCCCCAGGCGGCCATTGATTGGAGAAGGGCGCAGCGCCGGAAGTTGACTCGAGTGGAGGGGCGCGATTGACTGAGATAAACATAGGCTCCGCCCGACCGCAGCGTTGATTGGTGCCAGGCCCAGTCTCGTGATTGGCAGGGAACAGCCGGCGCTCGCTGGGCTGCAGCATGATTGGTCCAGACCGCGGCGGGCGCGCTCAGCGTTGCCCGGCGACGCCCCACGCCCGGCGACGCGCGCAGGCGGAAGCCGCCACCCTGGGGCTGGTCTTGGGTCCCGACCCCGAGCGCCGACGCGCTGGGCGGCGGGCCGGGAGAGTCGCGGTCAGACCTTTCTCAGTTGCCTCGGTAGACCTCGATCTTGCTGGCCTTGGCCAGCATGTCGATGATGTGGGCCTCGAAGTCGGCGTCGTGCACGCCGGTCTTCCGGAACTCGCCCGCATACCGGTTATTCTCCCAGTAGTGGTGCCAGTTGCCCCGGCTGTCAGCCCCGAACCCGTACACGTTCACCTGCAGGGGAGGGCGGTGCAAGTCACCCTACGTCGGACCTTGGGAGACGGGGCGCGGGAGAGCCTTGGGTAGTAGTGGGGAAGGAGAAAGGAGCCGCAGCGACCCAACAACCCGGGAGGCCGCCAGCTAATCGATTGATTCCCAGAGCGCGGGATGCATGGGAAGAGGGGACACCCAAGCCTGGGCTAAGGACACTGGCTGGCTCAAGGGAGAGGGAGCAACTCTGGCAAAGAAGACTGGAGATGGGGAGCCCAGCTGCCTGGTGCATGCACCTCCTTCCACCCGTCTGATCGCTTCAAGAACAACGCCCCAATTTAGGGCTAGCCCAACCCTTGCTAACTTTTTTTTTTAATGGAGTACTTTTATTTGAAAACTGGTCAAATACCCAATACCCTACGTTAAAGGATTTACTGGCAAATGTGGGTGTGCTGGGTGTGAGCACTGAAGTGTATGGCAGAGCTCCCCTGCCCACTAGCTAGATGCCTCCTTGAAGGACTAACCTCCGTTTTTAACAGAGCAGGCCTGGGGCCCACAGCTATGGGAGATAACCATCCCCCTGAATCTTAACTACACTATCTCCATTCTATTCTACTTATGTTTTTTATTATTTTTTCTTTATGGCAAGTAATATCAATTATGGAAGTAGTATTCTTTTTCCTTTGTAAATAAATTTAACTTTCAAATGAAGTGATTTCAGATTTGGTCAAATTAAAAAAGTAAGCTTGGGAAATGCAGAGCTACACTGCCTAGAAATTGGGGAGAAATCAAAGCCACTTGGCTTCTGCCTACAAAAACACATTCCTCTTGAAGCGCTACTGAGCCCTGAGAAGGGCTGCTTTCCCTTGTTCCAGGGGTCCCACTATTTACCCCCGGACTGGGCTACCCACCTCATCACACACATGCAGGGCAAAGAAGAGCACCAGCATCCCTGTAGAAGGGTACCGCCCATGATGCTCTGTCCACCTGTCATGGATGTACTTGAAGAAGGCTGGGTTGTAGATCTGGACCTGGAGGAGAAAATGTGACAGGCACATGAGGGTTTGGGGGGCCTAGAGGCATAGGCCAGGCTCTGAGTAGCTTGTGCCAGTTCCTCCACGCTTGCCCTTGGACCTGTTCTTCTGTGTTCCCTGGTTCCTTGCAGCCTCTGTGGAGGTCAGGCATCCCAGCAGATGGGGACACTGAAGGTTCTGGAAGGGCACTAAGGGATACCTGAGCCACAGGACCAGGCACACTAGGAGGTCACGTCTGTATGGTTTCCAATGAGGTGGGGATAAAGAAGGGGGCCGAGGAGAGAACTTACCTTTTCTTTGTCTACTCGAAGGAAGGACTTCACTGGAGCATAGGTACTGCAAGCCAACAAAAACACACAAAACATTTAGATGCCTTTCCTTCTGCTCAGGCCCGAGTGATGACAGCCTCACCACAAGACCCCCTGCTTCCAGACTGCTCTCCCACACCATATCACTGCAGTGCCTCGCTCAGAACCTTCAATGGCTCCCCTGCCCTTCAGGATAAAATAAGGATGTTTTATTAGACATACATTGGGCCTTCCATATTCCAGCCCCAACTTTTCTCCCACAAATCTCTGCTATGGACTCTCCACTTGAGTTAGCCAATCATCTCAAACCCACCGTGTGTGCTCTTACCTGTGCCCACCTGACACTCTTGCTACTCTCCTCACATTTGGCACAAGTCCCTCCTTCCCTATTAGCCAGCCATGACACCCATAACCTACACTCCCTTTTCTAATCCCTTTTAAATCTACGGGATTTAAACGCTATAGCATTTATTTTAGCTTTTAGTCCTCCCAAACATAAAGTCAGGACACTGTGACTTATACTTCCGTGTTTAAAAATACATGATGGTAACAGGCAAGAGGTCGCAACAACTCAATTTTCCATCGTTGGATGAATGAGTAAACAAAATGTGGCATGTCCATTCAAGGGAATACTATTTAGCCTTTAAAATGAATGAAATCTGCCCTAGCTGGTTTGGCTCAGTGGATAGAGCGTTGGCCTGCAGACTGAAAGGTCCCAGGTTCAATGCCAGTCAAGGGCACATGCCAGGGTTACAGATCCCCAGTGGGGAGTGTGCAGGAGGCAGTTGATCAATGATTCTCTCTCATCATTGATGTTTCTCTCTCCCCCTCTCTCTTCCTCTCTGAAATCAATAAAAATATATAAAAAAATAAAATGAATGAAATCTGAAACATGCTACAGCATGGATGAACCTTAAAAACATCATGCTAAGTGAAATAAGTCAGATATAAAAGGACAAATACTACATAATTCTACTTATATGAAGTACTTAGAATAGTCTAATCATAGAGACAGAAAGAATAGTGATTATCAGGGTCTTGGGGAAAGAAGGAATGAAGAGTTATTAATGGCTACAGAGTTTCCATTTGAGATGATAAAACAGTTCTGGAGATGGGTAGTGGTGATGTTTGCACAATAATGTGAACATACTTAATGCTACTGAACTGTACAATTAAAATTGTAAATTTTAAGTTACATACATTTTGCTGCACACACAACTAAAACATGGTTAAGACAGCTGATTAGTGGTTGCCTTGGGGGTTGGGGGTTTAGGGAGTGGGGGTGATGGCTAAGGTGTACAGAGGTATCTTTATATCTTTAGATTAAAGGTTTTCATTTTTAGAACATGACAGTGCTCTAAAATTAATTGTGGTGATGGCTACACAACTCTGAATAGGCTAAAAGCCACTGCATTATATACTTTAAATGTGTGAATTGTATGGTATGTGAATCATATCTCAATAAAGCTCCTAAAAAAATACTTGGTTAGCCCTGGCCGGTGTGGCTCAGATGGTTGGGCATCATCCTGGGCACAGGGGGTTGCTGGATTGATTCCCAGTCAAGGCACATGCCCAGATTGCAGGCTCGATCCCTGGTAGGGGGTGTGCAGGAGTCAGCTGATAGATCAGTGATGGGCAACCTTTTGAGCTTGGTGTGTCAAACTTCGCCAAAAAACTGAGCATAACTCGGGTAGTGTGTCACTTTGAGGAAAAAACTAACTCCAAGACTCTAGTCGCAAATGTTGCATCCTCAGGAGCAGCAAATGTTTCATCCTCGGCATGTGGCCGCGTGTCATCAGAAATGGCTACGCGTGTCAGTGCTGACACGCGTGTCATAGGTTTGCCATCACTGTGATGTTTCTCTTAAATCAATGTTCTTTCTCTCTCCCTTCCTCTTTCTAAAAATCAATAAAAATCTTTTTTTAAAAAAACCTTGGTTCACTGAATTTCCTGATATTTCAAACTGTAACTGGGCAACTGCCCCCAAAGAAAATTCTCAGAAGGCAGAGCTCCCACAGTTCGGAACTACCCCCTGGAAAGGAGACCAAAAGCAGGTTGTTCTTTCCTCACCTTTCCACCAATACGCTGGCTGTCACCACGCAGGAACTGACAAAGAACATGCTCAGGCCTCGGCTAAAGCACCACTTGGGGCCTTCCCTCCTTGTGCCTCCCTCCTCACCAGCCCCTCTTGGCCAAAATATTCAGTTAAAGGAATTCTAAGGTCCAGTCCCCAGTCAGGCTCCTCCCAAGGTGGTCCTGACACCCATATTGCACTCCCCGTCAGCAGGGCGGCTCACAATCGGATCTGTCCCGTGGATAGGGCGCTCGCGATCCACAGCAGGTCCAGGGCCTTGAAGGGCACCAACACAAAGCTGACGTTGGCAGGCAGGTTCTTGGCACTCTCAGGGTACATGAAATGGTGGGTGGTTCGGCTGCCAACATCCTGCTCAAAGCCCACAGTTGGTGCCTGATTCATTCTGCAGGGACAAGAGGTTGACATGAGAAGAAACTGCCATAGAAACTGGTACACACAAAAGAAAAAGGCAAAAGAAACTGGTACAAGATTTTTAGAGGATTATTTGGTGCTAGCCAATATATATAAATATACTTTGATCTAGCAATCCCATGACCAGAAATCCACCTATAAAAATAGGTGCAGCCTGAGAGTGGTGGCTCAGGGGTTGAGCTATGAACTAGGAGGTCATGGTTCGACCCCGGTCGTGGCATATGCCCAGGTTGTGGGCTCAATCCCGATTATGGAGGAGGCAGCCAATCAATGATTATCTCTCATCATTGATGTTTCTATCTCTCTCTCCCTCTCCCTTCCTCTCTGAAATCAATAAAGATATATATTTTTTAAAAATAGGTGCATAAATGTGCAAAGATGTGTGTACCAGGATATTCACTGCAATATCACAATAGTGAAAAGTAGAATCAAGCAATAAAAACTGGTTTATACATTTTGGCCCATTCAAATACCATGTGGCCATCAGAATGAATGAAGCAGGTTTACATGTGCTGTTAAGAAATAAGTCCAAGAGCCCTGGCTGGTGTGGCTCAGTTGGTTGGGCATCATCCTGTGCACCAGAAGGTTGTGGATTTAATCAGGAGGCAGTCAATTGCTGTTGTGCTCTCACATCAATGTTTCTCTCTCTCTCCCTTCCTCTCTCTCTCAAAATTGGTAAACTATTCTTTAAAAAAAAAAAAAAAAAGTCCAAGAGTTATTCAGTGAAAAACACAAGTGCTGTGAGGTATCCCACTTCTTTCCTTATAACACATAGCTCTTGAATACCTACTGTGTGCAGCAGGAGGGAATTACAACACAGAAAAGGAAGACTTAAAATTTGATAGTATGATAACCATTTTTCATTAAAAGAAAGAAAAAATACTTTTGTATACAAATAGAAAAAATATCTGGAATGGTATTAAAATTATGAATAATTCTTACTCTTGGGAAATGGGACTTAGGATAATGCATTTTTATTGTGTACATTCCCCCCCCCCCCCCCCCGCCAAGAATACCTCCCTTCTGGGAGGAACAGAGCAGGCTGGAGTGGAAGGCTTAATAGGGATGGTGTTTCTCAGCTACTGGGGGACAGAAGGGTAGCAGGCAGTGGAAGTCTTGGCTGGGCTCTAGGCTAGACAGGAGCTGGGGTCAAGGTTGACTCTTGTGAAGACTCAAGAAACAAACCTCATCTCACCAGAAATGGAGAGATCAAACTGGTCCTGCAGATCAAAGGGCTACCGCTGCCCCAGGATGGCTTCTGAAGACAGCCCTCCACCTGCCTTCCCCCCTGAATTGGCAGCCAGAGCTTTCACAGAGTCCCTTCTTGGACCTGTCACCCAGCATCACGATGCCTCCCACCCTGCAGTGGGCCCTGCTGCAGAGCCTCCACCTCCTTGAGGTTCCTCCCACTTGCTGGGCAGGCACCAATCTTCAAAAGTTTGGGAATAAACAGAGTAAGAGGTCCAAAAGGTATTTTCAGAGTCTCCAATGCAGGGGAACATGGCATGCATCTGGAGACAGGATTTTGCTTTGAGGCTCTGATTCATTCTGGAGAAGCCAAGCCCTGGCAGAGCAGGGCAGAGGATGAGCTGTATTCCTGTATCTCGAGGGCAAAGCATTCTAGAATTCTGTCTGCCCTTGGCTGCCTCCAGCCGCCAAAGAAGACCTGGGGGCAGGGGCACAGGCAGTGTAGACATGCATTCGTGGTTAGGGGTTGGTGCCTAGTCCCTTTCATTCATTCATGTATGTATGGCTACGATACGCCAGGCACTGCTCTAGGAACTGTGGACCCATCTGCTGGCCAGCGAAGGCAGGACCAGCTCAGCGCCACTCGGAGTCGTCGGCAGGGCTCAGAAGACATTCAGGAGGAGGAGGCCTTTAGGTGGGTAGAGCCATCATCTCATGGTAACTCAGCTTGGCCCTCACAGTGGGGTCTTTACATTGGTGCTGCTTCCAGGAAGGGAGGCCTCCCCTCTGGTCCCAAACCAAAATATGCCTATAAGCAGAGTCACCTCCACTGCAACCGGCTCCTTATACGTCAGCTGACAGCCAATTACCATCTGGGTCACCCCTTCCACAAATCGATTCTGGGGTCCACTGTAACATACCATGCCTCCTAGCCTGGTCCCTGTGAGGGAACATCTGTGAATTCCTTTCTGTAGCTTGGCCTGACCAGGGGCCGCCCACTATCACAGCAGCAAAGCCTTTTTAGCTTGTCCGTCGTGCTTCTACTCTGGAGCTTCCCAACCATCACCGAGATGCAGATGGCAGGGCAAGGGAGGCAGGGCTTCAGGCAGAACATTTCTCAAGCGTTCCAGGGCTGACTGGAGTAATGGACGCTTCATTCCCCAACCTCAGCCACTGTCTCTGGGTAAATAGAGGCCCCTCTTCAGCTCCCAGCTTGCCTCCTTTGCCAGCCACTGGACAATGGGGAGAATCTCAGGGGCTCTGGGTTCCTGGATGGGGCCTAGCATCCCCCTCCCCCTTACCGCACCATTCTCACCATAAGAAGGGTTTTGCAAGGAATGAGGAAAGCCTCAGAGACATTGCTGCCTTGGTGTTGCTATGGAGACAGCAACAGATTCTAAGATAAAGCCCTTCCTTCCTCCTCCTGGGAAACCGGTCTTTCTGCAATGCTCATCCTAAGAGATACTTCGTGAAAACTGGGCATTTTCAGTATCTTATTCTTAAGGGCTCTTTCTCCAAGGAGTGGGATGGCATTTCTGCCTCCAAGTCTAGTGAAGAAGTCAGAAAACAGGTTCAGGGCAGAAGGAGCAGCCCACACTCAGCTCACAAGTCCACTCTTAGTCCCTGTCCATCCCCAGATTTCTTGCTCTGTGTCCCCCTGTCTGGAATGAATGCCCATCCAACCCTTCTGTCCTCAAGGCTGGGCACTGGGCACTGATGTCTTGTTGAACGAGTGAGGGCCCCCCAACCCATCTAAACCTTGTGACATAAAGGACAGCGGCCCAGAGCAAGCAGCAGACATCCATCTGCTTGTTTGATTGATTCTACTTTTCTTCTTCTGCCCAGGACATCCGTCTTCTGTGAGTTCCAGGAGGAATCGCCTGTGACTATTACTGGTAAGCAAGATGCTGGTTTGGTTTGGGTCCTCACCCCTGGTGCAACTACTGAGGAAACCAGGCAGGTAGGAGGGCCTCTGGTGGGCGTTTTCACCACCAGCCAGCCAGGAGTCTAGTTTCAGCTCTTTTCAGACTAACTCAGAGTTGGAGACTGAGTACAGGCCTCAAGCAAAGTCTTGAATGGGAATTCTGCCTCCTCATCCACCCCAACGAAGGCGAGAACCTATCACAGGTCTGGGTGTTAGACCTATAGCAGCCCCAGCAGCTGGCAGCTCCTACACTTCCCGACAAGGTCACGGAGTCCAGTCCCCCCTCCAGGAGGCTTGGGGTCCCCGTGGCTCACCTCATGATGAAGTTGTGCCCGTCCACATCTGGTCCATAGCCAGAGCCCCGCAGGTTGCCGGAGTTCCCCACCACAGCACAGCGCCGGCACTGCTGGGGGTCCCGGAAACGGTAGGGGTTCTCGCCTGGTACTATCTGGAACAGCTTCTCCAGCACCTCATTGGTATTGTGTGACTTGAACTGGGGCTGCAACATCTGCAGAGGGGAGGGGAAGGGAGTGGGTGTGAGCAGAGAGGGACTCCTGCCTGCCTCCCTTCCCCGCCTTCCCCCGCCAGCGTCCAAGCCACACAGGACCCCTAACCAGGCTGTCAGGGAGCAGGAATTCTGAGCAGTGAGGACCCTCCCCTCAACAACAGTCAAGTCTCCCTTCCAGCTGCTCTGATGCACTGGAGGGGGGTGGGGAGTCAAGGCACATTCTCCAGGGACCCGTAGGCCTGTCCCAGGAACAGAGAAACTTCTTGGGTGGCTCCTCAGGCATGAAGAGGCCCCTGCTCAGCTGTCCACTCAGGGCAACTCTGAGTCACATCAAGGGGTCGTCTTGAGGTGCAGGTAAGGTGGAAAGTCCGGCTGAGCTGCAGGGGTTCGTTCCCAATCAGTCTGCAGGGAGTGCCCCAGGAACTCGGCCTGCAAGGCCGGGGGTGACTGAAGCTGCCCGGGGCAGAATTCATGGGATACGTGGAGTCACTCCCTGAGCCTCTTGGGGAAGGCAGAGGGGCGCAGACCATCTTTCAATGCAGACCGTCTTTCAATGCAGACCATCTTTCAATGCAGACCGTCTTTCAATGCTAGAACAGCCAGAATGAAACTGGTCTCTTGCATGTCCCACCACCATGCAGGTGAAAAAACCCCCACACAAAATGAGGCCCAGGTAACATTCTAATGCCTTCAGGCTTGTGACACACAGGAATGAAGTGGCAGGTGGGGCCCAGGGCAAACAGGAGGCCCCACCCATCAATAAGAGTCAACTTCAGTCAATTGTTGACATGTGAGATTGTGAGCCCAGGACTAAATTTTCTAACTTTTCAAGAGAAGCTGAAAAGTATGGATTTCATGTGCAATATTCTGATTCATAAATGCTGATAACTAACAGTAATATTTATTACTTTAAATATATTTTTATTGATTTCAGAGAGGAAGGGAGAGGGAAAGAGAGATAGAAACATCAATGATGAGAATTGTTGACTGGCTGCCTCCTGCACACCCCACTCTGGGGATCAAGCCTGCAACCCGGGCATATGGCCCTACTGGGAATTGAACCATGACCTCCCAGTTCATTGGCTGATGCTCAACCACTGAGCCACGCTGGCTGGGCCATTAATAGTAATATTTAAAAAACACTGAGTAAAAAAAAAACAAAAAACACTGAGTGGGCTGGCCATGGCCCACAGGCCACCAATTGGTAAGGTCAAACTAGGGCTTTAAAATGCCCTGTGTGCCTGGCCAGTATGGCTCAGTTGGTTGGGCATCGTCTCATGCACCAAAATATTGCCAGTTCCATTCCATAGACCCCCAGGAGGGAGCATGCAGGAGATGACCAATCAATGCTGTGCTCTCACATCAATGTTTCTCTCTTTCTCCCTCTCCCTTCCTTTTTCTCTAAAAATCAATACAAAAATCTTCAGCCCTAGCTGGTTTGGTTCAGTGGATAGAGTGTCCACCTGCGGACTGAAGGGTCCTGGGTTTGAGTCCAGTCAAGAGCACATGTCCCGGTTGCGGGCTAGATCCCCAGTAGGGGGCATGCAGGGGGCAGCCGATCAATGATTCTCTCTCATCATTGACGTTTCTATCTCTCTCCCCCTCTCCCTCCCTCTCTGAAATCAATAAAAATATATTTAAAAACAAATAAAAAATATTTAAAAAATAAAATGCCCTGTGGTCTGAGCCATAATACCTGGGTTTGTGGCTGAGCAGGCGTTGCTCAGGGAACAGAATACGTGGAAGGGACAGGGGAGAGAGTGGGTCTGCTTCTCTAACCTCTTCTAAGCACAGGAAGGACCCCTGGGAACGAGAACACAAACTCAGTGCCCTGGCTGGTGTAGCTCAGTTGGTTGGAGCTTTGTCCCATACACTGAGAGGTGGCAGGTTCAATTCCCAGTCAGGGCACCCAGGTTGTGGGTTTGATCCCTGGTTGGGGCACAGACAGAAGGCAACTGATGGATGTTTCTCTCACACATCGATGTTTCTCTCCCTCCTCTCTCTCTCTAAAAAAAAAAAAAAAAACAAATAAAAAATTTTTTTAAAAAAAGAACACAAACTCAGTGTAGAGAGAGCTTAGCTATGAGTATTCCTAAGTTCACAGATAAAAGGATGACTGTGGGGGGCAGAGGAAAAGCGGCTTCTACTGCTTGGTGCTTAAAGAGCCCCGAGTTCCATCCCTGTGGGCTGGAAGTCTGACCTGCCCATAGATTTACCTCTGTCTGGAGTCCTGTTCTGGACCTAGGTGG
Organism: Eptesicus fuscus; assembly: GCF_027574615.1. NCBI lineage: Eukaryota > Metazoa > Chordata > Mammalia > Chiroptera > Vespertilionidae > Eptesicus > Eptesicus fuscus. Next base: position 8,009,223 of record NC_072493.1, read on the forward strand.
CCACCACTGGGACCTGGGACCTTGGGCAAGCCCTGTGAACTCTGAACTTTGATATTACCCATGAAAGGAAGGCTGTGACTATGAGCAGTAGGCAGGACCCTCCAAGGGCTCCAAGCTGTCACAGGAAGGGCCTGTGGGACTCCTGGTGACCCCTCCTCTCCCTGTCCTTAGGAACGCTGACAGTCTGGGCCAGGAAGCAGGATCTGTATGGCAGAATCCGACCATTTCTCTCGTCTATGTCACCTGCCTGGCCCAGTAAGCATTTCTGGTCTATGCTCAGCCCCGACAAGCACTAGGGAAGATCAGTTCTCTCTCCTTCCAGGCCAAAGCTCACTCTGCCTTTCAGATTCTGTGATCCTAGTAGATAGCTCTGGTTAAATGGGCCTCTTGCTTTGTCAAGACTCTAGGGCCAGAAGACAGCCCAAATCCCAGAGCGGGCTCTAACAGTGACTCCCAAATGGGGTGGTGGAACAGATCCCTGGAGAGGAGCAGCAAAGGCAGGCAGGGGGGGGCCCTGCCTCTCTCACCATCCACCACTTCTGGACATCAGGGGGCAGATCCATGTTCTCCCGGGTCCAGACAGGGGAAATGTTGCTGTCGAAGTGGCTGTCAAACCAGTCGGAGGTCCCGGCGTCGCCCATGCAGCGGCGGCAGGCACAGTTCTTGCCAGCGAGCCCCTCCTTGCTGAGGCGCTGCAGGCCGGCATAGCCAGGCACCAGCTTCACCCGGCGGGTGCCCCCCAGGGCCCCCGAGTCCAGGTAGGGCAGGGTGGCCATGCTGTGGTGAGAGTAGGTGAAGAGCAGTGACATGATGAACACCAGCAGGAAGGCCACGGAGAGGAACCACACCCGCAGGGAGCACTTCATGGTGCGAAGCCCCGGGAGGCTGGACCACCGGCCCGGAGGGCGGCCGGTGTCCCTGCGGCCACTCCTTTCCCAGCCCACTGGCAGGCCTGCCTGTTCTAGGGCATAAGGGCGTGTGCTGCAGAGCAGATGGCAGCAGGAGTCCCAGGCCACGCCCGATCTCAAGGTAAGGAGAAAGCACGTGGGCAAGAGTGGCTCCCCTGTCCCTGAGCCACTTGGGCCCCTGCTTATGGCTTCATTGGGTCCCTCTGTCACTAGCTGGGCCACAGATGCTCTGCCTCTCCCGCTGCCCTGGCGAGGGGGAGGTCAGTCCGTTCCAGCCTTCTAGTCCATTGGGCTTGCTGGCTGCCAGCTCTGGGGGTCCCCCTCTTTGGCGGCTTGAAATGATCCAGTCTGGAGTAGTCGAGGTCCTTGTGGTTCATGAGCAGACACCGAGGCAGCCCCTCGTCCCCTGCAGCAGGGAAGCCCTTGAACCACAATCACAACAGAGAACATGTGGGCTTCAAGCAGCCTTGATTCCATGCAAGAGGCAGCCACCCCTCAGATGGTCCTCCGGGCCCAATCCCTCTGCCAGGGGAGGGGAACCGGGCCCCAACCCTGAGGGAAGAAACCAGGACGCTCTGTGGGTGTCACAGAACTCCGCTGCAGAGACCAAGATCCTCCTTGCGATAGGTTCTGTCCTTCCACTTCCCATCGAGGTACAGGTCCCTTCTCCTGATGGTCCCGGCCCCACGGCAGTTTGCTAACGGGCTGCAGAGCTCCTGCAGCAATGGAGTCCTGGGGCCTGGGCACAGCTGCCGCTCAGCACCGTGCTGCTGTGAACGCAGTCTGGGTCATCTGGGTCAGCAGAGCGTGTGCCAGGCTCCCAGCCAGAGCCCAGGCCTCCTTCCTGGTGCTGCTGGCCCGGACTCAGAGGCTGCTCTGCCCATCCCCGCTCCTCAGGGGCCCGCCGTCCTGCCGTCTTGCCGTCGGCTCCTGCAAGCACTAATCCCTTGGCAGGTTCCCCTCGCTTGTCAGGCGCCCGGCTGCCTCAGCATGACCCTGAAATTGCAGAGAGAAAAAAGTAACGTGCAGACAAAATTGCACACGTGCACACACGTTCTCCCCCCAGCTCTGCCCCCAAGTCCCAGAGGGGACAAAGCTGGGAGGAGAGGCAATGCCCACTTAACCGAAGGGTAGACAAAAGAAAGGGCTCTCGCCTCCAACTATCCACAAGATGGCCGTTGCTCTCCTAACGTGGGGCCTCAGGACGAGATTAGCCCACCATCCTCACTTTTTAGCCAGAAGGTGAACAAGGACAGAAAGTGATTCCCTAGAGTCACAAGGCAAGTCCCTGCAAGAACCAGGTTTAGAAAGTTCCTAGTCCAGTTCCCCTTACAGGGCCCCCTACCTAACCCCAGGCATGCGCTCACCAAGGCCCAAGATGCATCTTGGCCCTCCTCAGCTCCCTGCCTGTTTCCTGCAAGGCTGCGCATCCTCCTTTTATTACCTTGTGGCCTGTGGAGCCAATTTATAATAAACTCTTAATAGAATGTTTTTAAAATGTTCCTAGCTCAGGTATGTGAGGTTCATTTCAGGTAAAACGTAACTGAACAATATCCCAGAGGAGATCTCAGGGGACTGCGGACAGGACCCCCACCCTGGTGCCTGTGCGAAGCCTCTAAGTAACACCGGAGGCTGGGCCCGGGCCCTGACACTTGCCCTCTTGTCTCTCAATGTGGATTATAGATGACGCGTTCCTGGGTTAGCTCAGGAATGAACAATCCTTCCAGCTCTGGTGTCCGGGACAGGACATGACTGCGTCTGAACAAAGGGTGCCCGGCTCAGCACCAACACTACCCAGCCCTCTGGGCATTGTCTTCATCTGTATGTTACGGACGAAATGAATGCCAAGGCCCCTGGGGGCACCGACAGCCTGAGCCCTGTGCTGCCCTGGCTGGCAGGAGCAGGGAGAAGAGGCCACTTGCCAACGGTGTGGCCTGAATCCATGCCGTGTGCAAAGGAGCTGGGGCAGGGTCAAGGTCAATGCTGAGAGTGCGGCCTCCGGGCCCTGGGCCTACCACCACAAGGATTACTTAATCCTGGCTCCCTGCCTCTCCCCGCCAGCTCCTGCCTAATCTGGTAGCCCAGTTCTGACCTGACCCCTGGGCCTCACCACCACTCACTGAGTCCCCTGGCTGCAGAGTAGGCCTCTCCGCCTCTGTGTTTAAGAACCTCAGCTGCCCCTTCGTGGCAGTTCAAATTTCTGGGGTCAAAGCCATCAGGGAAAGGAGCCGGCACATTCCAATAAGGATGGCATTATTCAGCGGGGGGGGGGGGGGGGGGCGCGGCAGTGGGCATGGGGGGAAGACAAGGCTCACACAAGTGAAGGAACTTGCATAAGTCACGACCTCAAGAGTGGAGGCAAGGTTTGAGTCCAGGTCTATCTGGTCCAAAGCCTGGGACTGGCCAGGGGTCAGGGATGAGAGACAAGGAGATACAGAAGCTGGCTTCCCAGGGTCAAGAGTGAAGCTTCCGCCCTGGCCGGTTTGGCTCAATGGATAGGGCGTCAGCCTGCGGATTGAAAGGTCCCAGGTTCGAATTTGGTCAAGGGCACATGCCTGGGTTGCAGGCTTGATCCCAAGTAGGGGGCGTGCAGGAGGCAGCCAACTAATGGTTCTCTCTCATCATTGATGTTTCTTTTTTTAAAAAATATATATATTTTATTGATTTTTTTACAGAGAGGAAGGGAGAAGGATAGAGTTAGAAACACTGATGAGAGAGAAACATCGATCAGCTGCCTCCTGCACACCCTCTACTGGGGATGTGCCCGCAACCAAGGTACATGCCCTTGACCGGAATCGAACCTGGGACCGTTCAGTCTGCAGTCCGACACTCTATCCACTGAGCCAAACCGGTTAGGGCTCATCATTGATGTTTCTATCTCTCTCGCCTTCTCCCTTCCTCTCTGAAATCAATAAAAATATATTAAAAAAAAAAAAGAGTGAAGCTTCCCCGACACGCCTCACCCAGGGCTCCTGGCTCTCACCCACTGGGGCCCCAGCAGTACTGGCTCTGGTGTGCGCCTTCCAACTCTACTGCCGTCTGGCAGGCCCGACTCCAGGCATGACATCTGGCTGAACGGTCTCTTCCAGTTCCCCCTTTGCCCATTTCCATGCCCAACATCTAAGGAAGAGGACTTGGTTTTACAGGGTCCCGCGCTCAGCGGCCCGTGACCTGAGTATCAGCTGTGAGGCAAGGGGCCCTGGGAGGCGGTGACGGTCCAGGCTGAGCAAGGGATGGGAAAGAGGGGCCTCACTGGGGAGACCTGGTTTCGGGTGGGCAGCCTATGGTGGCCACTGAAGGCAGGGGCTGGGCAGGACCTGGCACAGGAGGCTCCAAAGAAGACATCCCCCATCAGGGGCGTCAGAACTCCTGGGGATTCTAACTCAATGAAGAGGCAGCCGAGGTAACTGACCGCCTTGGTGGGGAGAGGAAAAGCCCTAGTTTCAACAACATGTTAGGAAAGAGCACAGAAATGGAGTGGCCGGCAAAAGCCCTCGCTTTGGGAACCCCACGGCCAGGCTGCCCCCGGGAGCTTGAGCTGCTGCTCAGCTTGCACTGAGTGCAAATGGAGGCGCGGGTTGTTGCTAATTGGGACTAGAAAAGATCCGAGGTCCCCAGGCATGCATTAAAAACCCCAGAAGTCACCCACTGCTGACCCTCACTAAGTGCTTTCACTTGTCTTGTTTTCTCCTGGGAACTCCCAGTCCCTCCAGCAGCCCACTGACTAATTCTGATTTCTCCCCTTCACAGCTGCTCTGACCATTCACACTCAGCCCATGCATATACCCGGATATAAAAAAGTCGGGGGCGGGGGGGGGAAAGGGGTGCGCGCACACACACTTTGGCATCAGTCCCCACCTCTGTTGCCCGCAAAACGAAGCAGGCTAGCCTTCTGGGCCCCCTGGCTCACGAGGCTTCTTTATTCTTTCAGTAGACACTTAAGGGGCCCATGGGGTGGGGTGAGATAGGACACCCCAACCCCCAAGTCTTACCTCACTTGGAACAAGTTTCCCCCCAGTAAGTTTTAACTCATATATAATAAAATGCAGAACTCTTTCCATGTAAAGCTGGATGCATTTCCATGTATGTGTGCATCTATGTAAAATACAGAGCATTGCCATCAGCCCAGAAAGTTCCCCGTGCTCCCTTCAGGCAACATCCACCGCTCACCCTTCTCTGAGTTGTCACCGCAGATTGGATTGACTTGCTCTGGAACCATACAAACACACAGTATATACTCTGGCTGTCTGGCTTCTTTTTGCCCCGTGCAATGTTTTGGGTATTCACCCAGCAGTCTGTGTGCATCAGCAGTTTATCCTTCTCCAGATCTGGACATTTAAACGGTTCCCAGTTTTGCATCATTAGGAATAAAACGGCCATGAACTCTTTGTGCAAGTCCTTTTGTGGATACACCCTCTCATGGCCCTTGGGTAAATGCCTGGGAGTGGAGTTGCTAGATCTTAGGATAGGTGTATGTTTAACTTTACTAGAAATAACCATATGTTTTCTAAAGTGGTTGCAGCATTTTATATTTCCACTAGTACTGTATGAGAGTTCCATTTGTTCCATGCCTCCATCTTTTCTATCTTTTTAATTGTGGGTGTCCTGGTGGGCATATAGTAAACTCTGGTATTTCTACTGCCAGGTACATATAAACATGTGCACAAAGAGACGTAAAAGAATGCTCCTGACCGCACTGGGTAATAGCTGAAAACTGCAAGCGAAATGGCCATCAGCATAGCATGGATAAATTGTGGTACATTCATGTCATATAGTAAAAATGAATGAACACCAGTTTTAGACATCAACAGGAATGAATAGGCGCAAAAAAACGATTATGCTGAGCAAAAAGAATAAGTCGTGGATAAATGCCTATAGCATGAGTTCATGAAAAGTTCAAAAGTACCCAAAGACAAGTAAGAAACTGTTGAGGCCTCTATACATAGATGATAAAACAAATAGATAAAATTCAAGAAAACAGAGCCAAATTCAGGAAATTCCCTCTGGAGGGGAAGGAAGGTAGATACGATCAAGGAGGGGCCTACAGAGGCTTCTGAAGCATTGGGTCAGAGTAGAGAGTACAGAGTAATTTTTATTTTTATTCTTAAAGGAGTACAGATGTGATATGTAAGATGTTGAATGTGTGAGGTATTTCATAATAAAATCTAATTTTCTTAAGGTTAAGACATTTTTTTACTAAAAAAAAATCACTCTGGCTGCTGTGGGAGACTAGCATGGAGACCAGAGAGGAGCTCCTGTGATACCCCAAACAGTGCTGGTGGTGAGCAGCGGCTGGCTGTGTTCTGAAGGGTTTAACTGATGGGCTGGAAGGGGATGGGGGACGGGAGAGAAAGGCTCAAATCAGGGTGACACAGAGGATTGGGACCTGAGCAACCTGGTGGTAGGGGTGGCATTCATTGATACAGAAAAGCCAGGAGCCCTGGCTGGTGTGGCTCAGTGGTTGAATATCGTCCCATGCACCTAGAGGTCACAGGTTTGATTCCCCGTCAGGGCACATGCCCAGGTTTCTGCCTTCATCCCAGTGGGAGTGTGCCGCAGGCAGCCGATCAATGATTCTCTCTCATCATTGGTGTTTCTATCTCTCTCTCCCTCTCCCTTCCTCTCTGAAATCAATGAAAATATCTTAAAAAGAAAAGACAGGAAAGGAATGGGTTTGGGTGGGGGAAAAAGCAAAAGCTCTGTTTGCGGCAGATTAAATGTGAGCTGACCTTTAGACGTCCGCATGGAAATGGCAAGAGGAAATTGGACACACAGATCTGAAGCTCATGGATGAGGCCAGGGCCGAAGGGATCCGTTTGAAAGTACAGTTTATTTTTAAAATGACAGGACCAGAAGAAATTATCTAGGTAGGGTCTGACACAGATAAGAGAAGGTGGCCCAGGAGAGGGCCCCGAGGCACTCCAATGTCTAGATGAGGAGGCCAGTAGAGAGATAGGAAAGAAATGGCCCGTTAAGCAGGGGACAGAAACCAGCCCTGAATCTGGGAAGCCAAGAGAAGAAAGTGTTTCAAGAATGAAGGCGAGCCCAGCCGGTGTGTCTCAGTGGTTAAGTGTCGACCCATGAACCAAGAGGTCACTGGTTTGATACCCGGTCAGGGCACAAGCCTGAGTTGTGGCCTGATACCCAGTGGGGGGTGTGCAGGAGGCAGCCGATGGATGCTGTTTCTCTCTCATCGATGTTTCTGTCTCTCTATCCCTCTCCCTTACTCTCTAAAAAGCAATAAAAAAATATTTTTTTAAAAAGAAACAATGAAGGAGAATTTACTGTGTCAAATTTTTCTTAACAAGTAAGATGTGACTGAGAACTGACCATTCTGTGGCTAGATGGAGGTCAGTGGTGACCTTCACAATGGCTGACCCAGAGAAAGATGGGGTGAAAACTGGACAGATGAGCCCTAACCGGTTTGGCTCAGTGGATAGAGCGTCGGCCTGCAGACTCAAGGGTCCCAGGTTCGATTCCGGTCAAGGGCATGTACCTTGGTTGCGGGCACATCCCCAGTGCGGGGTGTGCAGGAGGCAGCTGACTGGTGTTTCTCTCTCATCGATGTTTCTAGCTTTCTCTCCCTCTCCCTTCCTCTCTGTAAAAAAATCAATAAAATACATCTTAAACAAAACAAAACAAAACAAAAAACTGGACAGATGAGAAATGGCCAACAAGCAGACGAAAAGAGGCTCAACATCATTGGCTATCAGGGAAATACAAATTAAGGCCACAATCAGGTATCACTTCCCAACCACTAGGATGGCTATAATGAAAGAGATATTACGTTAACAAGTGTTGGTGAAGAACGCCCATACATTGCTGGTGGGATTATAAAATGATGCAGCCACTTTGGCAAAGAGTCTGGCAGTTCCTCAAAAGGTTAAACCTGGAATTATTATTACCATACTAGGGGCCCAGTGCACGAATTCGTGCACCTTGAAAGAAACTGTGGGGTGAGAGGCTGCGGTAGGCACAGGCAGGTCTTAGCCCATCCTCCATGCCCCTGCCCGGCCCCTCCTGCCACAGTCCCCGGTCCTGTGTCTGCCGGCAGCCCCGCTCCTGCCGCTGCTGCTCCGACGCGTTCATGGCACCGGCCCTGCTCATATCCACTGATGGCATGGAGCGATTAGGGCCAGTGCCAGTAGCGGGTGCAAGCAGCAGCTCTGGTGCCGGCTGCGGTGCGAGTGCCGGGCAGGACTGCAGCATGCAGGAGCAAAGAATTTTCAGTAACCACCAGAGGCTTGCCCCAATGACAGCGACCAGTGTCCCACCTTGTTCTGGCACCCCTGCTTACCTGCTCCACCATCCCACCATGACCAACGCCCGCCATGTTCCGCACTTGCCCCTTGGTGGTCAGCGCACATCATAGCGACCGGTTGTTTGGTTGTTCCACTGTTCGGTCTATTTGTATATCAGCCTTTTATTATATAGGATGACTCAGCGAGAGAAAATAAAACATATGTCCACACACACATTTGTACGCAAATGATTATAAAGCCACATTATTCATGTTAGCTCCAAGGTGGAAACAACTCAAAGCTCCATCAACTGATGATCTAACAAAATGTTGTCCACCCATACAATGGAATCTTATTCAGCCACAGAAAGGACTGACGGACTGACACACACGACGCCGTGAAGGAACCTTGGAAACAGTGTCCTGAGTAAAAGCAGCCAGTCACAGAAGACTGCATATGATATGATTCCATTTATGTGCAATGTGCCGAAGAGGCAAATCTCTAAAGCAGATTAGTGGATGCCTAGGGCTGGGGGTTGGGGGAGATGGGGCGTGATTGCTAATACGTAGGGAGTTCCCTTTTAGGGTGATGAAATGTTCTAAAATTGTTTGTGGTGATGGCTGCATAACCATGTGAGCAGACTAAAAACCACTGAACTGTACACTTGAAATGTGTACAGTATAATTCACATACTGTATGGCAGGGGTCCTCAAACTTTTTAAACAGGGGGCCAGTTCACTGTCCCTCAGACCGTTGGAGGGCCGGACTACAGTTTAAAAAAAACTATGAACAAATTCCTATGCACACTGCACATCTCTTATTTTGAAGTAAAAAAAACAAAACGGCAAAAACACCCGCATGTGGCCTGCGGGCCGTAGTTTGAGGATGCCTGCTGTATGGTATGTGAATTATCTATATATATAAAAGCCTAAGTGACCGAATGACCGAAAGACTGAACGGTTGCTATGACACGCACTGACCAACAGGGAACAGACACTCAACGCACAGGATCGGGCTCCCTCCTGTCTGGATCGGGCCAAAACCAGTTCTCCGACATCCCCCGAGGGGTCCCAGATTGCGAGAGGGCGCAGGCCAGGCCAAGGGACCCCACCAGTGCACGAATCCGTGCACCAGGCCTCTAGTATTTCAATAAAGATGTTACCAAAGAAAAGGGAATGGGTATTAAGTTGGGAGATATTACAGAATGTCTGGATCCTAGTGGGAGTGATTTAGTAGAGGGAAAAGTTCACGCTGCAGGAAAAAGAAAGGTTAATTGAGAAGCAAAGTCCTTGAGGAACAAGAAGGGGTGGGAGCAAGTGCCTGCTACAGACAGGGTCTCCTCCCTGCGAAACAGGAAGCAGAGCAGAGCACGGAGCATAGTCCCAGGGAGTGGTGCACTGGGTGGCAAACAATGAGAAGGGTCTTTTTATTGCTGGGGTCGGAGACCTACAGAGATCCGCTGTGAGAGAGCCCTCTAGGAGGGAAGGGGAGTAACGAGGAAAATTCAGCAGGTGGCAAGGCAATGCTGTGGTCTTCCAAAAGGTTTGTGGTCACACATTACGCAAATCTGGGGAGACCATTTAACCATAAACGCTCCCTGAATGGCTGGGCAAGCCTGAAATGCCAGACAGAGCACCAGAACTGGCAACCAGTATCCAGAAGGTCAGGGGCAGTGAAGGCTTTGAAGAAGAGATGAGCTCCCCGCTCCGACAGCCTTCTGCTACGCAGGAGGTGCACGCCTGAGCAGATACAAGGAGCCAATGGAAGCTGACGGAGGCCCCAGCCAGCTCTCGGGTAAAGGAGAGAAAGAGGCCAGGGTATGGGATTGAGCCGCAAAGGCTGCCCCAAAAAGGGGAGGGGAGGGTGGCTTTAGAGCCAGTCTCCGGTCAGTTCCCAGGAGACAAACCATCAAACTAGCCCAATGAAGCACAGGATACCACAGCCTCAGACCAGTGCAGCCGAACACAATCTTCTTGGCAGGCAGAGAAAAGCAATGTCAAAATCAGATGCCGAGGATGGCGGAAAGGAGGCTGCTTAAATCTGAAAGGGATGGGGAGAAGGAAAAAACCCAGCCTGACATGCTGATAAAGCCACCCGCTGACACACAGCCTGCGGATGTCCCAGAGCCACAAGGAAAGGCATCCAAGCACAGATGATTCCGCACATTGCAGGATGCTTTATGAGTTTCTGAGCCTTCTGGGGCACAGCCTCTCATTTGGTATTCACAGAAGTCCGGACTAGCTGAACGAGGTCAAGCTGAACGAGGTCAGCCAGGCAGTAAGTGATGCAGCTTTGATGCCACCCCAGGTCTGACGGCTCCAAGGCCAGTGCTCCTTCCACAAGCGTCTACTGCCTTCCAGAGTGGCTTTCCCCACTAACTGGGGTATACGCACAGAAGGGTTCCCTGTGCCCCAGATCCCTACCAGCCTAGCAACTCCCTGCATCCTGGTGTGGCAACGGCAGAGAGCAGAAGGTGCCCTGGGCGAGGGGGCAGTGCCGGTCATTCCCTTGAGAAAGGAACCTGCCAGCCTCCCTTACACACATCTCAGACCCACGAGGCCTGTCCTTGAAGTGGCTGAGAACTGGTTGCTTCACCTCCACAAGCTTGGCTAATGAAGTCACCGCACTACAACATCCCGGCACCGGCCTCGGCAGACCCTCGTGGTCAACCTAGTGACTCAGGCCTCTCTGTTTCCCAATTAAAGGTCCTTGGGCAGCCTCTGACTCTTTTTATTTATTTATTTTTTAAAAATACATATATTTTATTGATTTTTTACAGAGAGGAAGGGAGAGGGACAGAGAGTTAGGAACATCGATGAGAGAGAAACATCGATCAGCTGCCTCCTGCACACCCCCCACTGGGGATGTGCCCACAACCAAGGTACATGCCCTTAACCGGAATCGAACCCGGGACCCTTCAGTCCGCAGGCCGACGCTCTATCCACTGAGCCAAACCGGTTAGGGCTCTTTTATTTTTTTAATTGATTTCAGAGAGAGAGAGAAAGAGAGAGAGAGAGACACACACATCAATGGTGAGAGGGAATCATGATCGGCTGCCTCCTGCACACCCTCCACTGGGGATCAAACCTGAGACCCAGGGCATGTGCCCTGACTGGGAATCGAACCGTGACCTCCTGGTTCCACTGAGCCACACTGGCCAGGCAGACTTTGCCTCTTGAGCCCCTGTCTTCCTGCCGGACACCTCACCTTCATTAGACATCCAATCTGAGATTTCCGCTCCAGGACTCCTGATGCTGCCCAGAGTTAGCTGCCAGGAAACCAGAAAGCAAGAGCTAACCAAGTTTTCCAAACCTGTGATTGTCACTCTAACTAACTTTCAATTAATAAGTCTTTATTGCAAGAGAATCAATGGTGTACCCTGAGAAACAGGCTGTAGGGGAGGAATGCTGGGCTCTGAGGCATTAGTGGGAGTGGCCCAGGGGGAGAGTTGAGATGTGGGGTCCCCGCTCTGTTCCACACTTGCCCCCTCAAGGAGTCCAGAGTGTAGTCTGTGTCTTTTGGGAGGAAAGTCCAGGAATATGTTATACATAACCACACTAGTTCAGGAAGCAAAGTTCAGAAAAACAATGTTATCTTAAGAGCTAGGCAGATAAGGCCCCGCAGATAAGGCCCCACAGAAACGTGTGGGGAGGAGCGGAGGAGGGGGAAAGGATAGAAAATCTTTTAAAGAACAGAACCACCCTGATAAGGTCAGGGCGGCTCTGGTTAAGTCTCTCGGTCCTGCTGACTAGTCTCTCAGCTCCAGACCATTTCTTACTTGGTTTTTATCCACTCTGAGAGGTTTCCTTTTTAACACACGCATGTAATCCATTACACTTAGTATGTATTTGGGCTTACGTTACTATCTTACTTTGTATTTTCTCTCCACTAAGTTTACTTTAGTTTTACTGGTATTTTGTTTTTCCTGGCAATCCAACCCTCTCCCCACTCCTAACACTTTTTTTCCCTCCTGGCTTGGAATTACGTTCCTTTTCTTTTAGTGGTTATCTTAACACATTGTGCACCAATCATTTTATTGCTAGCTTTACCCGTGGCCAGATAAGTTTCTGTTGAAGGAGTACAAAAAACGTTTTACAAAGTATCCTACTTTAAAAAGGTATTAGCTTATACGAACATATAATAAATAACTTCAAAATGCAATGGGTATTTAACTTTAAGGCGTGCCTTTAACATTTATGTAAAACACTGTGTAATATGAAAACACGGGAATGCTCATGATCCGCCCGCAGTGTGTTAAACTGTCAGCATATATACATTTTTTAAATAAGACCGCAGTTTTCAGCAGCACTATTCTCTTCAACAAGGCCGAAACTTGGTGTGATTTAACAACGAAATTCCCTACTTTAATGTACCTTATTCTCCTTTGGTAATGTGGTCAACAATTTTAGTTTTCATTAAAAAAAAAAACATATTTTTATTGATTTGAGAGAGGAAGGGAGGGGGAGTAAGAGATAGAAACATCAATGATGAAAGAGAATCATTGATCAGCTGCCTCCTGCATACCCACTACTGGAGATCGAGCCGGAAACCTGGGCATGTGCCCCTGACTGGAATTGAACCCAGGACCCTTCAGTCAGCAGGCCAACGCTCTATCCACTGAGCCAAACCAGCTAGGGCTAGTTTTCATTTTTTATAAATTAAAAAACAAATCAGACGCTATATTTTTGTTCGTGTTTTGCCATCTGTGGCAGACGCTGTTGGTTGCCTACCAGCAGCCACTCCCCCGTCTTTCCTGCCAACAGAATCCTGATTTTGTTCAGACAGGGAAGAACCCGGTCCTAGGAGATGAGGCAAGCCTCATCGAAGCCAACCACAGTAAGCCTGTTCCCTTTTAGCAGGAATTGCTCTAAGGATGGACCAGCTCAGGCATGAGACATACGGAGATGTCTGCTGGGGCCTTCTTAGAAAGATTCTTCTTCCAGAAAAGGAGGCACATTAGACAGCTTCCTTCTTTAAAAATTTTTATTTTATTTTATTATTTTACTAGAGGCCCGGTGCACGAATTCATACACCAGTGGGGTCCCTCGGCCTGGCCTGTGAGATTGGGCTGAAACCAGCTCTCTGACATACTCAGAGGGGTCCCAGATTGTGAGAGGGCACAGGCCAGGCCGAGGGACCCCACCGGTGCACAATCGGGCTGGGGAGGGATGCAGAAGGTTGGCCAGTAGGCGAGGGGCCGCAGGAGGGCTCCAAGGCATGTCGGGCCTATCTCACTCAGTCCTGATCAGCCGGACCCCAGCAGCAAGCTAACCTACCAGTTGGAGCATCTGCCTCCTGGTGGTCAGTGCACGTCATAGTGAGCGGTTGAGCGGCCTTAGCATATCATTAGCATATTATGCTTTGATTGGTTGAACGGACGACCGGACACTTAGCATATTAGGCTTTTATTATATAGGATAGGATTTTTTGTTTTAATCCTCACCTGAGGATATTTTCCCATTGATTTTTAGGGAGAGTGGGAGAGAGAGGGAAAGATGGACAGAAACATCAATGTGAGAGAAACACATTGATTGGTTGCCTCCTGCATGCGTCCCAACCAGGGCCTAAGCTGGGGAGCAGCCTGCAACCAAGGTACGTGCCCTTGACCAGAATCAAACCCAGGACCCTTCAATCCACAGGCCGATGCTCTATCTACTCAGCCAAACCGGCTAGGGTGACAGTTTCCTTTCTTCTAGCATCTCCCTGCTTGGAGTGCAATAGGGTGATGATATGATGCCTGGAGCTGCAGCAGCCATCCCACAGCCATGAGGAGGGAGGGAGATCTTACACCCTGAGGATAGCAGAGCAGAATGATGGGATGACTCGGCGTCGTTCATGTCAATACTGGACCACTGCCCCAGCCCTGGAACTTCTTACCTCCACACTTCTCATTATAAGCTGATTAAGTATTTCTTAGCATTTAAGTCACTGTGGGTTATTCTATTACTTGTAGCAGAAGGCATCCTGATATACTATCTATAGTTAATTACATTTTCCAATGTAATATCAGTTTCTGTGCTCAGTGTTGGTGCAAGCAACTTGTTCTCCAATTTGCTTTTCTTCTTACCAAAGTATACCTTCAGTAGTTTTTTATTTTTAAATATATTTTTATTCATTTCAGAGAGGAAAGGAGAGGGAGAGAGAGATAGAAAAATCAATGATGAGAGAATCACTGATCAGCTGCCTCCTGCACACCCCCTACTGGGGGCTGAGCCCGCAACCTGAGCATGTGCCCTTGACGGGAATCGAACCAGGGACCTTTCAGTCCACAGGCTGACACTCTATCCACTGAGCCAAACCGGCTAGGGCTTCAGTAGTTCTTTTAGCAAGGGTTTGTGGGTGATAAAGCAGTCTTCATATGTCCAGAAATATATCTGCCTCATTCTTGAATGATAACTGGATACAGAATTCTAGCTTCCCTATGATACTCCTCTGTCATCTTTGGGCATCTAGTGTAGTGTCAAGCCTAATTGTCAGCTGGTTGAATTCTTTTTTTCCTCTAGTAGTTTTTAATATTTTCTGTTTATTCTTTTTTAAAAATATATTTTATTGATTTTTTACAGAGAGGAAGGGAGAGGGATAGAGAGCTAGAAACATCGATGAGAGAGAAATATCAACCAGCTGCCTTCTGCACACCCCCCACCAGGGATGTGCCCGCAACCAATGTACATGCCCCTGACCGGAATCGAACCTGGGACCTTTCAGTCCGCAGACCGACGCTCTATCCACTGAGCCAAACCGGTTTTGGCTATTTTCTGTTTATTCTTATCTGCAGTTTCACTATGTTATGTCTAGGTATCTATTCTGTGTAACATTCATGTTGTTTGTTCAATTCTGGAATTCTCAGCCATTATCTCTTCAACTATTATTTATTTTCCAAGTTCTTTTTAAAAAATTTTTTTTAAATTGATTTCAGAGAGGCAAGAAGAGGGAGAGATAGGAACATCAATAGACTGGGGATCAAGCCCACAACCCAGACATGTGCCCTGACCGGGAATCGAACCAAGACCACCTGGTTCATAGGCCTATGCTCAACCCCTGAACCATGCTGGCCAGGCATATTTTCCATGTTCTTGACACACATCTGGAATGCCTAGTAGACACATGTTAAAGCCTGTCAATTGATCCTCTGTATCTATGCTGCATTCTAAACCAATTCCTCAGTATTCGCTTCCAATTCATGTATTTTCTGTTCTAGCTATTCTTTCAAATTCAAATGACACTGTTTTTCACTACCAGAATTTTTTATTTAAAGTTTTTATGTTCATGTATTCTTGTTTCCTTTTTCTTTCACAACTTCCCTTTCTTTAATGGATTCCCTATATCTTTGAGCATCCTAAAACTAATTTATATTAAAGACTTTTCTGATTACTCTTATTTTCATTTCTTCTTGGGTAAATTTTTCTTTGATTTTATTTTTGCATTAGTTTTTTTTTTTTCTCATGTGTTTCTGAACTTCAGTGTATAAGCTCATCTTTTCTCTTATATTTTATTTTTCTCTCCCCGTCCAGGGGTTCATACCTTTGCTTTCCCCAGGTCCTTTGGGTCTCCCAATCTAGAATCAAATCTAGTAGCAGCAGCTCAGTTGGGTCCAGGCTGTGAAGTTCTGTCTCCCAAGGTAAGCATCTTTATAAGAAGCCATAACCCCAGGGAAGGGTTGGAAGCAACTTTTTTCAGCCTATTTTCCCAGCCCCTGGGTTCAAGCAGGGAACTAGCTCAGATTCCACGCGTCGTGCACAGCACTTACAGCTCTGCTACTCCAGATTTCCAGCAGCTTCTCCCTGCTCTCTTCTTTGTGTTCCTGTCCCACGTATCCTCAGAGATGTTTATCCTTTTGTATGTGGGGAGGTGGGGGAGTGCATGACTATGTTTTAAGAATTTTATCTTTTTATGTATGACTGCTGTGTGTTTAGAGTATAAATTTACAGTGCCAACTTGACTGGATGAGTTGGATTAATCTATCTGTACCGGGGAATGAGGGATCCCTGCCAATACTATCTCCTGGGAAGGCAGATCAAACCACCTCTAATGAGATTCACTGAACTCCAGCCAGCACGCTGAAGGAAGCAGACTGAGATAGCCTGGGGTAAGCTGATCAAAAGTCCCAACAAAAACTGCTCTGCCACCCCCACCCCTCTCTTCATTCCAGGGCAGAGTGGGTGGGGGCAGGGGTGGGCAGATAAGCAAACAGGATCCTTCAGATGTGGTCTGACCAGACCTTCACTGGGGAAGGCCATCCCAGCCTTCAGCCCCTCTTCCATGCCACTTGACCACTTCACAGTCTTTTACCTGGCCAGGGAAAAATGCGTCCTGGCCATATGGACACCCTTGATGAAAGGCCCATCTGACTCTCTTCAAGTCCCCACCCTGCCCTGCCCAGCCTTTAGCTTCCATTATATCAAAAGAGCAGTGGAATGGGGAGCCAAATTCCCATCCAGGCTGTCAGCAGGCCACAAGCCATTTTCTTCCCAGGCCAAGATTCTTTAACTATTAGAAAAAGGCAATTCTGCCTCCACCCTCTTCCTCGCTGATGATCTGTTTGCTCCTGCTGACCACCACTTGGACTTCCAAGTCTCTGCCATCGACTTTCCGGACTCAGACCTTCCTTGTCTCTTTGAGCTGCTGAGGCTCCTGAAGGTTCTGCCCTCAGCCCTTCGTTCTTTGCGTCTCTACTCTGCACCACCCCCTTCCAAATCTAAGAGCCTGCCCTTCTACCCTGGGTTCCAGACCTACATTCTCAACTGCCTCTTTAGTATGCCCATATGGCGCCTCAGACTTAAACGCATCATCTTCCTGCATTCAAAAGCATATGAAATCATGGGGCCAAGGTCACGCTGCTTAACACATACATTCAGAGATCCCCAAACCAGGACACCCTCCTAAGCCTCATCTCTCACAACAACCTACCCTCTAGGGGTTATGAACTAGTTTGGACCATGGGCACAACCTGGCCTATATATATTTTTATCTTACACAGAACCTAAAAAGACATGTCTAACTCCTTCAGTGAGGACAGAGATCATGTTATTTATAATTCACCATTCCTGCCCGGTTGGCATGGCTCAATGGTTGAGCGTCGACCTATGAACCAAGAGGTCACGATTCAATTCCTGGTCAGGGTTTCGGGCTTAATCCCCAGTGGGGGGTGTGCAGGAGGCAGCCAATCAATGATTCTCTCTCATCATTGATGTTTCTCTCTCTCTCTCCTTCTCCCTTCCTCTCTGAAATCAATAAAAATATACTTAGATAAATTAATTAAATAAAAAATAAAGAATTCACCATTCCTTATCAGAAGAAATATGGTAATGAAAAAATGCTTTGAAGCCACTTTTATAAATCATTAAGTAAGTACGCAGGTGAAAGTGATCATTACATTTGCCCCCACTCTTCCAGCTCTGACATTCTAGAAGTGAAAGCTTTCTCTAACTTCTCGTGGACCACCAAGAAACGCGAGGCCTCAGGTATAAATCGATGTAACTAAGCGGAGGCAATGGGAAAGGTGTATGTGCAAAAGTGATGGAAGTTGTCTGGACCATGGGAACAAGTGCCCCCTCTTAACCTTTTGCACTCGGATGTCGAGTGACTCGACACGGTTAGCATTAGAATAAAGGAATCGAGGAAGAAGCAAGCGAGTGCAAAGGGTTAATTTTCTGTCAGCAGAGACACCAGGGCCGCTAACATGGACCTCTCTCTGGATACTCCCCTAAGCACTGCAGGCTGCGTCCTCCCTCAGATCTCACACCTGCTCACCCAGCTCAAAGCCCCTTTCCAGTCAAGCCTCCCAAAAGAAGAAAGCAACTAGAAAAACTTGGATTCACGTTTTGGCACTGCCACTTGCCAGCTATGAACCGTTTAACATCTCTGATCTGTGTCCTTCTCTGTCCAATGGGACTATCCCCCATCCCAGAGGGTGTCTGTAAGGATGAGAGGCATAAAGCTCCCAGCTCAGTGCCCATGTTAAGGACCACAGTGCTGTTAGCCCCAGACCCAGCGTGGGCAACCCTTCGGGGCTGGAGTCCCATGACCTTGGATAGGCATCACCGGTTCCTCAGCACCCACAGCCCCACTCCAGCCTCCCCCAGGCCAGCACCACCAGGGTCTGGCTACAGAGCCTCCTTCCTGGCCAACCACAGGCACTGCCTCCCCCTGTCCCCAGGGGCAAGCAGCAGCTCCCAGGGAGGTGTGGTGGGCAGCACAGACCTGAGGTCTCAGCACCAGCTCTGCCCCGGCTGACCCTTACCCCCAGGCTGCGCAGAGGAGTGCCGAGCCCATCCTGTGGCAGAGCTCGTGGGTCACAGAGCCTGTCACCTCTTCCACAGCTGTCACTGCGTCAGACTGCACAGAACAGAGGCCTGCCCCGAGCGGGTTCCAAACCAGTTCGCCAAGGCCAGGCCCATAGTGGCTCTCAAGCCACAGCTTGGCAGCAAGACTCTAGAAAAGACAAAGCTACGAAGGGGCTTCTCCACAGGGTTGAGAGCCACAGGCGATTGAGAGGCAGGAGACAGGTGGAAGGCCCTGAAGGTAGGAGCCTGGGAGACAAATCTAAATTTGTTTGTTGTTAATCCTCACTGAGGATATTTTTTTCCATTGATTTTAGAGAGAGTGGAAGGGAAGGGGAGAGAGAGAGAGAAACATCGATGTGAGAGAGACACATCAATTGGTTGCCTCCCACACGTGCCCCGACCAAGATACACGCCCTTGACCGGAATTGAACCCGAGACCCTTCAGTCCTCGGGCCAACGCTCTAACCACTGAACAAAACTGGCCATGGCGAAACAAATCTAAATTTCTCTGGGGACTTTTAAAGGAAGTAGGGAGTGAGATGAATAAATGGTGGCCCAGGGCAAGCCAGAGGGGAGTCTGTAGAGTTGGGGGTTTAGACCTCATTGCCCACCTCTGCCTCACAGGGTGAGGGGGCAAGGATGCTCATAGTCAGCTCTGGTCCTTTAACGGTAAGTTCAGAGCACCAGGTGGCTGAGCTATCCATCACCTTTACGGTGCCGATCTCACGCCACAGGCGTCCAATGAAGAGCCGCAGAGAAGCTGCTCTGCCTTCCTTCTCCTCTGCGCTTGCCTGGGGGTCTGGGCTACGACTGGAATCTCAAGAGAAGAACAGAGGATGGGTTCGTTCAGCAAATACGTGTTGCTACCCAGCAGGGGCAGACAGAATGGGAAGAGCCCAGCCCTCTCCCGCCTGGTACAGCTGCATCCCTGCCCTTAGCACAGCCCTTCTTTCTGGGGCCGTGAAGCTCCTGCTCTGTCAGGAAGCAGAGCAACGGGGCTGGGACGCCTCTGCTTTGAGAGCTCTCCCAGCCCCTCCAGCCTGCCCACCACCCAGGGCTCCCCCAGTTGGGCTGCCCTTCCAAGGGTCTCAGGGGGCGATGAACCTCAGGTCTCAACTGTGGGCCTTTGCCTTCTAAAGAGGTGGGAGCTGGTGATGTGATTCCATGGCCTATCCCGGAGGCCTTCAGGGGGACACAGCCAGCCAGAGCCTTAGCGAAGGGCAGAGCCAATGGCTTTGGGGTCAATCCTCAACTTACAGCCCCCCCGTGGGGAAAAGGACCATGGTCCCTGACAAACTCACTCTTATCAAAGGAACTCTCCTTGCTCTTCTCAGAGAAGAGTCAGTCCACAGGTTAATCCAATCCTTCTCAAGGTTGGTTCCCCCAAACACACACACACACACACACACACACACACACACACACACACACCCCTTCCCCTGGGGTGGGAGGACCAGGGTGGTCTAAGAGCAGGTTTAGAAGAGTCATCGCATTCCATCACTCTCTTTGGGAAGGGACTGAAGGAGGAGTAAATGGTTTTCCCAGGTAACCTTCAGCCCTCTCATCCCCATCGTGTGCACCACCATGGCAGGGAAGCAGCCAGTGAAATCATGGCCCACCACCCCGGACAGCTCCCTGGAACACGCAGGGCAAAGGCACTGAGAAGGGAGCTCGAGGGGCTGGAGGCAAAGGGCAAATGCTCTCCTAAAGGAGCTGTGACTCCTGGAAGATGGCAGAGAAGGGCAGGGCTTTCCCCCTCCCAACTCCCAGCCAGTCCTCTGCCTCCCACCCCTGGGAGAATTCCTAATCTGATCGTTCCTGCCCTCGCCTGGGGGAGAGGAACAGGATTGGTGTTTCTCCTCTCTCGCCCTTCCCAAGTCTGGACCAGGGCAAGAGGCTCTGGACTGGGTCCCCCCTCCCTGCCCCTGTGAGCACTGGAAGTCTGGCCACCCCGAAGGAGGCTAAGGCCTGCTAGATGCCAGCAGCGGCTGATGGAGAAGGCTGAGCTGGGGCACATACACTCCCACCACTGCACACCTAGGGAGGGAGAAGCTGTGCTAGAAGCTTACAGGCCACAGTCTCTGTGACTCAAAACTCTAGCCAGGCCTTAGGCCAGGCCCAGAGGGGAAGGACTCAACTTAAAACTCTAGTATCTATCCTCACATCCTCTGGGGGAAGGCAGGATAGGGAGAGAATGCCAGGGGAGAGGTCATAACCCAACCCCCAGGACTGTGAGCCTGCAAGGAAGGGGCCCAGGAAGCAGGGTGACTGCTGGCTTCAGGAACGCTGCAGGCCTGGGGTCTGTGCAGTCACTGCAGACGCACAACCCAACAGGGTTCTAAGGCCCTCAGCAAAGCAGACGGCAGGCCCGCGGTTCTTCCCAGGCGGCATACACTAGGCTGGGCGTGGCCCAAAGCTCCGACACACCGGACAAGCTCCGGCCCTGAGAATGCTCACAGAGCTGCTGGGACCTGAGGGTCCAGAAGTGCCCCCCCTCAGAGGGCAACAGCCCTGGTTCTGGGACCCTCCCCTCTCCCGGCCCAGGGGCTGGAAGTCAGGAGCAGCACAGCTCGCTCAGCAAGGGCCAGTGCCTCCCTGGAAGGTGTAGGGGAGAACAAGGCTGGCTCATCACCCAGCGATGTCCCACACCTCTTCCACTGGTAAGGCCTCTGGCTGGAACTTTTCAGGCTTCATGGCCCAGCCAAGCCACTCAGGTGGAATGTCTGCCAGAGCCTCTGGGACCAGGCAGGACCATGAACGTGACAGGCTGGGCTGCAGGCATGGAGGCCTCCATTGCACAGGGCCAAGTTCTCTATCCCCAACCTTCTTAGCAGGGTAGGGACAGTGGGCTATCACTGATGACAACCTCCCTTGTTCTATCCTCCTCCCCCCCCCCATTTCCTTGTGAGGTGGTGGTTCTTGTGACTTTGTGTGCGGTTTCACCTGAACGTTGGGTATGAAACGGGAGCGTTGTGGGCGCTGGCAGGGAGCAATCTGGAGAGTGGGGACCTGTCTGGCTCCCGGGCACTCACACGCTAGACAGGACGCAGAGGCGGACTGCAGGCTGGAAACGCAGTTTTGTGGGCAGGCTCTTATCTACATCCTTCATCAACACTAGGTACAAAGTGTTCTTTCTGTTTTTTAAAAAACACACAGCCCGGTCTTTCCCCCAGCGCATCCCCAAACTCCCATCATCAACCAGGCCAACTTACTAGTTTCTATTTTTGTGGCCTGTGAGAGGAAGGAACCAGGTCGGGGGACTGGTCTAGTTCCTGCCAAGATCAGATGTTGTAGAACCACCAGGCATCTTGTGGGCTAAGCTGGGGCCTGAGCACTGTGTCAAGAGATGGGTCCTAACCGACAACAGGGTGGGGAAGGCTGGGGGTGGGGAGCAGGGGCAGGTTAGAAGGGGTCAGTGGGGAAGGAAAGGGGACATATGTAATACTTTCAACAATAAAAATTTTTTAAAAATAAAGAAATGAGTCCTAGTACAAGGATTACTTAGAACAGTGGTCGGCAAACTCATTAGTCAACAGAGCCAAATATCAACAGTACAACGATTGACATTTCTTTTGAGAGCCAAATTTTTTAAACTTAAACTATATAGGGAGGTACACTGTTATTAACTTAATTAGGGTACTCCTAAGCTGGCCTTTGCTAAAAACTCAAGGGGCCAAAGAGCCGCATGTGGCTCGCGAGCCGCAGTTTGCCGACCACTGACTTAGAATAAGATGGCACTCCCAAAAGGTACAGTCATGTGGGTGCCAGTCTCCTATGCTGCCTCGGTAAGGGCCCATGCCCTCTACAACCAATGAATCCTGAGTAGAGAGGAGGGTGGGACAGACAGTTGACCAGAAGGTGGACCAGCTGTTTAGCGAGGATTCATGGTGTATGTGTCGTTGGGGGTGCCTGAGACAGGAGACAGGTCAGACTCTCCATGCAGAGGGATGCTGGCCCTAAGGTAGTATCTCCAGTGGGCAGAGAGCCCCGGGAACAAACCAGGAGCCTGTGCTCCGTGAGCCTGACTCTCTTTACTCTTCATACACTCACGCTTTCTTTTCTTCTCCTTTTATGTGTAGTCATGTCTTTGGGGAAGGTCTGCCTGTGGTAGCTACGCTAATGGAACCCAAAGGTGCCTGCATCCCTGCCTGGACCAGGACATTTCATAAAGGAAGCCATGTGGCCTCTCTCCCCCCAGGAGTGGAGGTGGAGAGACGCGAAGTAAAAAGATAGAGGAGCTCGCAGTCAGCCCTTTGCTCGGCTGCTGTGTCCTCTGGATGTCACCTTCACTGGTGCTGAGTAACATCTGGTTCCAACCCCTGCCTGGTGCCCCCACTTTTCCTTGTGTCACTAACATTCGTCTCCAGGAGGCAGAAAGCAGGTGGCTGGTGAACTGGAGAGCCCAGCTACCAGGCGGGGTCCTGCCCAACACACACCTGCTTTTATTTCTCCCTTGTTCTGGCTGAGCAGCCTTCCTCTTCATTGAAGAGCTGGTCATATGCCAGGCCTGATTCCGGCAGGGCCCCTGGGAGGAACAAATATCCCCAAGGTTGCTGGGTAATCCACTTCACCACCTCTGGAGAGTGGCAATACCAGCTGCTATGAGTAGGCACAGATGCGCCTTCCCCTTGCACTCCCTGTGACCCTCACCCCCAGGGAGAGGGGAGGGGGAGAGAGGGATACATGTGTGTGGTGGGGGGGGGGCACTCTTCCCAGTCCTCTCCTCAGGGAGTGACTCATCCTCCGGGAGCGGGCCTGAGTTACATGCTCCCTGCTAAGATGATAGTGACATGACATGCATTATTACTGTCGACTTTGGGGGAACAGAGAAGGGAGAAATACACAGACCAGGGACCATTATGAGGGTCCCCAGAGAGTGGTCTCTGTTGTTCGGTTTTATTATGTATCTTGGGGTTACACGGGGATGGCCAACATGATGGTGCTTGTTGGAGACTGGGGCTGTGCAGGGGAGACCTGCGATTGTGAAGAGGTGGGGCCAGGGCCTGCTTTCAAGCCCATGGCCTTCCTGGTGAAACTGGGGCATCCCCACCCCAATATGTGCCTATGAGTTAACATTTTATAGTGAACTCTGGACTAAACTCAGAGGACCTCAATTCCAGGATTGGCTCTGTTCTTTGACAATAGTGTCTTTGGGCAAATCATACCTCTCTGGGCCTCAAGCCCTCCATCTGTAAAATGGGCATGATAGTCCCCGCCAAGATGAAATAAGCGATGGCTGTAAGCTGTAAAACACTATGTGTCCCAGGTCCCACTGAGTTGCAGCCTCACAGAGGGGAAGGAGGCAGGGACCAGAGCAGACACTAGCTAAGCCTAAGGGAACAGGGGGGTCTGGCTCAGGCTGGGTAATCACTTAGAACACAGCCCCAGACAGAAACAGGCAGAGCAGGGGACCTCTGGGAACCAAGCAGGAGGGGCAGACAGAGCACACTGGTCAATCCTGGCTGGAAGACAGTTCAGGAGAGAAGAGCCAGCTGTCAGCAAATATCTGAAGGGCAGGAAGAAAGATGCTTGAGGAGATGGTAAGAATAAAAAGGAAGTCAATCCCAAACTCGGTAGAGCCCTGGGCACTGAGGAGCTGGTGAGAACCGCCTGCAAGCTCCCAGGACCTCCAGCAACTTGTTTCTACGTCACTCAGCTCCTCAACTCGCCCGAAGCCCCTCACAGGGACGGCCTTCCCCTTCTGGCCCAGAGGCCCAGGGGCGTGACCCACCCCATGTGACAAAAGAAGCATGTGTCAGACTGAGGTCTCCTCTTGCTAGTGGGAGGCTCGAAGCCCAGAGCTCTTTCTACAGAACCCCATTCATTCTTGGCTCTGCCAAGTTCGGTCAAATATCTGGACCCTCACAAATTGGAGGCGATGGGAGCTGAGGCCAAAGCCGTGCTATCTGCTCATCTGTCCCTGAACTGGAACCACTGTCCTGGGCATTCTCTTCCAAGAGAGAAGACAGAGGGCATAACGCTCCCCAACAGGAAACACTCCAACATAACCCAGACAGCGCAGCAGCCCTGGAGCTACATTCTTACCCAGACCCCAGCAGGACACAACACAGAGGAGGGAAGCGTTCAAGAAGCCAAGATGATAGGGGAGACGGACAGGGCGCGGAGGCAGCCCCGGGAGGAAACCAGCCAGAGTGGGGCCCATGCCTCCTCTGTTTACTGGGCCAGGCGACGCTCCAGGAGGGTCTCCCTCCTCTCAGACCGACCCCTGCATAACACCAACTGCCATGCAGGTGGCCCTGGGCCACCGCAAGGAAGCGACCATTCGCCATAACCTCCCTGCGTCAACTTTGTCCTGAAGCCCAGGGGATGAATGACTTCTTGTGGATGACAGCGGGGGCAACTAAGGGGCTCCTCCCTAAAAGATGCCACTTCGTTCTGGAGGGAGTCCCCAGCCTGCGAGTCAGATGACCTGGGTTCTGCTCTCAGTTCTTCTATCTACTGGTTGGAGGATATCAGGCAAATTTCTCAACCGCCACTTCCTGATCTGTAAGTGGAATGACTCAATGGTTCTAAGTTCCATGACGCATGCTAGCATTTAGTTTTCAACAAGGTAAATTAATCAATGGCAATAAATCCTTATTAGTGGTGTTTCTGAAATGTAAGTCAGGCCAGGACTTACTGAAGGGGCTCCGAGGGCCCTGGTCTCACACCTCACATATCATGTCTTTAGGTTGGGTGACACCCCATTTCCCTTTGGGGAACCATCTCTGAACTATGAAACCCAGGCCTGGCTAGCCAGAGCACCCCAAGTTAGGCATGGGCCCCAATTCCAAGTGAACCCATGACTCCTGCGGGAACCGTGGCAAGGGATGCTGAGAGGATGGAGGCTGGCACTGCTGGCAGGCACCTTCTACCACGTGGGAACTGAGTGGCATCGCCACGGAGAAGGGCAGGGTGAGATGGGTGTTGTTTGCGCCCCTCATCTTCCCTGCATGTGGCCAGCAATACTCTCAGGTATGAGTCAACAGCTTCCCTTTTATCAAAGGGCACTCTGAGTTAAGATTTGTGGCCTCTGTCCTTGAAGAAGTCCAACTGATACAATCTTGGATGCATTGTAACCGTTTTCCATTTCATTTAAAGGAATTTTTAAAAGCCACTTAAGACAGTCTTGCTTGCTATCTGACGCAGAAGGGCTGCCCTGAACTTGTCCCTAAAAACCCCCGTCCTTGATATGTCAACCCAGCTCAGAGGCCAACGAGCCCACAGGAACAGAAGTGGTTCTGGGTTCCCGGCAGTGGCTGAGTTCTGGCCAGGAACCAAGGCCTTCTCCAGCCAGGGACTCTGCCCAGGTGGTGAGGGAGGCTCTGACATGCACAGCCTTCCTGGGTGGCCTGGGGTCGGCACTGCCCACCATCAGGGTCCCCCAACCACAGGCAAGACTCCACAGGGGAGGGTGCCATGTCTTCTGCTGCCTGGGCAGGGCCTGAACCAGCTGAAGTGGCCAGGGAAGGGACGATGACCCGGGACATGGGATGCAATGGAAAGTCAGGATCCTGGGTTCCATTCCATCTGGCAGTGGGTTTTTGGGGAACCCTTTCCAAACCTATTTCTCAACCTGGTAAGAGTAGTGCCTGGCTTTTCAAATGATGCCCGACACTCCCCTGACCTGCAGACTCATCTACCCCACTCATTTCTGGATGCTGCCCCCAGCTGACATACCTTAGAGGTACCCCAAAATATCTCAAACTCAACCTGCTCCAAACCAAACTCATGCATGCTCTAAGCCCATGTGAACCCAGTCCTCTTTCTATAGCCCGTTTCTGGGATGGGGACGTCATTCATGCAAACCTGAAACGTGGGAATCATCTATGTCCCCTCCTTCCTTCGGCCTCCCTCAGGCAACCTATTACAAAGCCCACCTGATTTTTAAAAAATATATCTGTATTGATTTCAGAGAGGAAGGGAGAGGGAGAGAGAGATAGAAACAGCAATGCTGAGAGAGAATCATTGACCGGCTGCCTCCTGCATGCCCCACTACTGGGGATCGAGCCCACAACCCAGGCACGTGCCCTTGGCTGGAATTGAACCCGGAACTCTTCGGTCCGCAGGCCAATGCTCTATCCACTGAACCAAACCAACTAGGGCTCCACCTGATTTTTACCACCTCCGTCACTTATCTTTCTACTTCTCTCCACGGCTACCACCATCGTATTATCCAAGGAACTGTCACCCTTCACCGACAGTAGCCCCGGATCTACTAAAGAGACCCCTCCAATTCCCTCTCCATAGAGAGGCCAAAGCGACCACACAAATCCCATCAGATCCCCATCCCCACTCCTTCCAGCAAAACAGCTGGACCTCCCGATTCTCTGGGGCAAAGGCGGGGCTCCTCCAAAGCCTTGTGGCCCCAGGTCCGGCTGGCTGAGCAGCAGGGTGACCCTGGGACCAAAATGGACCAGACAGGTCTGGGAGTCCTGGCCCCACCCTAAGTGGCTTCCCGCCCTGAGGTCCGGCTCACCATTGGCTCAGTCTCGCCAGGACTGACCCTCCCCCAGGGAAGACCTCATCTGACCACAGATGGGAAGGGAGCTGGCCGGCAGTCAGGGGAAACCCAGCTGGGCTGAGGCCAGGGCTTGTGCACTTCAGGAAGGAGAGGAGATAGAGCCAGAGCAGCACCACAAAAGACTGTCAGTGTCTCTGGGGCCTGAGAGAGAAGGCAGCTGTCAGGAGAATAAACCTCAAGCAGCCTATCTCTGCCCTCTTATCAGACTGACCCAGGGCAGCCTGCGGCCTGTGGAGAATAAACAATCATTAACAACCCCTCCCACACTTCCTGCCAGCACAATCCTGTGTGCCCAGCCCAGCCCAGGGCCGAAAGCCTGTGCCTTTCCTCCCTGCCAGGGCGAGTCTTCAAGCCCATCTCTGGGCCCGACCACCCCATCTTGCCTCCCCTTCTTGGGCAATAATCCAATAAACCATATACTCTGCCCCAACTAGTCTCTTCAAGGTCCTAGGACATCCCCTGCCTTTCGGTTCAGGCCTTTGCATCCTGGTATATGCTGCCTTTACCACCTTCCTTCTCTCTAGCCCACTTGCCATGTGTCTATGCTGATGACGGGGGTCCTCCGTGATCAGCTTTGGCTTCGGGGGGGAAAAAAACCTGGCTAGAGCAGAACCCAGGGCATAAGGAGGTGAGGGCATTGGGAGCATAAAAAATGGGTACCCTATAAACAGTCACCCCAGGGCCTAATGGGTGGACAGTGTAGGAAGGGAGGAATGCGATGAGAGACCAGATGGGGTTTTTTCGCCTGAACCCAGACAAAGTCAGAGCAAGGGCTGAGGGATGAGGACAATGGGAGGCCGGGGGACAGTTCCCTCGGCTGCAGGAGCCCACGTTCTCCAGAGGGACAGCAGAGCAGGCTGGCTGCTGTTCATGCTTCCGAGCAGGTTAGGAGAAAGGTCAAACTGAGTTCCATGGACGTCTGCACCTCACTGTGGAATCCTGTGCCCCCTGCACTACCTTCCCTCTCAGGTTATGGTGTCCCTCTGCCAGGTCTGCCAGATGGTTTGAGAGTGAATCCCTGAGCAGGTCTTCAAATTGTGTTTTCACAGATGAGGACTCTGAGGCCCGGAGAAGGGCGATGACTTGCCGGGGTCACACAGCACCAACCCCTTGTGGGCAGCTGTATGCATCTAACCAGACCGGGCCCTGGACTATGAAAACCATTGAGGGGACACCTGACCAAACAAGCTGCTTCCCCTTTGAAGGGCCAAACAGCCCTACCCTGAGGCTCTCGGGCCCTCGGCCAAGGCGGGCCTCACCGGGGCCTCACTGCCTGCCAAACAGAGGACCGGCTGGCTTCTCTCCGTTTTGCACAGGATGAATGGCAGGGCAGGCCCACAGATCTGGTCCAGGATGGGCAGGAATTGCCAGGATGGGCAGCCTGAGTGAAAGAAGACACCCTCTCAAATACATCACCCAGGTTTGAAGGGAGAAGAGGTATCTTCTGTGTTAACTACAGGAAGTGCCACCTGAGAGATCAGAGCTCACCTTCATCCTGTAAGTTTGCCTCGGGTCAAGCATGAACTGCTTTTCAGGCACTGAGCGAAGTCCTTCATCAAACAGTTGCCACTCTGGTCTTGGGCTAAACCACCTTCATATACCCTGCTCCCCATTTCACAGCACCTTCCTCTCTATGGAAGTGCCAATGTTAGATCCCCAACACTGAAAAAGCCTGAGGGGGGGTCCTCATTCTTCTCCTCACCCCCTGTAGGCTTTCCTGTCTCCCCTACCTGTGGTCCCGGGGGTCTCCTCCTGAGCTATGCTGGCGTCCCCAGGAACCAGCCAGATGCCGAAAAGGCATTGGTCCACAGAAATACCAACCTCTCTGGGACAGGATGGAACAGAGAGAAGGCCGGTCCCTGGAAACTCCCTTGTGGCCTGGCATCCCCAGAGGAAGGACTCCTTAGAGAGAGGGTACAGCAGGGGGAGAACCGCTCACTGGGGTCTCTTGGGTCAGGCCCACACACCTCCCACAGGGCCCAAGAGAAACAGGGAACAAGGAGGAGCTCAGAGGCTCTCCCCTCTCTTGCCTTGTCCACTCAGCCTCATTCCCTTTGGCAGCTGAGACTTTCATATCCTCCCGCCTCTGGTTCCCGTTCACCATCAGTACCAAATGACTGGCATTTTGTCTGTAACTAAACTTGAGTGGCGATGAGAATTGTGGGGGGACTTGACTTACAGTGAGGGGAGAACTAAATTTCGACTAATGTCCCTTTCAAGCCTAAAGGAACCCTGCCAAGGAAGGAAGGAGGGAGTGGGGGTGGAAGAGGAGGGGAAAACCGTGGGAGTGGCGGGAGCGGCAGGGGTTATGCCCACTCCACCCCCAATTCCCTCACCTGTGCCGCTTCCTGTAATCACCTCTCGGCTTCCCCTCTTCACTACCCCTCCAAATTCCCTGTAGCCACACAAATAAATAACTTGTTGATTTTTCCTCACCAGAGCAGCTCCCTCAAGACCAATTAGCTATTTGCATTTGTGGCTGATTTTCTTCCTCAAAGGCTGCAGATCTGCTCAGGCTGAGGGTACAGCTGAAGGACTCCTTAGAGAGAGGGTACAGCAGGGGGAGAACCGCTCACTGGGGTCTCTTGGGTCATGCCCTGACACCGCAGGGCCCCCTGCCTTCTCCTGAGCCCTGCAGTGTGGCCCTTTTGAGAGCAGTACAGTCCATACCAGAACTATTTGTTTTGTTTTAATATTACCATTGAACAGATAAAAATTTAGCAGTGAGAGCAAAATAAAGAAAAGTTAAACGTTTGTCTACATTTCCCTTTATTGTAAATGGCAGTATGCACTGCACTCATAGATGGCAAAACATCATGTATACTGAATGCCAACAGCTGGAACGGAAGGGAACAGTCCTCTTTACCCCAGGAAGATGGCTTTCCTCTGAGAATCTGTGGGGACAAATTCCCCTGCCGCAGAGCTCCCCCTGCTCCCACCCTAGAGAGGACCCTGTGGCCTTCCTCCCATTCCTGAAGGAGGAAACTTCTCCAGTTCTCAGCTAAAAAGCTGGCGTGCCCCCAAAGCCAGCTTATGCCCTGGAGCCTTAGGCTAGATCTGCAATGACAACATGAAAGCTCAATGGACAATATGTTGTAATTGCAATAATGAGTTATAAATAAGCACCAAGAAGTACTCTAAGATGGCTGGTTAGGGACATACACGGGCATCCCTGATGAGCATGGCATAACCGAAGGAAAAGCCTGTTTCCCTAGGTAGCAAGCCAAGTTCAGACCCTTTCCTTGGGAAATGTCCCTTGGAGATGTTTGCCCTGACAGTGAGCAAGGACTTACTGTCAACAAGCATTCTGAGCAGAGAGGGAGGAAAACCTGAAACCCAGGTCCCCAGAGAGGTGGGCCCAGCCCTTTAGTCGGCAAGGGCTTGGATACACAGAACATGTGGTGGGGGAAGCTGGGACTCGGGGATGAGAGCAGGGAAGGGAGGCCCACCCCAGGCCCAAGTGAGAGAAGAGATGCAGGTGTGCGGAGCCTGGGTCACTAAGCCCCCGCTGCTTTCAGGAAGTACAGAGCCCCTGGGGCTTTGGGGCGCCAACGCCTCAGGGCTGAGGCCTCAAACGTCAGGCAGCCTGGAGTCGGGAGGAATGAGCTCATCAGGATGCTGGCTGTGCTGTCAGCATCCTGCACACAGCTCCTCCAAAGCACAGACACATCGTCATCTGCAAACTCTTCCTCCCCCTGACGGTCCCATTTCAGCTAAAGGAACCAAGCTCATCACCCAGGCACGGAAATGTCAAACCCCAGCCAATCAAGTGTCTGTTCCAGAAGATGATACCGACTTTCACAATCTCTCTAGAATCAGTCCCTGCTTTTCCATTTCAACTGCCAAGTTTCAGCTTCATCGGGTCTCACCTGGACCCTATCTAGTTTTCCAGAAACCTATGCTTTATTTTTTTATATATATATTTTATTGATTTTTTACAGAGAGGAAGGGAGAGAGACTTAGAAACATCGATGAGAGGGAAACATCGATCAGCTGCCTCCTGCACGCCCCCTACTGGGGATGTGCCCACAACCAAGGTACGTGCCCTTGACCGGAATCGAACCTGGGACCTTTCAGTCCACAGGCTGATGCTCTATCCACTGAGCCAAACCGGTTTTGGCCGGAAACCTGTGCTTTAAATAGTTCTTCAGGGGATTCTGATATCTGGTCAAGTATAAGAAATCCCACCCTAAACCTTTAACCATAGACCTTCAAATATTTACTGAACACCTACTACATGCTAAGGACCAAGCCGGGTTGTGTTAGTTCGGAAATGAGGATATATTTGAGGACCTTCCAACCCAATAGGGGCCAAAATCAAATACACACATCCTCAAGGCGGGATATGGTATAGCACAAGACAAAGGAATCATTCTCCCACCCCTAACCTTAGACCCCAAGCCCTCAGATCATCCCTTGCCATGACTGAGGAAAAGAGAATATCCCCTACCCAATGCTGCTCTTTTGGACTCTTCAATCACAGGTAGCTTTCATATATGTGTGTGAGTGTGTATACACACACACACACACACACACACACACACACTAGTAGCCCTGCGCACAAATCCATGCACCAGTAGCTCACTGCCACCCTCCAGTAGCTCTCTGCCCCTGCCCGCCCTCCTGTAGCTCCCCTCCTCCCCCCCCCCCCCCCGCTCATAGCTTGCTGCCCTGCACCCCCACCCCCACCCCGTAGCTCTCTGCAGCCCACTTGTAGCTCACTGCCCCACCCTCCTGCTGATCCCCTTACACGGTTGGTCCTTATGCTTCACGGCGTAACGACCATTTGCATATTATAGAGAGAAACATCAACACTGAGTGGCTGCCTCCTGTACACCCCCTCCTGGATGGGGATCAAGCCCACAACCTGGCATATGTGCTGACCTGGAATTGAATGGGTGACCTCTTGGTGCATGGGTTGATGGCTCAACAACTGAGCCACACCAGCTGGGCTACAGGTAACTTTTTAAAGAGGGATTCTTGCCCTGAGGTATGTCTCAGGTCCACAGACTTGGCACGTGGAGAAATGCTCCCATGAGGCCACACCCGTGATTCCTAGCGGCTTGGGCTCAGAAAGTTCACAGAGGGCTGTGAGCGTGTCACAGCACATCACAGCAATGCATTCCCCAGCAGGGTCACTCCCACAGGCCCCTGGCAAGCTTGCAAGGAAGAGTGGCGATACAGACATAAACACACACAGACACTTGGCTCCCTGGCCTCCCTCCCTCCATTCTCAAGTTACAAGGTTAAAGGCGTTCCTACTCTCAGCCAAGGGGGAGGGATGAGAGAGAGGGTGCTGAAGCAGGGAACCATCTGGTTCAGATCAGGATTGCTCCTTCAGGACCCCAACACACTCCCAGGCCCTCCTGATGGTTCTCTTCCCCAGCTTCCCACTGGGAAACGGAGCGTTGGGCTAGAAAGGGAAATCTTTCAACCCAAAGGCAAATCTGCCAAAGGAAGACAAGGAAACAAAAAATTGTACAGGCAAGTCTGTGCCACCTCGCTGAGCTGAACACTACCGATAAACCCGAGCTCACCGCCTAACCTACAGACACTGTCTTTGTCCACAAAGAGCTCAGGGCACCTGGCGGGCATCCATCCCTGGACCGGCCACCTCTTCTAAAGTTAGCTTCTGAAGCAAGTTGAGGCTCAGTGGTGTGGTCTCGCAGACTCCTCTTATGCCGCCACCTCCAGCACTGTAGGAGGTTCCCCCCATCTCAGAGGGACTTTGGAGCCCAGCAGGCGTAATAAAGAGGAAGGGGCAGGGACAACCTAGCAGCTTCCAGACAACTGTCCCAAAGGCAGGATGGGAGTGCGAGTTACGGGCCAGGAATGACTGTTTCCCTGAAGACCCCTCGGCAGCTTTGGCCGAAAGAGGCTGCCGATTCCTTCGTGTCACCAGCACCTCTCTCCCCTTTCCCTAACACCACCTTAGACTGCTCCACAGTGCCTCGCGCAGCTGTAAGGCAAGAGTTTGTAAAATGGGAGATGGATGCGGTTGGCAAGAAATACAAATTGAAAGGCTAACTTGAGAAAGAAGCATTGGGGTGGTGCCTCTACAGGC
Organism: Eptesicus fuscus; assembly: GCF_027574615.1. Lineage (NCBI taxonomy): Eukaryota > Metazoa > Chordata > Mammalia > Chiroptera > Vespertilionidae > Eptesicus > Eptesicus fuscus. The sequence continues at coordinate 8,042,243 of NC_072493.1, forward strand.
AGAGAGGGCCAGATTTGGGGTTCAGGCAGGATGGGGCAGGGGGAACAGAAGTAGTGGAAAGCTAAAGGGGAGACTGAAGTGAGCTCAGCCCAGAGCTGCAGCACAGGACTGGGGCATGGCCTTGGCCAAGTTCCTGGCTTGTACTGTGCCTCAGTTTCTGCAAAGTGGGAAGGAGGTCAAACTCTTAAGTCTTCTCAGAGAGAACTGGGCTATTGGGGGTGTCTAGGGGGCACTGCCAGAGAGGGGAAAGAGGAGAGAGGCTGATGGTGCAAAGACAGCCTCTGACCAAGCAGAGCGGGGCAGGGGTCTCCAGATAGTGCAGACGCCAGGAGCGCGCGGGGTGGGGGGCAGGAACTAAGTAGTGGACTATAAATCGGGACTGGGGCACGCAGTGCTTCCAGGGCTGGGACTGGGGGCTGCCACCAAGGAGCGGAACAGTCTCTCCTGGGGGACTGAGAGCGGCTTGATGTGCAAAAGCAGAAGGCGGGGATGGGGATTGAGGCCAATGCAAACGGACCCGCGCCCGCATTGGGGAGCCCAGCCCCCTGACTCGGGGGAAGTTGCCGGGGTGGACCCGGCCGGTCTGGGGCCGCTGGGCCGAGCCCGCTGCCCGCGCAGAGAGGGCTCAGAGCAGCCAGGGGCCCGGGGTGTACCGCATCCCGCCCGCCCTCATTCCGCCCGCGCACCTCAGTCAACGCCGGGCGCCGCGGGCCATGCTTGCCGCTCCTGCCACCGCCTCCACCCGTGCAAAAGCCGCCGCCGCCGCCGCCGCCGCCGACGTCCGGACCCGTTAGCTCCGCCGCTCCCTGGTTCGCCTGCAGCGGGCCAGTCCCGCCCTTGCCGGCCCTGCCCTACCCGAGCGAGCTGCCGCCGCCTCAGCCCTGCCCCTCCCCCCACCCAGCTCGGCTGGAAGGGAAGGGTGGGGGAAGGGGGGCGGCTGCCCCCTCCCCATTCACATCCTCTGGGCTCTCCCCTCCCTCCTCCTCCCACACGCGCGCGGGCATGCTGGGATGTGGAGTCCAGCTGCTGCTGAGTCAATAGGGGTGCCCCGCATTCAGGACTACTACTCCCCCAAAACAGCGCGCCTGCGCCCTAGGGATTGTGGGCTTTGTAGTTCGACCGGGGCTCTGGGGGGTCTACCGCTCATGGAGGAGGGGGGGGGGTCTCCGTTCCCAGAAGGCCGGGCTCCCAGTGTAGGATGTGGGTGGTGAGGTGCCCCGGACCCGGGTTGAATACCTAGAGTCCCAGGAAGGTGCAAACCAGCCCAGGCTGCCTCCTAGACGCGGCTGTGCCTGCTGCCGCCGAGCCCGACTGGAGGAGAAGCCTCCGGCCTCCCGAACCGCACCGCACCCCGGGTACCGTTTCCATTCGTGCTCCCGAGGAGCCCTGACCTGGGGCTAGCCTGACTTCATGCCCGGCTCTGCCATCCAGAGCTGCAGTTGAGCTGCTGCGTCCAGGCCTGAGCAGAGAGGCTCCGGGAGCTGCGTGGGCGTGGGGGTTTCCCCACCTGGGAAAGGGCGCCCCAATGTCTGTGGGTTTGCTGGAGCATCACCTGCTGGGGCACCTTCTCGTTCCAGTCTCATCTCTTTTTCTGTTAGATGCCCTCAGTTCCTTACTGTGTAGGGTAAGGTGCACACATTTTAAATATTTTTCCATGCTTCTCCTTTCCCCACTCTTACAAACCCAGCTCAAATCCTGTAGGAAGCTCCAGGTCGGCCTCAGGCTCACTCTCCACGTTTCATCCCCTCTAGCTCAGGGAAGGCCTGCACATCAGTGGTTCTCAAACTTTGGCGCCCATGTCAGATTCTCCAAGAGAGCCTGTTCCAACTGTGGACGAAAGGAGCCACATGCTAACCTGACAAGCTCAGGGGAGGCCTGTGTGGCAGTCTTGCAAACTCAGAGACCTAAAATAACCACAAAAGATGGTCTGAAAATTAAATATTTAACTACAAACAGGTTATAGTGGGCAGTCATGTCCTAGGCCGATATTTTCCCTGACAAAGATCAACTTAGATCTTTTCTGAGCCCATTTGCCTTTTTGCCTCTAAGATAACATATCTGTGAGATGTCTGGGTAACTTGTAACTTCCCTTTTTTTCTGGAGCCCCTGGGGCACAACCAGATGTGGTGGGCGCCAGGACAGATACCACAAATTCCTTCATTATCATGTTAATTGTTCCTGCACTCACCTAAGTATGTGTCCATCATTTTACTTTTTATCCAATCCCAGGGGTTTCCCACCGCTTTGCTTTATCCCATCTCCTTAAATCCATCACCAATGAATTTCATGTAACCCACCTATGTCCCTCCTTTGATTGCAATGTATAAATACAAATGTAACCCGCCATTCTTCGGAGCATTATCTCAATTCTCTCACATCTGCTTCCCAGCATATGTCGACAGTTTGGCTCAAATAAACTCACAAAAATTCTTTACAGGTTTCAATGTTGTTTTTTTTTTTTTACGTTAACACAACAAAGGTTGCTGACCGCCCACCCCAGGTTTGGTTTCATCAGTTCTAGAGTGGGCCTGAGAAATTTCTAACAGGATCCCAGGTGCTGCCGAAGCTGCTGGGCTGGGGAACCACCTTGAGAACTTCTGTTGGTGTTTGTTGGGTCGAGTTCTGACAGGTCAGTAGAATCTGCTGCCTCTGGGTGAGCTCTGACCTAAAATGGGTCAGTGGCGGGGAGTGAGAGGTGAGGCGGTGGATTCCTGGCTTGTCAAGTATCTGAGAGTCTCTCACACTTAACCCAGTTAGACCCTCCTGACCACCTCTGTCCTGATGTTCTGGGAGCTAAGACCTCCAAAGGGGAAACTTGGTGGCCACCACCCCAGACTCCTCAGCTGTCAGGTGAGAAAGAGTCTCTGCTTGACCAAATTTCAGCCAGGCTCCTTTGAGACCTCTTCGTCCATAGGCCTCAACCTTGGTCTAAAAATGACACTCTCGCCGGAGCCGGTTTGGCTCAGTGGATGGAGCGTCGGTCTGCGGACTGAGGGGTCCCGGGTTCGATTCCGATAGGGGGCATGTACATTGGTTGCGGGCACATCCCCGGTAGGGGGTGTGCAGGGGGCAGCTGGTCGATGTTTCTCTCTCATCGATGTTTCTGGCTCTCTGTCCCTCTCCCTTCCTCTCTGTGGAGAATCAATAGAATATATTTAAAAAATAAAAATAAAAATGACACTCTCAACACAAATGATTTCAGCCACCCCCTTCCCCTACATGGAAAGACTTACATACAATAGCGTAGTTTCTAACAGCTCAAGGCCACATCCCTAGGATGACCCTCGCTCTCTTTAAAGTTAGTAAAGCTCAAGGCTGCCAAAAGAATTGACTGTTTATTCTAGCCAACACCGCCTGATAGGCTCGTGCCCACCCCTTGCTTGGAGGATTTACTGGAAAGGGTCTGTAAGTGTGACTCTGCCCTCTGTCCCTTTGAGATGTCTGTGTCTCCCACAACTCAGGAGGGTCTTTCCCAAGGGCCTGAAAGCCATTGCCTGGAAATGTAAGCCCCGGGGAGGAATAGCGCCTCTGTCTCCCAGTCTCTGTGGGAGGTTAGGGTCCTAACCTCAGTAATTTCCCACAAGCAGACACAGCTGGCCTAGTCAGCATTTACACTGACCAACCCTTTGTAATTTTTTACTTCCCGACTCTACTGAGCCCCTGCTCACTTCCCTCTGGACTCCCTCATTCTCTATCTATCTATCTATCTATCTATTTATTTATTTATGCTAATCTTCGCCCGAGGATATTTTTCCATTGATTCTTTTTCCCCCATTGCTATTTATTCTTTATTATTATTTTATTATTTTAAAAATAATTATTGTTGAAAGTATTACATATGTCCCCCTTCCTCCCCCATTAACTCCCTCCATTGATTTAAACATATATATATATATATATAATTTCAAAGAGGAAGGGAGAGGGAGAGAGAGAGAAACATCAATGATGATAGCCATTGATTGGTTGCCTCCTGCACGCCCCCTACTGGGGATTGAGCCCACAATCCAGGCATGTGCCCTTGACTGGAATCGAACCTGGAACCCTTCAGTCTGCAGGCTGATGCTCTATCCACTGAGCCAAATCATCTATGGCTCCTTCATTATCCTTTTAAAATGCCTGGTCACCTCTAGACAAGTCCAAGTTGAGTTCAGTTCACTCTGTACCCTCTTCCTATTGCAATAGTTATTATTGGTTAAAATCAGTCCTTACCACTTTTCACTAGTGTCTGGTTTTATCTTTGACTATTGTGGATATTGGGGGCCCAGGCCTTCCCTCTAGCTACCAAGTGCTCAAAGGATGGGTGAGTTATCCCGAGGCCTTTGGACAAATAGCCAAGTGGCCACCAGAGGCATTGGACACTGACTAGGGTTGACTCTGGAATGCTTTTCTGTTTCCTGTAGATTTGTGTCCCCAACACTGGCTATGGGGGGACTAAGTGATCCACATGCAGCCCTATGCTGTGCCCATGAAACCAGCTGCCTGGCCCTTTCCTGAAAGGGCTTTTCCTCTGCACCTGCAATGGCAACATTCCCTCACAGATAAAAGGTAAATGAGCCTTTTGGAAAAAAAAAAAACACACACACACATATATATTTTATTGATTTCAGAGAGGAAGGGAGAGGGAGAAAAAGATAGAAACATCAATGATGAGAGAGAATCATCAATTGGCTGCCTCCTGCACACCCCACACTGGGGATCGAGCCCACAGCCCAGGTATGTGCCCTGACTGGGAATTGAACTGTGACCTTCCTGGTTCATAGGTCCATGCTCAACCACTGAGTCACGCCGGCTGGGCTAAATGAACCTTTTTGATTTTATATCCATCTCCCAAATCTCTGTTAAGCATATTATTCAGGGAGAATTAAAATGGCCTCTCATGGGCAGAACTAACAGATCCTCTGTATCTCTCAGCCCCAATAGGAACCCCCATCATCACCCTAACTACCTCTCCTGGCCGTTTGTGCTTTCCCATCCTCTCCACCCTTCCGTATTCTGCCTGACTGTCCAGAGTCTCCCCTGATGCCCTAGCTGGTTTGGCTCAGTGGATAGAGCATCGGCCTGTGGACTTAAGGGTCCCAGGTTCAGTTCCGGTCAAGGGCACATACCTCAGTTGCAGGTTCTGGCATGAGGTAACCAATCAGTGTGTCTCTTTCACATTGATGTTTCCCTCTCTCTCTGTCTCTCCCCCTCCCTTCCACTCTCTCTAAAAATCAATGGAAAAATATCCTCAGGTGAGGATTAACAACAACAAACAACAAAAAAATTTAATGAATAAACAAATAAGCTGCTTAAACACACACACACACACACACACACACACACACACACACACACACAAATGTCTACCCTGAGTTTTCCTTCCTCCAGAAGGTTCTTCCCAGCTGCCTCAGCCCCATGTGAACCTCACCCCTTGTGTTGCACTTGAATTTGCATCCTTCATTCAGAAGCCTAGCTTTGCTGGTGAACTGTCCAATGCAAGAGAGGTGGTGGAACAGACAGTGGGACAAGGTGGGACAAGGTGGATGATAGATCAGGGCTCTGGAGGCGGACAGCTACTAAGCAGGCTGCAAAGAGGAGCTGGCTCTCTCCCTCCCTGGGTTTCTGTTTGGGGACAGAAGCTTAAGTCAGACCTATCTGGCAGCTCCCACACCAGATGGTATGTGTGACCCAAAGCAAGTTATACAGTTTTTTCATCTGTAAGATGGGAATAATAATAATACACCTTACCTTTTAGAGTTGTTGTAAAGATTAAATGAAAAAAATACTATGATCTTGGATAGGATGATTGTCAAAAAGAAATCAAATTAATCTATACATTGAATGTGGTCCTAATAACAAAACCAGAAGGCTTTTTGTTTTGTTTTGAAACAGGAGAGAGGAGTAGATCAATTGATTTTTTAAAAATACTTTTATTGATTTATTTTTCATGTTTTTATTGATTTTGAGAGAGAGGGAAAAGTATACGAAGATAGAAACATTGATGAGAGAGATATATCTTTGATCAGCTGCCTCCTGCATGCCCCCTACTGGGGATCGAGCCCACAAACCTGGGCATGTGCTCTGACCTGGAATAGAACCAGCGATTTCCTGGTTCATGGGCCAACGCTCAATCACTGAACAACACTGGCTGGGCTGGATGAATTGATTTTTAAAATTCATTTGGAAAAATAACAAGCAAGACTAGTCAGGAAATTTTTGAAAAACGAACGGTAGTGAAGGGAATTAGCCCTCTCAGGTGTTCAACATATTTTAGAGGTACAGTTAAAGTAGTGTGGTAGATCCATGACAAAGACTACGAGTCTAGAAATAATCTCAAATATGCATGGAAATTTGTTGTATGGTAAAGATAAATTTCAAATAAGTGGGGGAAAGATGAATTACTCTATAAATAGTAAAGGGACAGTTGGGGAACCATCTGCTAAAAATAGTTCAACTCTGAATAAATTAGTGGATCTAGGGAAGAGTCACCAATGGCTACCAATATCATGAAAAATGAAGATTACCGGATTCATCTGAAGGCAAACAGGTAACAAACTAACCGTGATGGAAGTATGATACTCTGAAAATAGTGTCGGAGAAATAAATCATCCCAAATCTGACAACATCAGTGTACAAAATATACAGGTACCAGAGGAAGGTGCTATTTGAAACCATGGGATGCAATCAGCAAAATTCAGTGAGAAACTGTACAAGACAAATGACCAGCTTCTTCAAAGAATACATTGCCATTTCTAAAAAGCCACATCAAACAATTGCAATGTATGGACTTTATCTGACTCCTAATTCAAACAAACTGAACAAGAATTGTATGAGAATTGGGGAAATTTGAACACTGACCATTGGATATTAAGTAATTATTATTAATTTTAAGTGTGCTAATGGTGTTGTGGTTAGTTTTTTTTTTTTAAGAGACCTCACTTAGTGATATATACTGAAATCATATTTATAGCTGATAAGATAGCTGGGGTTTGGTTCAAAATAATCTAGGGTTGAGGTGAAGGTATAGATTCAGGGTTGGCTAAATTGATAATTGTTCGAGCTGGGAAATGATGGTTAGTTGGGGTTCATTATAAAATGTTTTCTACTTTTGCATGTATTGACATTTTCCATCATAAAATGGTTAAACATTTTTTTCCAGTCAGAGCTCTACCTCAAACCTAACTAAACACCAAAACCAATAATAGCCAACAAAAAACAATAGAAAAAATGGTAGAACTGTTTGCAACTTACATCAGAGGTAAAAGGCTAATACAAAGTGCTGCTGACACCGGTTTGGCTCAGTGGATAGAGCGTCGGTCTGTGGACTGAAAGGTCCCAGGTTCGATTCCGGCCAAGGGCTTGTAAGTTGGTTGTGGGCACATCCCCGGTAGGGGGTGTGCAGGAGGCAGCTGGTCGATGTTTCTCTCTCATCGATGTTTCTAGCTCTCTATCCCTCTCCCTTCCTCTCTGTAAAAAATCAATAAAATATATTTTAAAAAAAGGCTAATATAAAGTGCTTTTGCAAACCGGTAAAATGACCAAGAAATCAGGAAATGTGTAAAGTATATGAACAAGCAGTTCACAGAAAAGGAAACACAATGGCTCTTACATGAGAAAATGCAGAGCTTTGTTTTTTAAAAATTATAAAATACATGTAACATAAAATTTTATCAACTTAACCAATTTTAAGTGCACAGTTCATGGCATTAAATACATCCACATTATTGTGCTACCATCACCACCATCCATCCACAGAACTTTTTTCATCTTGTAGCAGATGAAAATTCTGAGCCCATTAAACAATAACTCCTCACATTCTCTTCTACCCCAGTTCCTGACAACCACCATTCTACTTTCCGTCTCTGTGAATTTGACCATGACATCATACGAGTATGAATACAGTATTTGTCCTTTTATGTCTGGCTTATGTCACTTACTATAATGTCTTCAATGTTCATCCATGCTGTGGCATGTGTCAGGATTTCCTTCCTTTTTCAGGCTGAATAATATTGCATTGTTTGTGTATACATTATATCCATTCATTCCTACATGGACACGGGTTGCTTCATCTTTTGGCTATAGTAAATGATGCTGCTACGAACACGGGTGTACAACTATCTCTCCAAGTCCTGCTTTCAATTCCTTTATAGTTATATACCCAGAAATGATATTGCTGGATCATATGATAATTCTGTCTTTATTTTTTTGAGAAACCACCATAATGTTTTCCATGGTGGCTGTCGCATTTTACATTCCCATCAACTGTGCACAAGCGTTTCAATTTCTCCACATTCCCTCCAACACTTATTTTCTCAGAGCTTCACTCTTTTTCTTTTAAATCTTCACCCGAGGATATGTTTAGAGAGAGAGAAAGGGAGGGAGGGAGAGAAACATCGTTCCCTTGCTTTCCGCAGGTGCCCCAACTCGGGATCAAACCTACAACCTAGGTATGTGCCCCGACCAGGAATCGAACCCACAATCCTTTGGTGCACAGAATGATGCTCCAACCAACTGAGCCACCCAGCCAGAGCTCAGAGCTTCACTCTTAATAAAAGAAATGTAAATTAAAACCACACTGAGATATCAATTTTCGCTTATCAGATTGGCAGAAGTAAAAAAGCTTGATAACTATCTTGGCAAGAGTGTGGGGGACAAGGATTCTTTGTACACTGCCAGTGTGACTGAAATTGTACAGCCTCTATGAACAACAGCTTGCTAATATCTTAAAATTACACATGTACACACCATTTGATTTAACAGTTTATAAGAAAGTATCCTATTTGCACATGTTCTTGGTTACATATAGAAATAGATAGTTGTTCCACCATGGTAAGAGCAAAGATTAAAAATGATGTAGCCCAGTTGATGTGGCTGAGTTGTTGAGTGTTGACCTATGAACCAAAAGGCCGTGGTTTGATTCTCACTCAGGGCACATGCAGGCTCGATCCCCAGAGTGGGGCATGCAGGAAGCAGCCAATCAATGATTCTCTTTCATCGTTGATGTTTCCATCTCTCTCTCCCTCTCCCTTCCTCTCTGAAATCAATAAAAATATATTTTAAAAAATAATAAAGTCCACTTAATACTCTCTGGAACAATTCACTGTTTGGTTATTCTTTCAAGTCTGTGCGTTAATTTTTTTTAAAAATAAATTTTGTTTTATTATTTTTGTTGTTGTTAATCCTCACCCGAGGATATTTTTCCATTGATTTTTAGAGAGAGTGGAAGGGAGAAGGAGAGACACAGAGAGAGAAACATCTATGTGAGAGAGACACATCGATTGGCTGCCTCCCACATGCGCCCCGATCAGGGCCAGGATGGAGCCTGCAACCAAGGTACATGTCCTTGACCAGAATCAAACCCAGGACCCTTCAGTCCACAGGCCGGCGCTCTATCCACTGAACCAAAACAGCTAGGGTTGTGCTTAAAAACATGCCAGCTGTTTCATTTTTCTCCTTGGAAGACGCAAGAGGAAAGTTTAATATCCTCTTCCATTTTCTTCACCCAGTTCCTATCTCTCACCAGTCCTCCTGTAGTAAATGCTGTTGGTGACATTGCTTTCCACTCTCCAGCCGTTGTGTTGGCAGCTAGTGGCTCACAGCTTCACCCTTCCCCGAATTGTGCTCAGTCCACGTAGCCCATGTTTCTCCCAGAAATGCCTGGGAAATCACGCTCCTCCCTTTCCCCCCACTCCTAGTGGCCTACACCCGTGAAGGACTGAAGAGGGGTACAAAGCCCAGCTCCCGTGCTTCTGCGAGGGATAAACCTTGTGGTGCATTTTCTGTTCCAGAGTTCCCTGCAGGATCAGACTGAGGCAAGCCTTAGATGAAGCCACATCCTTTGGCTTCTCCCCCTATCCTGCTTCCCTCTGTCTTAATAAGTCATTGGCACTGGAATCCCTGTCTCAGGCCCTGTCTCTAAGGAGCCCAACCTAAGATACCCCTGTGGCCAGTCCTGGCTCCCAAGGGGGTTTCCGGCTCCCAGCAGCAGCTACACATCTCATTCAGGGCCCTGCAGATGGGACCTCCGCCAAGAAGCCTTCCCGGACCCTCACTCACTGACAGCATGTTTATTTAATAGGAAGGAAGTTGGACGCCTACTCTGGCCAGGCACTGCGCTAACCTCTTAAAAAAAAAAAAAAATAGCCGAAACTGGTTTGGCTCAGTGGATAGAGCGTCCGCCTGCGAACTCCCGGGTTCGATTCCGGTCAAGGGCATATACCTTGGTTGTGGGCACATCCCTGGTGGGGTTGTGCAGGAGGCAGCTGATCGATGTTTCTCTCTCATCAATGTTTCTAGCTCTCTATCCCTCTCCCTTCCTCTCTGTGAAAAATGAATAAAATATATATTTTTAAAAATAAATAAAAATATATTTTATTGATTTCAGAGATGAAGGGAGAGGGAGAGATGGAAACATCAATGATGAGAGAGAATCATTGATTGGCTGGCTCCTGCACGGCCCACATTGGGGATCGAGCCTGCAACCCGGGCATGTGCCCTTGACCGGAATTGAACCTGGGACCCTTCAGTCTGCAGGCCGATGCTCTCTCCACTGAGCCAAACCAGCTAGGGCTGTGCTTACCTCTTTATGTGCATTTGCTCATTGAATCCTTCAAAAAATCCAATTAGGTAAATACAGATGAGGAAACTGTATTCTTTTCTTCTTTTTTAAAAAAATATATTTTATTGATTTTTTACAGAGAGGAACAGAGAGTCAGAAACATCGATGAGAGAAAAACATCCATCAGCCACCTCCTGCACACCTCTTACTGGGGATATGCCCGCAATCAAGGTACATGCCCTTGACCGGAATCGAACCTGGGACCTTTCAGTCCGCAGGCCGACGCTCTATCCACTGAGCCAAACCAGTTGGGTGGAAACTGTATTCTTAGAGATGAGGAAACTGAGGCTCCAAGAAGTGCAGTGGCTTGCTCACACAGTAAGAAAATGATGGGAACTGGGGAGGATTTGTCAGATTTCAAATCCTTGTATTTAACCACTAGATTCTACCCTATATGATAACATCAGAACTTTTTAATTTTTTTTATGGCTCCGTCTTTCCTACCCCAGACAGTGGGGCTACACCCAGAGCTGAGAGCTTGGCGTGTTTGTGTCTGCTGCTGACAGATTGCACTGAGGGCTTCACGTTACCCCAAACCCTTAAGCATCTTTGCCTCTCACTCTGAAAAGTGCAAGTGGCGGTGGAACCTCTCCTTACCCCTCCAGCGTGCGGGCCCTAGGAGGTGGGGTGAAGCCCTTTGCTTCTGAGCTCAGCGGGGGCGGGAGGGGGGGGCGCACATTGTTTTCCTTGAACCCCCCTCCCCCCAAAAGCTGTAGCTGCAGGCGTCCCTGCCTCCCACTCCACTGCAGAGAGGGATCTGCATTGATGAGAACAGCAGCAGTGGGAGGCAGCTAGCTCATCACTCCCCTGGAGGCCTCCTGGGTTCACAGAAGAAAGCACAGCCACTTAAGTGTGGGAAGGAGGGTGAGACCTGGGCCAGGCCACGTGAAGAGGGGGAATGACTCCAGTGGGAGAAGACTGAGGGAAGGAGAAAAATTTGGGGGAGGAGATGGGTAGCGGGAAGCTGGCAGGGGACTGCTTATTCATTCAACAAACTGTTTTAACCACCTACAGTGTTCTAGGCACTGTTCTAGTGGACAAACCAAAGACCCTGCCGTAATGGGGCAGCATAAGCATAACGACAATAAACATAATCAGAATGACATGTTACACAAAAAAACCTTTGTGGCCTCAAGCTTTTCTGAAAGAAAGGGTTTATTGAGTCATATGCTAGCCAGAAAAAGGACCATGTCCTGGGACATACACAGTCTAAGGCACCAGTAGCAGGGCTAGAGGGAGAAGAACATGAGCCCAGTCCCGGATCCTTTACACGAAGGGTTTGGGGAAGAAAGATTAAGTTGTTTTGAAAGAGCTTACACTGGCTCTGTTTAAAGAGGGGTTGGGAAAAGGCCAAGCAGTAGCCGTTCCAGGATAGGTGCAGAGTCGGTAAGGAAGCCAGAAAGCTCATGCATAATCAGGATGAGGTGGCTCTAGTGGTTCACTATTTTTTCTTTGGATAGCTCTCTGGAAATTAATTGAAAGGTTTTTTTTTCTTAATATATTTTATTGATTTTTTACAGAGAGGAAAGGAGAGGGCTAGAGAGTCAGAAACATTGATGAGAGAGAAACATTGATCAGCTGCCTCCTGCACACCCCCCACCTGGGATGTGCCAGCAACCAAGGTACATGCCCTTGACCGGAATTGAACCTGGGACCCTTGCGTCCACAGGCCGACGCTCTATCCACTAAGCCAAACCGGCCAGGGCTTAATTGAAAGTTTTAACATACATTCAAGAATGTGAGTAGTCTTTTGTTGTTGGTTTTGGCCTGTGGTTCTGTTAACTCAGTGGTCGGCAAACTGCAGCTCGCGAGCCACATGCGGCTCTTTGGCCCCTTGAGTGTGGCTCTTCCACAAAATACCATGTGCGGGCGCGAACGTACAGTGCGATTGAAACTTCGTGGCCCATGCGCAGAAGTCGGTTTTCGGCTCTCAAAAGAAATTTCAATCGTTGTACTGTTGAAATTTGGCTCTGTTGACTAAGGAGTTTGCTGACCACTGTGTTAACTGATTAATCTCTTCCCCCTCCTCCCACCCTCTAGCCTGCCATAAATTAATTTAGGACATCTCAGAATTTTTCTCTTGTCAAGTGGTTAGTACTTTTTGAGCATTTACTATACAACAATCTCAGCATTCAATCCTATTATTAACCCATTTTTACAGATGACAGGTGACAAGGAGACGCAGAGTAACCAAGTGACCCGCCAAGGTTACACAGAGTTAGAGTAGGGTCCCCCATCTCCTTTGAGACTGAAGGCAGGGCCTCTGTGGCTCCCTATTAATAACACAGTAGATTTGGAAAGTGCCTTCTTGTAAGAAAAATTCCAGAAATACAGATAAGGCCTAAGTTCTCCTTGCCTCTCCCCATTCCTGGCAGTCTCTGCCCCAGGGTGTGCTCCCTTCCAGTCCTGTTCCCACACATACTGTGTGTCCAGATACATTACTTTTGACATGAGTGGCTTCCCGCGTACATAGGGTTCGAACAACTTGCTTCTTGTCCCTCAACAAAATGTCTTGGACACGTTTCCTATTGTACATAAAGTTCTGCCTGGTTCTAACTGCTGCATAGTATTCCGTTGCATGGATATGCCTTTATTTCTCCAGTACCCCCAAGGGAGAGTGTTTCCAATTTTCCGCGATTACAAACAATGCTGCCATTCAGAACTCTGCTGATCCTCTTTCCAGACTTGGAAAGTGTCTTCCGTTCGTACCCACGTGCATAAAACCCAGAGAGCACTACCACTAACTGCTAATCCAACGGTAGCGGTTTAAACTCAGGCAACATCTATGATCCTCCCTTCCCCCGCCCTGCTCCAGGATTTATTTTCTCGAGAGAAAAGCAAGTCCCGGCCAGAAGGTTAAACAAACAAACTCAAACCTGAAACCGGGAGTCCCAGAAAATGAGCCTATGTCTTTAAGACGCATTGGTTCCTCTGGGAGTTGTAGTTTTGTTGGCAAAAGGAGCCACCTTCTCGCCTCACCTTCTTTCTGGATCTGATCACTGATTGCCCTTTCGGAAAGTGCTTGCCCTGCGATAGGTGGGAGCAGGTGTTTTGGAGAGGACAAGCCAGGGCCGGTAGAGGGAGATGGGGGGGACTACATTTCCCAGGGTGCGCCGCGAAGGGACACGCAGCCCCTCATAAAAGCCGGCTGAGCCCAGCACCAGGCGGAGGCAGGTACGTGCGTCCACGCGTTTCCGCTTCGCACACCTCACTCTCCACTCGCCAATTCTTGGCCTAATCTCTGCGAGGGGCAGGACCGAGGCAGGGAGTCTCCGAGAGCACTGCTGGCGCCCCTGGGCACCCACTGGCTGTAGGGGGTGGGGGTCAGCAGGTCCTGCCACCCTTTTGCTTGGGTCTTGCAATGGGAGTTCCGAGACTTGGGAACGCTGGGAACAGGGAGGAGATACGGGCTCCAGGGCCTGCTCCTCCCAGAGGCAGGTGGGGTGCTGGATGCCTTCGCTGCTGATTTTGCTTTGAGGTCGCTTTTCCTGCCTCAGTGTGCCCCATGGGGTCTCGTCACTATGCACAATTCTCAGTTACAGAGAGTCCCCTCTTTATCCGCGGTTTTGCTTTTATGATTTCAATTACCTGAGGTCTTCCATCGGAAAAATATTAAATGGAAATTCCAGAAATAAGCAATGCATGCTTTAAGTTGTTTGAAGTTCTGAGTAGACTGATGAAGGCTTTTAAGACTCCCTCCTGCCTGGGACATAAATCACCCCTTTGTCCCACATATCCCGGCTGTATATGCTACCAGTTGGTTAGTAACTTAATAACTTTCTTGGTTATCAGATCCACTGTCAGGTATCGAAGTTCAAGTAACCCTTATTTGACTTGATAATGGCCCCATAGTGCAAGAGTAGTGGTGCTGGCCGTTCAGACATGTTGGTGTAGCTGTGAAGTGCTTCCTTTATGTGAGAAGGTGAGCGTTCTCGACTTACTAAAATCATATGCTGAGGTTGCTAAAATTTATGGTAAGAATGAATCTTCCATCTGTGAAATTGTGAAGAAGGAAAAAGTAATCTGTGTTAGCTTTGCTGTCACGTCAAATTGCAAAAGTTAACACAGCCGCCGTAAGGGATAAGTGCAGCTTTAGTTAAGATGAAAAAGGCATTACATTTGTGGGTAGAAGACATGAACAGAAAATGTGTTCTGATTGATGGCAACATGTTGTGCCCCAAAGCAGTGAGCCTACACAAAGACTTCAGCAAAGGGTCCCCTGAAAAGAGTGACACCAAGCCATTTACAGCAAGTAATATAAAAATTACGGGAGAGCCCTAGCCAGTTTGGCTCAGTGGATGGAGCGTCGGCCTGCGGACTGAAGGGTCCCAGGTTCGATTCCGGTCAAGGGCATGTACATTGGTTGCGGGTACATCCCCGGTGGGGAGTGTGCAGGAGGCAGCTGGTCGATTTTTCTCTCTCATCGATGTTTCTGGCTCTCTATCCCTCTCCCTTCCTTTCTGTAAAAAATCAATAATAATAATAATAAAAATTACGGGAGAGCCCTAGCCAGTTTGGTTCAGTGGATAAAGTATCGGCCTGTGGACTGAAGGGTCCCCAGGTTCGATTCCGGTCAGGGGCACATGCCCCTGTTGTGGGCTCGATCCCCAGTGTGGGGCATGCAGGAGGCAGCCAATCAATGATTCTTTCTCATCATTGATGTTTCTATCCCTCTCCCTTCCTCTCTGAAATCAATTAAAAAAAATATTTAAAAAATTACGGGACAGGCTGTGTGTGCTGTGAAGAAGCTGCTGCCACTTTTCCAGCAGAGTTGCACACGTTGATTAAGGAGAAAGGATACCACCCAAAGCAAGTCTTCTTAGGTAGATTTGTATGTATAGGAAGAAAACATAGCATATATAGGGTTCATACTATCCTTGGTTTCAGGCATCCACTGGGGGTCTTGGAATGTATTCCTCATGGATGAGAGGGGACTACTTTGCTTGCCTTTTGGTAATTTACAGTGTCATTTTACTCCCTATCAGTTTCCACTTTTTTTTTTCCCCCAGAAGGCAAATCAGATTCCTCCATGTACCTGTTTTTCCCTTGAAAGCTCTAAAATGCAAGGTTCCTGCCCTACCTTTCTTCAAATAGCATATGAAAAAGTCTTAATATTTTCCATCCCTGATTCTCCTTCCCTCCCCCAATTTTTTAAAAATTATTTTAAATATGTTTTTAGCCGAAACCGGTTTGGCTCAGTGGATGGAGCATCGGCCTGTGGACTCAAGGGTCCCGGGTTCGATTCCGGTCAAGGGCATGTACCTTGGTTGCGGGCACATCCCCGGTGGGGGGTGTGCAGGAGGCAGCTGATCGATGTTTCTCTCTCATCGATGTTTCTGACTCTCTATCCCTCTCTCTTCCTCTCTGTAAAAAATCAATAAAAAATATATTTAAAATAAATAAATAAATATGTTTTTATTGGTTTCAGAGAGGAAGGGAGAGGGAGAGAGAGAAACATCCATGATGGGAGAGAATCATTAATTGGCTGCCTCCTGCATGCCCCACACTGGGGATCAAGCCAACAACCCGGGCCTGTGCCCTGACCGGGAATCGAACCCTGACCTCCTGGTTCACAGGTCGATGCTCAGCCACTGAGCCACGCCGGCCTGGCAACTGTTTCACGTATGGAGGCATTCATTGATTCTCGTATGTGACACGACCACTGGGCTTGGATGTCTTGATTCCTGGGGGTTCCATTTCCCTGAGGTGGGGGTCCCCGCCTTTGATATCGCTAGGGAGGGAGTCCATGCCGGGCTGTGGGAACTCCCGCCCTCACACAGACCCAGACAGAACCCCTGCCCCCTGGGAAAACCCTGTCAGGTGTTGGGGCTTCTCAGCCTGGTCTGCCCCTGGCACAGAGGATGCCTGATGTCGGAGCCCTCCCCCAATTTTGGACAGCATGTGTGAGGATAGTAAATAGTATTTCAACTTGGCCTCGGTAGATCAAGTTCTATTAAAAGTGGGCAGAGCCCTGGCCAGATGGCTCAGTTGGTTGGAGTGTCATCCCATACATCAGAACATTGTGGGTTAGCTTCCTGGTCAGGGCACACACCAAACAGCTTCTCACATCAGTGTTTCTCTCTCTCTCTCCCCCTTTCTCTAAAGCAAGCGTCCTCAAACTACAGCCCGCGGGCCACATGCGGGTGTTTTTGCTGTTTTGTTTTTTTACTTCAAAATAAGATATGTGCAGTGTGCATAGAAATTTGTTCATAGTTTTTTTTTTAAACTATAGTCCTCCAACGGTCTGAGGGACAGTGAACTGGCCCCCTGTTTAAAAAGTTTGAGGACCCCTGCTCTAAAGTCAATAAAAAAACCACAAACACATATCCTCGGTGGGAAAAAAAAAAAGTGGGCAGAATATTGAAATAGAAGGCTATTTTTCCCCCCAAGTTTTCTGTACAGATGTCAGGTATGACAGAGGGCAGAGGCTCCAGGAGAGAGATGTCTTGTTCCTATAGGGTGGTTAAGAACATGAACCTTAGACTTGGGAACACCTGTTCTGCCTGTACCAGCTGAATGACCTTGGGCAGACTATTCCATCTCTTTAAGCTGCAGTTTCCTTACCTCTACCATGAGTGTGGTAAGATCCAATCCTTAGGGAGGACTACAGAGTAGGTCATATGAGCTGATACTGCAATGCCTTTGGCACGGTGCCTGAAAAAAGCAGCCCCTAAGCATTAGCTACAAGTCTCATTCGACCTTTTGTGTTATCATAAAATACCCTTTTGGCTGATCTGGCGAGGCATGCTCCTCAGCCTTGCTTGATTTCCCTGGGCCTGGCCTGATTATTATTATTTTCAAAAACATATTTTTATTGATTTCAGAGAGGAAGGGACAGGGAGAGATAGAAACATTAAGGATGAGAGAGAATCATTGATCGTCTGCCTCCTGCACGCCCCCTACTGGGGATCGAGCCCACAACCTGGGCATGGGCCCTTGGTCGGAATTGAACCCAGGACCCTTCAGTCCGAAGGCCGACGCTCTATCCACTGAGTCAAATCGACTATGGCTTCCCTGATTATTTTTCTTCTTCAGGATCATCTTTGACTCGGGGAATATTTCAGAGCCTTCATTCCTACCAGCTTCAGAGCCAAGTTAAACTCTCCTGCTTCCTTTCCCTGCTGGAGAGAACTTCCATTCATTGAGCTCCTGCTGTGTGCCGCATATTTTACGTCTTATTTAATGCTGGTAACAGTCCTAGGAGGCTGGTATTGTTGGCCTTCCTTTTCAGATTAGGAAATTGAGGCTCAGAGAGATTAAGTAATTAGAGGCCGAGAGGGGGAGAGAGCCCTGGGGGCTGATTCCCAGCCCAGAACTCTTCCTCTGCCCCAGGCTCTAGTTGGGTGCAGTCCACATAGGGCTGCCCTCCCTCCTCTGGCCATGACCTGTCATCTGCCCAGGTCTCCCAGTCACTGTGCTGAGGCCCAGACTGAGCTCAGACTTTTGGGCTGCCCTGGGGGCATTTCTTCCTTGCTCTCTTTTGTCATCTTTGCTTGGGACCAAGCATCATTAGTACCATTACTTAAATAAGAATCAGAGAGACCCAGGTCCCAGTCATGGCGGTAGCATCTGGAAAATGGACAGAACACTTACCCTGCAGGGGTGTCGTGAGAATGAAAAACCATCATGTCTTAACTATGGGTCTGAGTGGGTGAGCCCACTTCTCATGGTTGTTACCATTAATGTCCTCCCCATTTCATTGCCACCTGAATGGAGCACTTTATATATATACTAGCGTTCCCGTTGCAGGAAAAATCCTGCAATAGGATTTCCTGCTGCACTCTACCCCGCCTCCGCTCCTCCCTTGTTGCCCGCCCCGCCTTCTCTGCCAGTCCGCCTGCTTTTCCCTTCTCCCCCGGCCCCGCCTCCGCTCCGCCCTAGTCACCCGCCCCGCCTTCTCCACCAGCCCTCCTGCTTTTCCCTTCGCCCCTGGCCCTGACTTCTCTCCTCCCTTCTCCTCCCCCCCCCCCCCCCCGCCGCCGGCTTGCTTGCTTCTTCGAAGCTTTACTCCCTTCTGCAGCTCTTGGCTTCTTTCGACGCTGTCTTGATATGCAAATTAGCCGCCATCTTTGTTGGGACAATTTGCATACTCGTCCTGATTGGTTGGTGGGCGTGGCTTGGCTGATGGGCGTGGCTTAGGTGTAGCGAAGGTGTGGTCAATTTGCATATTTGTCTATTATTAGATTAGATACTCCTTTTGTTCTTTTTTTTTTTCAGTCCTACACAGCAGGTTCGGTGTAGTGGTTAAGAGAATGGACTTTGGAACAAAAGTGTCTGAGTTCAGATTTTTATTTATTTATTTATTAAATTTACTGGGGTGACATTGGTCAACATGAACATAAAGGCTGTTCTATGGTGTGGGTTTCTGTGTTACAGTATCTGTGCATTGCACCGTGTGCCCACCATCCAAAGTCAGATCATCTGTCACCACTGAGTTCAGATTTGACTCTGCCACTTGCTAGCTGTGTGACCTTGGACATGTGACTCAGTCTCTCCGTGCCTCAGTTTCCTCATCTGTTTTTTTAGGATAAAGATGGTACTTTCCACACATTAAGTTAGAGGTTCATACAGTGATTTCTCCTTTGACGGTGCCAAGAAGGAGATGATATTATACTCTCCATGTTGGTTCAGGTTCTTGGAGAAGCCGAGACCAAGATGGGGTTAGATTTATTGGGGGAGGGAAAACAAGGAGGGAACTGGAGGAAGCAGGGGAGTGATGGGCAGGAACAGTCTCAGACTGCAGTGAGGTTCTAAGAGTTTCTGTGAGGTGGGTGGGGAGTCCTGGAGCCAGGATTGCCTGTCAGAGGGTCCCTAAACTGCTGGAAGGGGTCTGTCTGCCTGGCCCTGCTGCGCAGAGTCATTGGTTGGGAGCAGTTGGGGAGCATGGCCTCCGTGTGAACCAGCTGGGGGACGTTGGTCAGTTACACTCCTGCTTCAGGAGGCTGGAGCGGGGAGGGGTGCCAAAGATCACACGGTAAGTTGGTGGTCAAGCCGGAATCTCCCGCCACCCATTTACTGGCAAGGCCATCTGGGTATCCCTGGGAATGCCTTTGCCCTCAGGAGCCTGGCCAAGATCTCGGCTCAGATTTCCCCTCTGGACTTCCCTCCGGGGCTGAGCAGGGAACAGAGCACTTTCTGTTAGTGGCGAGGCTTTCCCTGCAGGCGTGTGGGAGTGCGGGTGTTGCTAAGTGGTGGTGTCTGTCCACCGGTGCAGAGGAGTCGGGCCTGAGAAGAAACTCGCTGAGGTGCCTCTGGGAAGGCGTGCAGCTAGCGCCCCCATCGCTCTGACACTGAGCTTTGGGGGTTGGAGGGAAGAGATGGGGTGGGCTGCTTCCTAGGACAGCAGTGGGGACTCTGCCAGAGGCAGATGCCAGGGTACTCTTGGGGACTTGTCTGCAGAGGTCTTGGGGAGGCCAGGGGCCCTGGAGTCAGATTGGTTTCCCGTCTGGTAGGAGAGAAATGTTGGGGGAGAGAGGAAGGGGTGAAGCCATAGCTTTGGCCTCATCTTCCCCTCACTTGCTCAGAATGCCCGAAAGAAGATGGTGGCAGGTGGGGTTGCAGCCTCTTTCAGGCGTGGAGCCTCTGGGAGGGGAAATCCCCCCTGAAGTCCCTAATAGTGGGCACTGTTGGCACCCTGCCTAGATCCCTTGAACAGGCTGGTGCACTCCTCCCACAACTGTCCCCTTCTCCAGGGAATTCCCTTCAGCCTCAGGAGCCTGGGAGGTTCGGCCTTCCCTCCTCCCAGATCACAGCCAATGACTGAAAGCTGAGGGGCCAGTGGTGCAGAAAGGGTAGGCCTTTGCTTTAAGGTGGGACCCCCTGTCTACCCCACCCTGCTCCTGAGGAAATCACGTGCACCCAGAATGAGAAAGTCAAAGACACACTTATCACATGACCCAGCAATCCCACACCGAGGTATCCACCTGGAGAGATGAAGTCTTAGTTCATACTAAATTTGCACATGAATATTTATAGCAGCTCTATCATGGCTGTCAAAACCTGGAAACAGCCCAGATGTCCTTTAGTGAGTGGATGGAGAAACAGACTGTGGAAGGTCCGTGCGAAGAAAGAACTGCAGTGCTGATGTGCATAGCCAACATGGATGAATCTCAGAGGCATGTTGAGTGAAAGAAGCCAATCTCAAAAGATTCCATTCCAACTCTAGCTATAGAGAACTGATGGATGATTGTCAAGTGTGACTGTAGTAGTGGTGACCACAAGGATCTATGCAAGTGTTAAAATTCATAAAGCAACACAAAAATCAGTGTTAGGCTATGATAACAAAATAATTCATGTACATCCCTGTTTCTGCCTCAGAAAGCTCCTCAACTTTGGCTAGAATGGAGCAGCCCAAGGGGGTTGATTGGACGGTTATCATCCTGACATACCAGTACAAGGACAGTGTCGAGGTCTTCCAGAAAGGTAGGGGACCCTCCCTCCCCACTCTGCCCTAATGTAGGAACCCCTCCCCATACCCCTATACCTCCTATAGTTCAAACCTAGAGTCTGCTTCTTCCTAGCCATATGACCTTTGACATATCGTGTCACTTCATCTGTAAAATGGGAATAATTGTACCTACCTCACAGAGTTGGGCGAAGAGCTAATGAGCTACTACGTGAAAAGCTACTGAGTCAAAGATGAAATAATAATTATCAGTAGGTTTGCTTTAGTTGCTTGGGACCAGGGCTGGGAGGCTGGGGAGCAGGCGCCAGGTGTGTTCTGACCACAGAGCTGGAAGTGCGGCAGAAACGAGAGCAGATCCCCGCCGGGACTTTGTTACTGGCTGTGGAGGACCCTGAGAGGCGTGTGGGCAGTGGAGGAGCCACCCTCAATGCCCTGCTGGTGGCTGCTGAACACCTGAGTGCCCGGGCAGGCTTCACTGTGAGTGCTCGTGTCGCTCCTTTCGTGCCTCAGTGGCTTTGTGTCGGGGCCTCTCCCCAGACAAGAGGGTGCCATCCTTGGTGCCTTCTGCCCAGGCCTCTGTCTATAGGGCTTTTCCACTCTTGACAGGTGGTCACCGCTGATGTCCTGCAGTCGGCCTGGATCCTTATCCTGCACATGGTTAGTACGATGCTGGGCGGGGTGCCATGCAGAAGGCTGGAACCATCGATCCTCAGGGTTGGGTAGGGGTGTGTTTGCAAGGTGTTTTTTTGTGCAAATCCAGAAGAATTAGAGTCAGAATGGATCCAAGTATCCAAAAAAATAGGAAACTGGCTAAATATAAATAGCATACCCTTCTGGTAAAATATTAGAAAGGGATTAATAAGTCCATCTAATTCTATGCATTGAAAGAGACTTTCCAGCTCTGTAACCTTGGGCAAGGCACTTGACTCTTTCTAAGCCTCAGTTTCCCCATCTGTAAAATCAGGATGGCGATGGTTCCTGCTTTGTGTGGATATGCTGAGATGATCCATTAAATGCTTAAAGCGGGACCTGGCTTTATATAGTTCCCAATGTTATTTCCCCAGTTTTACCTGTGTGTGTGTGTGTGTGTAGTGTGTGTGTGTGTTAAGTTCTGTTGTTTCTACCTTTTCAGAATCTCATTTTTGTAAAAAAAAAAAAAAAAATTAAAGAATATCTATATATATAAAAGCCTAAGCAACTGTCTGACTGTTCAACCGGTAGCTGTGATGCGCAATGACCACCAGGGGGCAGACGCTCAACACAGGAGCTGCCAAACTGTTGTGGTTCTTGGGTGATGCACCCAGAAGCAGAGAGAAGGGAGCCTGATTCCGGTGTCGGGGGATGTCGGAGAGCCGGTTTTGGCCTGATCCCCACAGGCCAGGTCGAGGGACCCCACCTGTGCATGAATCCATGCACTGGGCCTCTAGTATGCATATAAGTCTGAAAGGATATACCTCAAAATGAGAGGAATGGTTATTATTCCTGAGAGATTTTCTTTTTGCCTATCTGAATTTTCTAACCTTTTACTATAATCACGTACTTGGGAAAATTACACGAGAAAACACTCTAGCTTGATGACTTTACACCTTTGCACAGCTCCTGGGGTGTCCCCAGGCTCTCTGCCCCAAGGGCTCTTTGCCCTGACCCTGCTTCCCCCACAGGGCCGAGACTTCCCCTTCGATGACTGTGGCCGGGCCTTCACCTGCCTCCCCGTGGAGAACCCCCAGGCCCCCGTGGAGGCTCTGGTCTACAACCTGGATCGCTTGCTGGACATCATGACCTATCAGGTGAGGCCAGCAGGTGCCTTAGGGCCTTGTTCCTCTCTCATTGCACCACCAGCTATAGCGTGTCCTGGCTCAGACGGGATGCCAGGAAGAATGGCTTTGGAGGAGCCTAGAGTTAGAGCTTTAGGAAATTAGTGTTGGCAAAACTGGAGGGAGGTGTGGTCCCAGGAGGTGGGCAGAAGGGACTGGGAAGGCCTCTGTTATCTCAGAGTCTCCCTAGAGCAGGGGGACAGGCTCGACACTGGGCTGTGTGGGAGCAGAGGAAGGGCTGGGCCAGGCCACCATCTGCACTCTCTCCCGCAGCTGGGCCCAGGCTCCCCGCCAGGTGTGTGGGTCTGCAGCACCGACATGCTGCTGTCTGTTCCTCCCAACCCAGGTGAGCCTGAGAGGGCATGGGACCTCCTCCCTTGCCATAGCCCGAGGGGGTCTGTGCCTGTCCTAGCTCACCATTTCTGGGCCGGCCCACTGCCCTATTCAGAAGGGAAGCTGTTGAATGGAGACACCAGCCCTGCCCCTTCTGCCCTCCAGGGCTGTGGTAGAACTTTGGGAGGGGAGGCATGGTCATTCTCCCAGAGGAATGTCCATTTGGCTTGGGAACCATCTTTTCCTTCTAGAGGTGCCCAGATGCCCCTGCCCTGAGCTCTTATCTTTACCGGGTTGGAGCCTCCCTGCCTTGGGTTGGGGCCCCCAGGGAGGCTCCTGACTTCTCTGCTCACAGGGATCAGCTGGGACGGCTTCCGGGGAGCCAGAGTGATCGCCTTTCCAGGAACCACAGCCTACGCCCGGAACCATGGTGTCTACCTCACCGACGCCAAGGTAGTGCCCCTGGGGCAGTGGCACGGTCCACAGAGCCGGGCTGGGCTGGCCTCCTGGTCCTGTGCTCTGGGCGGCCTCTCGCCCTGGACTTGCTGGTACAGCCTGGATTCGGAGGAGTTTCCTCTATGGCAACAGCTCTCATGCTCACTGAGTCTTTCACCAAACTTGCATTGCACATGGCCCCTGTGCCAGGCTCTGTGCTGGGCGGGGCTGGGAAGACATGCAGGGCCCCTCTGCTGTCAGGTGGGACATTGCTCCCGGGAGCACGCTGGTACCTGTCAGACATGCACCTGGGTTTTCGCTGGAGAACACCCTAGCTGTGTCCCTGTTCCTGATCGTCCTTGGCCCCCTTCCCTAACTCTGTTTTCTCCCCCGACACAGGGCTTCGTTTTAGACATTTACTACCAGGGCAGCGAGGCGGACATACAGCGGTGCGCCAGGCCTGATGGGCGGGTGCCACTGGTATGGCTGCCGCCCAGGTTGGGGGGCTTTGGGGACCCCGTGGAAAAGGGAGGGTTTGCCTTCCTGCTCGGGAAAGAGCTCTACTCCTTCTAGAAGATTCCAGGGCAGGATAGAACCAGAATCTGTGGTGGAGGAGCAGGTGGAGCCAGAATCTGAGGAAAGGGTCTTGTCCTGAACGGGAAAGGCTAGAACAAGAACGCGAGAAAGTTCAGGAATGCATTGGGAGGAAGTCTGGAGTCCGACTTGGGGGCTCCTTCTAGAATGAAGGACAAGGATCGCGTGGTGGGTAAGGGTCTGGGACCAGACCAGGGGATGATAGAGGACTAGGTTTGGGAGGAGGCCTGAGAACTGAGAGGGGTCCCAGAGGTGCCTGTTCAGGGGACCCCCTTCCAGGAAGCCTGGGGTCTGGGTGCAGGAGTGGTCCCGAAGATGAAGGACTCTGCCTGGCATAGCAGCCAGCCTTCGGGTCCATCTTTATGTGTCTTCCCCAACTCAGGCCCAAGCCTGACCCCAGGGTCCCCCCACCTGATCCTCATGGGGGCTCCTCCAGGTCTCCGGAGTCGCCTTTTTCTCTGTGGAGACTGCTGAGCACCTCCTGGCCACTCACGTGAGCCCACCCCTGGATGCCTGCACCTACATGGGTTTGGACTCTGGAGCCCGGCCTGTCCAGGTGACTGAGGGTGGGGGCTGGGGGCCCTGGCCTGGGGGAAAGGCCCTGACACTGGCTCTGTGACCTCAAGCTAGCCCCTTCCCCTCTCAGGGTCCGTGTCTCTGGGGATGGGACCGCTCCAGTTTGGCCTAGGAACCCCCCAATAGCTGTGCTTCCTATCCTTGTCCCAGCTGTCTCTGTTTTTCGACATCCTGCTGTGCATGGCCCGGAATGTGAGCAGAGAGGCCTTCCTGGCGGGGCGGCCTCCGGAAATGGGGCAAAGCGACGCCGACGTCGAGGGCTATCTTCAGGTTGCTCGGGCCAAGCTGTGGAGGGAACTTCGTGATCAGCCCCTCACCATGGGTGGGTGCTGCCTCTCGGCTCCCTGGGTAGGGAGACCACAGAGTGAGGACCCCCTACCCAGAGATACAAGGCTGCCTCCTGCCTGGTCCCTGGGCTCCTGGGCCAGGCAGGTCTAGTGCATATATCAGCCAATTGTCCTCTCCCAACCCAGAGGCCTGACACCCCCGACTCCCCTCAACCCCCAGTAACTCTCTTCTTTTTGTCTTATTCCTGGGCTCCAGTCCCAGCCTTTCCATTTCCTAGCTGTGTGACTTTGGGCAGGTTACTGAGCCTCTCTGGATTTTAGCTTCCCCATCAGCACAATGGGCTCAGTGCTAGGCCTGCCCTCCAGGGCCTGATGAAGATGTGTCTTCTGGCTGGAGGCCTGGCTGGGCTCAGAGCAGCAGCAGGCAGAGGGGTGGGGTCATTGCTTGTATCTTTACAGCATATATCCCTGACGGCAGCTACAGCTATATGACCACCTCGGCCAGTGAGTTCCTGCACAGCCTCACGTTTCCCAGGGCTCCTGGGGCCCAGGTCGCACACTCCCAGGTGGAGGTAAGACCAGCAGAGGTGCCTGAGGACAGGTGGGATAGGGGATCCTAGAAAGGAAAGGAATAGCCCACGCTTGGAGCAGATTACCCAGGAATACAGATGTCATTACCCCATTTGGCGAGAGGCAGTGGAGGCTCAGACAGGTTAAGTAACTGGCCTAAGGCCACAGAGTCAGTAAGTGGTCAAGTTAGGATTCTACATCCAGGTCTGCCTGATGGAGAAGCTAGAGAAGACCCCACCCCTTTCTTTGGGGACTGCTTGGGGAGATGAGCACATTTGAGGTGATGGTGCTGAGGTGCTGAGGAAGGGGACAGGTAGATTTCCGAGGTTGCCCTCCGAGTGGCGGGGGTACCTGGACTGGTGGGAGAGGTTTTCTGGGGAAGCTGCCATCTGGTGGGACCTCCGTTACTGAGTTCAGACTTCTCTGGGGGACCGTGCAGGAGAGCTCGCCCCTGGGAGCAGCGTGAACGGGTGGGAGGAGAGTCAGCCTGAAGCTGGGGCCAGGGCAGGTGTAGAGGGCGCTCACGACCTTCTCCCTGGCTGCTCAGGAGCTGCAGCTACTGGGGGCTGGGAGCTCTGTGGTCAACTGCCTGCTGGAGGGCGCCGTCCGACTGGGTGCTGGGAGTGTCCTGCAGCACTGCCATCTCCAGGTGAGGCCTGAGAGCAGGGGCAGAGGGCAGGCAAGGCTGTGGGGGCCAGGCCGTGTGTGTGTGTCGGGGGGGGTGCCTGGAGCGGCACTGCCCCCTCAGGATGCCTGCCCTCTCCCTTGCCAGGGCCCCATTCACATCGGCACTGGTTGCTTTGTGAGTGGCCTGGACACGGCCCAGTCCGAGGCGCTACACGGCTTGGAGCTGCAGGATCTTGTCCTGCAGGGGCACCACGTGCGGCTGCACGGAGCCCCTGTTCGTGCCTTCACTCTCGTTGGACGTCTGGACAGCTGGGAAGTAGGTGCCCGCCCTGCGTCCCCTCACCCCCACCTTCAGGCTTTGGGGAGCCCAGGGACCCCAGCCCAGTTTCCACTCCACTGCAGGGCTCGCTGAGCGCTGGCCTGAGGGATAGGCTGTAGCCAGTAGAGTCTCGCCATGCCTTTCTCTCCCTCCTCAGCTGCTCTGCCAGGCTGGAGACTGAGGTTCAGAGAGGGAGGTGACCTGCCCTGGGCGGCAGAGCCAGTTATAGTGGATTGGGCCTAGAACCGGGATCCTGCGCCAGGTTCCCGGCACCTGGGCAGGATCGCTGAGCTCCAGGGCTTGACACAGTGTTTCAGAAGCTGCTTTCCTATGTGCAAGTCTCTCCTCCTGTCCCCTCTGGTCTTCGTGTCCCTGACCCCTCCCTTCCTGTGGTCCCCAAAGCCCTGACTGCCTCCTCCACTTCCCCCAGAGACAGGGGACAGGAACATATCTTAACATGTCGTGGAATGAGTTCTTCCAGAAGACAGGCATTCGGTAAGATGGATGGCCTCCCTGGGCCTCTGGGCCTCAGCAGCCAGGGCGGCGCTTCTTCCAGGCTCTCTTTGCCTCAGCCCCAAAGCAGCACCTGCCCTCCCACCAGCCCTGGGGCCTGGGGTAGTTTGGGGCAGTCTGATCCTCCCCAGCACTTTCCCCCTGGACAATCCCCAATTCCTGCCTGTGCTCAGGCTTTGGGATTTTGTTCCGAGGCCTGGGAAAGGGGGCAGGGCAGTTCGTCTCCCTCCCTAAATTGCCTGCTTATGCCACCTAGAGGAATTTGTCCTGCCCCTCCTCCCCCCGCCCCCGTGAATTAGCCAGCCCCCAGTCGACAGGCAGTCAGGCCTTGGGGAGGAAGCAGGAGCCCAGGCTTCCCTCCTGCTAACATGCCTTCTCCCCACATCAGAAACTGGGACCTGTGGAACCCAGACACGCCCCCCACAGAGCGTTGCCTTCTCAGTGCCCGCCTCTTTCCTGTGCTCCACCCGTCGAGGGCCCTGGGGCCCAGGGACATGCTGTGGATGCTAGACCCCCAGGAGGATGGGGGTGAGGCCCTGTGGGCCTGGCGGGCCTCCTGGCGTCTGTCCTGGGAGCAGCTGCAGCCCTGTCTGGACCGGGGTGCCACATTGGCCTCCCGCCGGGACCTGTTCTTCCGCCAGGCCCTGCACAAGGCGCGCAAGGTGCTTGAGGCCAGGCAGGACCTCAGCCTGCGCCCGTTGATCCGGGCCGCTGTCCGCGAGGGCTGCCCTGGGCTCCTGCTGGCCACGCTGGACCAGGGTGAGTTGCTGGGTTTCTGTGTGGGGAAGCGAGACCCAGCGTCACCTGCCCTACCTGCCCTCGGGGTTGATGACCGGAGGTGGGAGATTTCAAAGCAGGGGACACAGTGGAGTTTGCTTTCAGGTTCCTGGGAGCTTCATTCTTGTCAGTAGGGAGTTTGATGAGAGGCTGAGGCCTGGGCCCGAGCCTCTGGGTCCAATGAGCATCAGCAAACCCTACATGTCTTGTACTGGGTGCCAAAACGTAGGTGCCAGAGCCCCAGGGGAAGTGGCAGGCTCTCTCAGGCAGCACCTCATTAATGATCCCAGTGATTGTGGAAAGTGATCCCTATTTTTAAAAATATATATATTTCATTGATTTTTTTACAGAGAGGAAGGGAGAGGGGTAGAGAGTCAGAAACATCGATGAGAGAGAAACATTGATCAGCTGCCTCCTGCACACCCCCCACCGGGGATGTGCCCGCAACCAAGGTACATGCCCTTGACCGGAATCGAACCTGGGACCCTTCAGTCCACAGGCTGACGCTTTATCCACTGAGCCAAACCGGTCAGGGCAAAAGTGATCCCTATTGAAGTTATCCACCTACAGCCACACAGCTGGTGGGGTGGCACTGAGACTGAACACAGGCAGTTTGACCCCGAGTCTGAGTTCTTAACCACTCTGGGCACCCTGGGTGGGGGTAAAGAGGCACAGCTGGGCTGGGCTGGGGCTGGCAGTATGAGAACTTTGCAAGCAGAGGAGTGGGGTGTGCATTCATAGGCGAGGGTACATCTTGGGCAAAGTGAAGAGGTGTGAGGGATCAGGCATGTTTGGGGGCTGTGGAACAGTCTCTTGGGGAAGAGGGCATTGGGGGTGGGTCCCATCCCTAACCACCCGGCTTCTGGTCCCTCAGTTGCAGCGGGTGCAGGAGACCCAGGCGTGGCGGCCCGGGTGCTGGCCTGTGTGGCAGACGTACTGGGCTGCATGGCAGAAGGCCAAGGTGGCTTACGGAGTGGGCCGGCTGCCAATCCTGAGTGGATCCGGCCCTTCTCGTACTTGGAGTGTGGAGACCTGGCTGGGGGTGTGAAGGCACTTGCCCAGGAGCGGGACAAGTGGCTGAGCAGGTGGGTGCTAATGATGTCAGAACCCTGGAGAAGCCCCTGATCATTCTTATAGGTGCAAACCCAGAGAGAGGTGGGCCCAAGGAAGTCAGGGCCCCAAACCCAGGCAGCCTTCCCCCAGCTTGGGGCTCCATGCCACCATCTCTCCCTTCCCTCTTGGCAGGCCAGTCCTGTTAGTGCGAGCTGCTCGCCACTACGAGGGGGCTGGGCAGATCCTGATCCGCCAGGCTGTGATGTCCGCCCAGCACTTTGTCTCCACGGAGCCTGTGGGGCTGCCGGCACCCGGGCAGTGGGTGGAGGCTGAGTGCCCAGCTCGCGTGGATTTCTCTGGTGAGCCCCTTGGAGGGGGGTGAGGGTAGTCACCCCAGAGCTGGGCAGGCAGCCCCCTGACCAGCTTGGTCTTGTTCAACTGCTGCAGGAGGCTGGAGTGACACGCCACCCCTTGCCTATGAGCTTGGTGGGGCAGTGCTGGGCCTGGCTGTGCGAGTGGATGGCCGCCGGCCCATTGGGGCCAGGGCTCGCCGCATCTGGGAGCCTGAGCTGTGGCTGGCAGTGGGGCCTCGGCGGGATGAGATGGCCATGAAGATAGTGTGCCGGAGCCTGGAGGACCTGAAGGACTACTGCCAGCCCCATGCTCCAGGTCAGGGCACCCAGGACATCTGCCGGTGGGAGTGGCACACATAGCTAGCTGCGGGTGTAGGACAGAACCCTGGAGACCCTGCTGGCCATGGGGGCCTGGCTTGAGGGCTAGCCATTCAGCTTGAGGAGTCCCGAGGTCTCCTTGCCCATGTGCATGCAGCTACAAGAGGTAGAGCTGGCACATTTGCCCATGTTGGGGAGCCCAGAGGTCTTTTGGGGGCTTGGGGATGGGGCTTGCACTGCTGCTGGGCTTTTGTCCCCTAGATGAGCCCCTAGATGGGAAACAGTGGAGGTGGGTGGTATGTCTGCTTCTGCCTTGGGAGACCAAATGCCTTGCTGGGTGCTGGTCCCTCCGCAGGGGCCCTGCTGAAGGCGGCCTTCATCTGTGCGGGGATCCTGCACGTCAGGTCCAAGCTCTCGCTGAGTGAGCAGCTGCTGCGCACCTTTGGGGGCGGCTTCGAGCTGCACACCTGGTCTGAGCTGCCCCATGGCTCTGGCCTCGGTGAGTGAGCCCAGTCCTGCTGCCAGCCACTCCATCCCTGCCCTTCAGCCTCTCCTTCCTTCCTCCTCACTACCCTGCCCAACAGACCAAGGGGGTGGGGCAGGTCTGGGCTGCGCAGAGGTGTTTCATGCCCGACTGACCTCTTCCCTGCCCTGCAGGCACCAGCAGCATCCTGGCGGGCACTGCCCTGGCCGCCTTGCAGCGGGCCGCAGGCCGGAAGGTGAGCAGGGAGGC
Organism: Eptesicus fuscus; assembly: GCF_027574615.1. NCBI lineage: Eukaryota > Metazoa > Chordata > Mammalia > Chiroptera > Vespertilionidae > Eptesicus > Eptesicus fuscus. The sequence goes on from NC_072493.1 coordinate 8,072,547, forward strand.
CCTGATCCACGCAGTGCTGCACCTGGAGCAGGTGCTCACCACAGGTATGGGACTGCCCCTGCTGGGAGCGAGGTCACTGGCACTTTCCCAAGCGCTTCTGGGGCTCCCCTGGGCTTGCCTTCAGCCACATAACTGCTGTTCCTCAAATGGTTAGAGCTTCCTCATCACTCTGACTTCTGGTGATGTTCAACTTGAAGTATTTCTACTTCAAAGGAGCTGATGTTTTAGGAGCACCTAGAGATTCTGTGCTACACCTTCATGTGTGTTACTTGTTTATTCCTCATGGCTTTGTTGCCACCCAGGACTGTCCCTTAGGGTGGGGCTAGGCAGAATGGGTTTGTAGCAGAAGACAGGACCTTCAGCCCGCCTTCCCAACCAACCTGCCCCTCCCTTGGGCTATGGTCATTTGTGCCCACCTCCCCTTCCCGCCAGCCATGTGGGGGGCACTGAGGGCCCAGAACATGGCGGTGATCACAGTCTTCTCCCTCTTCTCGCCACCATGGCCCCTTGGAATCCATGCCCAATGGGGAGCACCTAGAGGTTCGTCAGCACGATCCTAGGGTGCTGTGGTCACCCAGGATGGCAGGCTTCATCCCCATCGTGATTCTGGGCAGGAAACTGTCACAAAGATGTATAGATGCTGATTATGCCACTTTTCCCTGTCCCTTTGCAGCCCACCCCTCCTTTTGTTGTAATGACTCACATCCCATAACAGGTAGTTCTTAGCACGAGGGGCAAACAGGGAGGCCTTTCTAGTTTTCTTCTGAGATATACCATTCAAACCCTTCATTTGGTCAATTGACAGCTATTGAGTATCCAACTCAGTGTTGGACCCTGGGGATAATATGAACAAATACAGGGCCCTTGCTCTCAAAAATTAAATGGTCTATTGGGGACAGACGTTAATCAATAGCCACTCAAGCTGGGTTCTGGAGTGAAATCCTTTCTCTTGCTGGGCTCATCCTGCTCCCAAGGCTGGTGACAGAAGCTGGACAGCTCACCTGGTCCAACTGGAGCTGGTTCCTGCCAGAGCCTGGGCTGGGAGAGAGAAGTTGGGCCAGACAGGCTCCAAGAGTGATGGACTCTGGGTTCACAGGAGGTGGCTGGCAGGACCAAGTGGGTGGTCTAATGCCTGGCATCAAGGTGGGGCGCTCCCGGGCCCAGCTGCCACTGAAGGTGGAGGTGGAAGAGGTCGCTGTACCTGAGGGCTTTGTCCAGACGCTCAATGACCACCTACTCCTGGTGTACACTGGCAAGACCCGCCTGGCACGGAATCTGCTGCAGGTGAGCCCCAGCCCAGGAGGAAGAAGGGAGGCAGAAGCTCAGCAGGGCCCAGCCCTTCATTGCACCCTCCTGCCCCATCTGCAGGATGTGCTGAGGAGCTGGTATGCCCGGCTGCCTGCCGTTGTACAGAATGCTCACAGCCTCGTGCGGCACACGGAGGAGTGCGCAAAAGCCTTCCACCAAGGTGAGGTGCTTCTTCCCAGGGGCAGGGCACCAGGAGTGAGGGTCTTGTCGCCCATGGGTCTAAGGCAAGGGGCCTTTTCAGGCTGGCACAGGCCTCAGATGTTAGGCCTCTGGGGACAGAAGCCTACCATCTGTCCTCCTTAGGGTCTCACTTAGGTGGGAGACATATCTCAGGACAATACTTGCATCATGGGGAAGGCCTCCAGTCCTATCTACCAAGAAGCAGGTGGGGGAAGAGGCTGGGCCCTTTAACCAAGTGCCAGGGAGTCAGAGCTAAGCAGGGTTCAAGTGAGTGGCTGTACCATTCACTGAACACTGCGGGGCACCATGTCAGTTTTATGTGCACGGTCCTCAGACAACCCTGTGAGGTGGTCTTTACTACTCCTGTTCCCAGCCCCTGGTTGAGCAGCACCTCTTGGCACTTTAGTGTCGATAAATGGGCGTTGACAGAATATTCTGGCTCAGATACGCCTTCCCCTTCTCTGCCCCCACCCCAGGAAGCCTGCCTCTGCTGGGCCAGTGCCTGACCTTGTACTGGGAGCAGAAGAAGCTCATGGCTCCAGGCTGTGAGCCCCTGGCTGTGCGGCGAATGATGGATGTCCTGGCCCCCCACGTGTATGGCCAGAGCCTGGCAGGGGCAGGCGGTGGGGGCTTTCTCTATCTGTTGACCAAGGAGCCAAAGCAAAAGGAGGCTCTGGAGGCCGTGCTGGCCAAGACTGAGGTACCTGATGGTGTTGGGTATGGTAATTGGTGGGGGGCAGGAGCCCTCACTGTGGCCCACTGGCTAACAGGGGCTACAGCTACATGTCCCCCTGGCCTTGCAGCCTCAGGTCAGCCTCCAGAAGACCACAGATTTGCACAGAGCCCTTTACACACCTCTTGTCATTTGCTCCCAGGGCCTGGGGAACTACAGCGTCCACCTGGTAGAAGTGGACACTCAGGGCCTGAGCCTGCAGCTGTTGGGGAGTGAGAACTCAACCTGATGCCCCTTCCCACGAGGCTTGTCCCTCAGCAAGAGGAGAAAACCTGGAGCTACAGCAGCCCCTCCCTTCAGAGCACTCAGCCTCCGACTCCCCACCTACCTCTTTATGGATCTGCTCGCAAAGGAAGCCGACTTGAGTTTGGGCCCAGCCCCTGGTGAAAGAGACACCACGCTTGGGAACAGGACTGTGACCTCTTGATTAACTGTGGCCTAGGCTTGGCCTCTGCTCCATCTGGACATAGGAAGGTCCTAAGCTCAGTGTCCTTTGTGGCCTTTACCAATCCCGTGGCTCAGCTGGGGCCTTGACCTCCTTACTCTCCACGGGGGTCCTGGAAGGGGATGACAACCAGCCCTAGCAGAAGCTGGGTCCCTTGGTAAGGCTGACCCTGAAGAGGCCCTCTGAGGCATTTCCTGTGGCCTTCCTTAGAGGCTGGGCTTTTGCCTGAATAGACTTCATGTTCAGTACTCACTCCCAGGCTGACTTGATGGGGGAGTGGGAGTAGGGGTAGGGGTCTAGACCCATGTCTGTGAAAGTGAGCCAGTGTGGTCTACAGCCAATCACTGCCAACTCAGGCCTTAACCTGTACCATGGACTGTGCCATGTGGCCCAGAGCCTATGGGCAGTAGGTTTTCAAGACTGTGACCTTCTTGGAATAAATCGAATTCGCCCTTCGAGGTTGTCCTCATAGAACTCTTTTGTTCCTGCCAGGAGGAATTCCCACCTCCCCTGGCACTGTGGGAAACTGCCCTGGGGATGATCCAGCTTCTGGTGCTGAGGGTCCAGGGTCAGGTGAGTCACCAGCTATCAAGTGGGTCCTGGCAGGAGCTGTGTGCCACTCTGGGTGTGGGAGGAGGCTGAGGCTTTAGGCTTTTGCGTTTACATTTCAGTGCAACTGGTACACCTGTCTTGCCCTGTAGCACCCAGCCCTCCCTGAAAACAGCACACTGGCATTTCTCTGAGGAGTCTCTTTAATCAGAGTGGACATAATATCACATCCTCTTCTCGGAGTAAACCTAATTCTCTAGGCCCCCAGATGCACCCAAATCCTTTAGGGCTGGCAGTCTGTTTGCTGCAGTGTCCGGGGTGGGCGGGGCAGAGAGCATGACCACCATGGAGAAGGCTGGCCTGCGTTGACTTGCCCACCAATTAGGAGCCCAGGAAGACCCACCCCTTGGTGGGGAGAAGCTACTCCCAAAGCACCACCCAGCTCGGTCTGAGTGCAGAGAGTGGAGTGAGTCAATGCCTTGTTTCCCTGCTGCCAATGGTGGAACAGTCTGGGCTGTCAGAGCTCTCCTCATGCCACACAGCCTTGCTCAGCTCCTTGGCTGTGGCCACTTAGTGTGATGGGCCAGGTGGGCTCACCCTGGTGGCTATAGGCGCAGCCTCTTGATGTCCTCATTGCGGAAGTCTATGCGTAGAGCCAGCACCTGACGCACTTCCGCAGGGGTGAGGCGCCATGTCAGTGGGCCAGAGTTGGCGCCCCAGTAATCTAGAATCTCAGTCACCTGTGGGAAGAACAGAGCCAAGTCAGCCAGGAGGAGGCTATCCTGAAGGCAGGCCTTGGTCCACCAGGTTCAGAACAGTGGAGCCCAGGAAGAAGGTTCCTGGCAGGGCTGGGCTGCTGGCGTTTTGGTGGAGTGGCTGGCATCCAAATGTGGTCTATGCTCTCTTCCCAGACACCTTTCCCTGGTTAGGCTGAGGGGACCCCACATACCCGCTCCAGATTGAGGACTGTAGCCATCTGGGAGAGCCGGGCAAACTTGTCTCGGATGGTCCAGGTGGTCACCGTGGTAAGGTAGGCAATGAGTGACCTCAGCTCCTTGTCAAACTGCAGACCACCCAGCTGCAGGGGAACATAAGCCCAGTCACTGTTCAAGGATGCAAATGACAGGACCCATATTCCTCAAAGGAGAAACAGAGCTGGGGACCTGTACTCCCTTGACCTTACCCGGTTGAAGGTGGATTTCAGCACCACTCTCTCCATTTCGACTGCAACGAAGCTGGTCATGAGGCTGGTCAGATTGTCATAGATGACTGGAGACAGGCCGGCCTACACATAGAGGGTAGACTCAGTGGGAGCCCCACCTACCCCTCTGTCTACATAGTGGAGTTTTTGGGCGGTAGGGACAGTCACATGAGGCCATCAAGGAGTGTTTCCATTGGCTGGGACTTGGGAGGGCTTTCAGGGTTCCCAGCAGGAGTGTGATGAGGAGCCGCAGGCTGCTGATTTGGGCAGATGTGGGTAATTCCATAAGCTGGTTGTTAGAGCCCCTGCTCACCTTAAACTCAGCCATTTGCTGCTCCAGGTTAAGGATAAACTGTTGCACCCAAGGGTCGTTGGCCTCATAGTCATTGAATTCTTCCTATTGTTAGGAAGCAAGAGGGGTCACTGAGGGCTTCTCCAAGAAGAACCATTTACCCCCACCCACTTCCACCCTTCTAATAGAAGAGGTTCTCCTTCTCTGGTAGCTTTTGACTCATCCACCTTAAAACCAGCTTGGACATCGCAGCTGGCAGTGACTGCTGCTACTTCTGCACGACACTTCCCACTGACAAATGGCCCTGGCCTATAGCCATGGCTCACACAATATGGTAAAGCTCCTGGCATTTACTCACCCTAGCATCTCATGTTTTATAGCAGGGGTGGGGTGGGGAATGTCTGGCCTGCGGGCCCTATAAGGCCTGAGGAAATCATTTAATCTGGTCTTGCTAAGGCATTAGGGGTGAGTTAATTAAATGCTTGACCAACTATAGCAGGCTAATTTTTAAGTTGATAATTTTGTATGGCCCACGAATGAAGTTATAAATATCCAAATGGCCCTTGGCAGAAAGAAGATTCCCCACCCCTGTACTATAGGAATAAAATCCTTAGATTAAAAAAAAGAAAAAAGAACCTCAATAAGACGACATGTCAGGTGAAGGCAAACTCCCTTTAAATGTTTTTCTGAACCCTTCTGACTACGGGAACAGCCTATTTCCTGGGAGGAACCTAGACTATGGGGGTGAGGGGAGTGGGCCTGAGAAGTGTGTGAGGACTAGACTAGTCTGTTTAGACAGTTCCACTGCCCTCCAGCTGGGGGAGAGGGGAACAAGAGGGTAATCCTGAGCTTGATGGCTGCCTGTGGTCAGGCTTACCTCCTCAATGTTGTGGGAAACAGAGAGAAAGGTGTTGATCCAAGGCTGCACCTGTGGCTTGATTGCTGTGTTGTTTAGCTCTGCCAGCCCTTCCTGCAAAGGACAAGTATCAGACCATGAAGGCAGCCCCACCTCCACTCCTTTCCTTTCTCCAGCTCCATCCTTGACTGCCAGGACATTCTTCCAGCTCTGAGGCTATCTGCAGGCCTAGTTTGAAGTGTAATGGATAATGCTGATAAAAGAGGCCAGGAACACCAGTTCCTTTCCAGATCTGTGCCAATTCAGGTCCAGGCCAGAGATAAGGCCTAGAGGCTCGTGTGTACAACAAGCATGTCAAACCCTAATGCTAACACGGGCCAAATAAACAAGGTTTAAGTTTATGTGGGCTGCAAAAAAACAAAAGCTTCAATTTTCATAGAAACGTAGGTTTATTTCCATAGAGACATGCTGAATACAAAGGGCTGAAATAAATGAGTAATCGTTAACATAAAATAATAGAACATTTTAATAAAAATTAATATTTTTTCTTGAACATTAACTTACCAGACACTGAATAACTGCACAAATTAATACGCGTAATGCTAATAAACCTATTTTTCTTGTTCTCCGAGAGCAAAATATTTCCTGTTGCACACACCAAACAAGTCAGTACAAGACTAATGACCGGGCAATCGGCTGCTAAAATATTCGCTGCTAGTATTAGTGGAGAGAAATGGTGCGCCTGCATGTAAGGTGTGTAAGTGTAATGACACAATTATAATAATCAGTCATTAGAGAATGTTATAATTCGGTATTAATAATTATGTATAGAGAAACCAAGATGGCAGCATAGGTAAACACCTAAACTGCTGCCTCGCACAACAATTTCAAAACTACAACTAAAAGACAAAACATCTATCACCCAGAACCATGGGAAAGCTGGCTGAGTGGAAGTTCTACAACTAGAAGGAAAGAGAAAAGAGCATTGAGACATGCACAAGCGCTGAAAAGCTGAGGTACGGAGGTGCATGAATCGGGCTGGAGGCGGGTGACTGGCTGCGCTGCCTTTTTCAACCCGAAGGGAGACAAGCTCCCGATTACTCTGAAATCCAGTTTCTGGGGAGACGTGGGGGACCCAAATTCCTATGGGGAGAAGCTGGACTGTCTGCCATCGGGTCGGAAAGTGAGGGTGACTTTCTTGCAGAGGTGCGCCCAGCAATCATTGTTTACTGCGCTGGGGCGCGGGACGCGGGGACTTGGAAACGTGGAAACGCAGAGACGGCTGACTGGCAGCCATCGCTGTTTGCCATGCCCTAGCCTAGTGACTCCCTGAGACCCCACCCCGCCCAATCTACAAACCCACCCAAGCTACACGCAGTGGTTTTTGCATATAAATGGCCTGCCCTATCGCAGCTTAACTCAACAAACTGCAGCTCTGGTGAGACAGCTCCAAAACCTCCAAACCCCAAGCAAAGAGGAGAAAACTGTAGTTCTCACTATAGCTCCTGCTAGATGGCCTCAGACAGTAGCTGACCTGCACCCCATTGGAGATTCAGAAGCTAGTGTATCTAGAGGTCAGTGTGAGATGACACCAGATTTAAACTACTCACATCCATAAGTGACACATTAAATAGGCAGTCCCAGTGAGCATCAAAGCCCCACTGAAACTAGTCCTGTACCATAAGCATGTCTCCAGCACAGCAGTTCTTCCATTATAGAAACAGTGGGTCCTCACAGCCAATTGGCCTGGAGGTCAATTCCTCCCAGTGACACCAACAACAACCAAGACTTAACTACAACAAGGCTGAACACACAGTCCACAAAGGGATGCACCAAGAGTGTCCACCTCAGGTAACTGGGAGGCCGACCCATTGGGCCATATAGGACACTTAGCACAACAAGCCACCCTACCAACTCAGTGAAGCAGCGAAAATGCGGAGACAAAGAAACGGATCACAAACGAAAGAAATGGAGGAAAACAAACGACTGGATATAGAGTTCAAAACCACAGTTATAAGGTTTTTCAAGAATTTCCTAGAAAAGGCCGATAAATTTTTAAAAAAATATATTTCTTTATTGATTTCAGAGAGGAAGGAAGAGGGATAGAGAGATAGAAACATCAATGATGGGAGAGAACCATCGATCAGCTGCCTCCTGCATGCCCCCTACTGGGGATCGAGCCCACAACCCGGGCATGTGCCCTTGGTCGGAATTGAACCTGTGATCCTTCAGTCCGCAGGCCGACGCTCCATCCACTGAGCCAAACTGGCCAGGGCAAAGGCTGATAAATTTAATGAGACCTTCGAGGATATGAAAAAGGACCAACTAGAAATTAAACATACACTGGCTGAAATAAAAAATATTATACAGAGACCCAATGGCAGACTAGAGGAATGCAAGAATCAAGTCAAAGATTTGAAAAACAAAGAAGCAAAAAACACTCAACTGGGAAAGCAAAAAGAAAAAAAGAATCCAAAATGTTGAAGATAGTGTAAGAAGCCTCTGGGACAACTTCAAGCGTACCAATATCAGAATTATGGGGGTGCCAGAAGAAGAAAGAGAGCAACATACTGAAAACCTATTTGAAGAAATAATGACAGAAAACTTCCCCCACCTGGTGAAAGAAATAGACTTACAAGCCCAGGAAGCACACAGAACCCCAAACAAAAGGGATCCAAAGAGGACCACACCCAGGCACATCATAATTAAAATGCCAAGAGCAAAAGACAAAGAGAGAATATTAAAAGCAGCAAGAGAAAAACAGTTAATTACCTACAAGGGAGCACCCATACGATTGTCAGCTGATTTCTCAACAGAAACTATGCAGGCCAGACAGGAGTGGCAAGAAATATTCAAAGTGATGAATAGCAAGAACCTACAACCAAGATTACCCAGCAAAGCTATCATTCAGAATTGAAGGTCAGATAAAGAGCTTCACAGATAAGAAAAAGCTAAAGGAGTTCATCACCACCAAACCAGTATTATATGAAATGCTGAAAGGTATTCTTTAAGAAGAGGAAGAAGAAGAAAAAAGTAAAGATAAAAATTATGAACAACAAATACATATTTATCAACAATTGAATCTAAAAATCAAGTGAATTAAAACTCTGAGGAACAGAATAAACTGGTGAATATAATAGAATCAGGGGCATAGAATGGGAGTGGATTGATAATTCTCAGGGGGAAAGGGGTGTGGGGGGTACGGGAAGAGACTGGACAAAAATCGTACACCTATGGATGAGGACAGTGGAGGGGAGGTAAGGGCAGAGGGTGGGGTGGGAACCAGGTGGAGGGGAGCTATGGAGGGAAAAAGGAGAAACAATTGTAATAATCTGAACAATAAAGATTTATTAAATAAAAAAAAAAACATGGGGTAAAAAAATAATTATTAAGTATAACAGGATATTGTAAAAATTAAGTTACGAAAATTTTATTAAAACATTTCTTACACAGTTATAATGGCTGGGTCGCAAAAAATATTCATTGTGAGCCGCATGGGGCCTGCGGGCTGCGAGTTTGACATGCTTGGTGCACACGCTCAAAAGAAGAGATTTCTGGCCCTGGCTGGTGTGGCTCAGTTGGTTGAGCATTGCCCTATACACAAAGAGGCTGCGGTTTGATTACGGTCAGGGCACATGCCCGGGTTGCGGGCTCCATCCCCGGCAGGCCAATAGGTATTTCTTTCATTGATGTCTCTCTCTCTCTCCCTGCCCACTCTCTCTAAAATCAATGAAAGAAATTTTGTTATTAAAAAAAAAAAAGGAAGAGATTTGAGTGCCCAGTACTATGACTAAGCCCAAGCAATAAGTCTAAGTAACCATGTGGTTCCATTTCCTCAGAGCACCTTTCTGAGGGCTCTTGGCACCGGGGGGCCAAGTACAGATTCTAGAGGGCCAGAATGCTAGCTTGTCAATGTGACAAGTGTACTGCTGGAAGACCAATGGGGCCTTTAGTCCCAGGGATCGCATACTGTCAGTGGCTTGCATGCTATTTCTTCACCCCTCCTTCCTGTTTCTTTATACACAGAGTCCATAGTAAGGCAGTAACAGTCTTCTCCAAGCAACACAGGCAGAGGATTCAGCCAGTAGCTGAACCTGGGGCTTACCTGCAAGAGGTCTTTGAATTTGTTGGACACGGCGGCCAAGTCAGAAAGGCAGCTGTCAAACTTGGCCTGGGCCTGCTCCCCACCAATGCCCTGGCTGAACAGCTTGGTACAGTCACTCTAGGAGAGAACACCCAGTTTTCAGACTTCTAAGCAAGGGCTGAGGGCGTGTGGAGGGCGGCAACATGCAACCAGCCATTTCTCCTACTCTAGCCTTCTCTGGGAATAGCTAAGGCCAATCCTAGGCAAGAGTCCTGAGTGGGTTTCAGAAACCTAGATTCTATCCTGGTGGCTAGCCACTTGACTCCCACTTCCCCCTAACCAGTGTTAGGGGATGTGAATAAGAAACACAAAACCAGACATCTTTTCATACCTTTAGAGATAGACATTCCTAGGTTCAATTCCTGGCATAGCCACCTATTAGTTGAGTGACCTTGGTCAAGTGATTTAGTTTCAGAACATTGATTTTACTGTCTATAAAATAAGAACACAAATCCTGCTTCCTTGGTGGTTGTGAGAGTTGGATGAAATGATGCGCAAAGTGCTTAGCCCAATGCCTGGCACGTAGTAGGCACTAAGGTCATATTAGCTATTGTTATATTTCTGATTTTAAAATATTGTAGTCTGGCAGCCCAAGGAAGATAGTCATGAATAGAGCTAAGATTTAACTGCTTACCTTGTTCTAAGCATTTTATTTTTATTAAAGTAACTATCATATGAAGTACTATTATTATCCCTGTTATACAGATGAGGAAACTGGGGCACAGAGAGTTATAACTAAAGCCACGCAACAGTCAGTTGAATAGCTGGGATTCCAGGTGGGAATTCTAGTATCAGAGCACTTGTTCTGAATCCCCACACTACAGCCCAGGTGCACAGAACTTCACAGGGGAGCTGCTTGAAGCTCACCATGTTTGGATTGCAACTCCCCACATTGCTTGTAGCCTCCTTATTAAGTCTGTGCTGCTTTGGCTACAGCGGGAGCAGCATTGTGGGAGAGTTGTAAAGGGACTGATGTAGATCCATTCCTACAGCACTCCAATCTTTACTGTTAGCTCTTTAACCTCATCTGTAAAACGGACATCATGCCGCCTGACCTCGTGGATTAAGAACACATGTGAAATCCAAATCCAAAGGGGGTAGGATTTATGGGAATTGTTTTTAGATTTTTGCTATCCTTTTTTTCTTTCACTTGGCTAATTCTACCAGTTCAGTTCTGAATGCATAACATTTCTTAAAATTTTATTTCAAAATCCAACAGACGAAGTAAAAGATGAAGTCAGGAATATAAGATGCCATGGCTCAGAAACAATGATGACAGTTACCTTGTTAGAATACATGCAATGTGATAGACTATGCTTTTGGTACTTTGTGTCACTCTTATTTTATCCAATTCTAAAGCCCCTTTTTGGATAAATTCATAATCTAGTCCAGGTTACAGTACTACTGTCAATCCCATCTGACTGTACTCCCTGAGCCCCTCAGAAACCCCATCAGCTACGGGGCCCTCTTCTCTGTGTGCTGGCCCTCAGCCTCCTCAGTCTGCCCAGCCCTATGCATGTGGAGCCCTGTGCTTCTGCAGCAGAGCTGAGTACAAGTGCCACGAGGGAGAAGGACCTTGGCCTCCCTCCTTCCCCAGAGGCAGAGTTGGGCCCCTTGTCTTCTAATACTTAAAGTGATTGCTCCATGCTGTTATATGTAACTATTAATACAATTTACTATTATTGCATCCCTCTCACGTACCAGGTGCTTTACATTATCTAGTTCAATTCTCACAACCACCCTGGGGGGCAGAGATCACTCTTCCTATTTTACAAATGAGAAAACTAAGGCTCAGGGAGGGTACAGAACTTGCCTTAGGCTGCACCACTGGTCAGTGGTCAAGTGGAGATTTGAACTCAGGGGTATTTGACTTCCAAGTGAAAACAATTTTCAATATACTATGCAGCCTTCCTTTAAAAAATAGTAACAGCGACCAGCTTTGTACAAGGTTTGGTGACTCTATCTCATCTTAATCTCTTACATTTATAGAGGGCTTTATCATTTTTATAGTGTTTTCAACCATAGTTTTTTTTGTGTTTTTTTAATTATGCCACCCAACAAACCCAAAGTAGGGCATCATTTAATAGATGAGAGAACTAAAGCTTTGAGAGTTAAGACACTTGTCCAAGGTCACATGCTAAGATGGGCTGGAAGATCTAATCTGAATTCTGATTCCCAGATCTTGGGCCAGAGCTCTTCACACTAGTGAAGCCCTCCAGTGCTCGAAAGAAGAGACTGGCTCAGTGCTCTAATTGCCACAGTCCCACCAGGAGTGCACAGGGCTCCCTCCGGGGGAGACTGCAGTGGCTCAAAGCTGTAGGCAATTCCTCTGTACCTCCAGCGTCTTCTTCAGAGTAGAGATGTTTTCACTGCAGATTTCCACGTTGTTCAGAGTCACCTGGGAGATGAGGAGAGAAGAATGTGACTTCCTGCTCATCGGTGTCTGTACTCATTCCAGTGCCAGACTGGCTGACACCTGCACTCCTGAGGCTCAGATGAGGGCTGAGGACTGAAATCAGGCAGGGCCCTCAGATCTCAGGTTGGGCAGAATAGTGAGCCAGCTTGCTCTTTTCCTGGCCCTGACACCAAGGCAACAAAGCCAACCTGACATCAGAGGTAGTGACCCAAGGTTTCAGGTCTTTTTTCTCCACGTTTAGGCACACTGGCCTGGGAGATATCCCGAGGCTTCGAACCTCCAGCTCCAGGTCAGTGATGCAAAGGCTGACACTCATTAAAGAAACGCTTCCTGAGCCCTGGCACCCAGGAGGCACTTTCTCATACAAATACCCTCTCAAAACAAGCATTACCAAGCCAGCTCACAGAGAGGGACAGAACTTCTCAGATGAAATGGTTCACCAAGGCTAGCCAAGAATTCACTCAGCAAATACTTACCTAGCGCTGGCCACCTGCCAGGCACTGTCCTAGGCACCAGGGAGAAAGCAGTTAACAAAACAGACAAAATTCACTCCCTCACAGAATCTACATTCCAGAAGGGAAGTCTGGTAATATATGTAATTTATAATGTCAGGTAGTGATAAACACTGTGAAGAAAAAGAAAGCATGGTAAAGAGACAGGAACTCAGAGAGTGACAGACCACAGAGCTAGAGCCGGATTAGAGCCAAGGACTCCTCTCATAATTCAATGGACTTTTAAGAGAGGTGCTGAAATACCAATCATAAAAACCAGCATGTGACAAAGTGATAATTAAGGCACGAACTGCTATGGCCATTTTGAGGAAAGAACAAACGTTTTGGTCTGAGCCCTTCAAGGAAAGCTCCATGGCAGAGTTGTTAACTGAGCTGAATTTAAAAGGCTGGAACATAACTCTGACAGGAGATGACGGTGAGTACCAGCCCCCACAGCCCACTGTCCAGTTCGGTATCTTCTTAATGGTACTTAGGATGACCCGATGTTTGTTTCTTGCCTGCCTTTCTCACTAGAATGACAGCTCCCTGAAGACAGGGACGTTGTCTTCACACCACTGTGTCTCTAGTAGAAAACTGTGCAACATAACTTTCCTGATGATGGAAATATTAGAAATCTGAACTGTCCAGTATGGTAGCCTCTATTGAGCTACTAGAAATGTGGCTAGTGCAACTTAGGAAATGGATTTTAAAATTTAAATTCACAAGGAAAAGAAAAGAAAATTTAAATTCATCTTTTTTCATCACCATTTATCCCCCTGTACCCTTAAAATTTATATTTAAATAGCCACATGTGGTTAGAGCTACCGTACTGAGCAGTGCAGCTCTAGAACTGAAGACAGTGCCTGAAGTTTCTCAATAAATATTTGTTGAATGAGTGAATAGAGAGGAAGTAACATAAGCAAATGCAGAGTGGCAGAAAATTCCAGAAGGTGTTTGGGGATCAGCAGAGTCAGTGCACAGACAAGTGCAGGAAAATGGTAAGAGGTGGGTAAAGTCAGACTGGCACTTGGGTGCTCTGCTGTCCTGTGGACAGTGGGGTGATACTGAGGATTATTTAAAGCAGGTGAATGGCACATGAGCACAGCTGTGGGTTGGGAATACTAACCTGTGTGGGGCAGAGATTAAAATCTGAGAGGATCATACAGCCTTTGAACTGGTGTGCTGGTGACATGACCAGGAAGGCAAAGGTGATGTAGAGAGGAACCAGTTTTCAAGAGATTAAGTCAGGAGCTTCAGGATTTCAAGGTAGAAGACTCCCAGAAGCTCAGGAGGTTGAGATTAGGCCACCCCTCTGGTCTCCTGAGAATGCTCCCCTTATCAGTGTCCTGCAGCCAGTACTGAAAGGTCATGCTGCTGACCGTGCTAAGGCTGCTTCCACTGTGATGGATAAGACGTAAGGCCTTACATTAGCATGCCACACACAAGGCTGCTAACATCACCAGTTCTAGGGAGTTAACTGCACTGTCATGACTGCTCAAGGATTAAGATGACAACATAAATGTTTCTAAGGCATTTAAGGGCACCAAGAATAATCTGTCATGAGGGGAAAATGGATTTGGGTTCAAATGGTACTGATTTTAAAATTTCCTTGTACCGACAGCCCTTGTAAGCAAGGACTCACTGGGCTTATCCCAGCTCATGGTGAATGATATGTCAGCACCGTTGGGGATTTAATCTTGACAACCAAATGAATCAAGGTGACACAAGAAATAGGCCCTGCGGTGGAAATGGTGACATTTTAAGTACCTGGTGTCAGAAAAACTAGAATCCTATCACCAAGCATTCAGAATCACTTCTTTTTTTTTTTTAACTTACTTTTTTATTTTTAGAGAGAGAAAGGGAGGGAGGAAGGGAGGTAGGGAAGGATGGAGAGAGAAAGAAACATTGATTTGTTGTTCCACTTATTTATGCATTGACTAATTGATTTTTGTATCGGGAATCAAATCTACAACCTTGGCAAATCAGGACGACATTCTAACCAACTGAGCTAGAGCTATCCGGCCAGGACCTCAGCATCACCTTTCTTTCTTTCATTCTTTTTAGCATCATCTTTCTTATTGGCCTTATTTTCTGGGCCCTCAAATAATGAAATTATCTGAATGGGAACAGCCAATGCACAAATGCACAGCCATTAGCCTAATGGGGACTGTGGAGCTGAGTGGTGGAAAATAGGACTAGAGTGGCAGGATGGGTGAGATTCAGAGGGCCTTCAACAAACCACCAGGCAAAGATGGCTAGCTTTGTTGTGGTATGTAGCAAGGAGTTGTTTCTGAGTAGAGAAATGAAAGAATGAAATAAGTTCTGTAAAAAATGAAATGGAATGTAAACAAAACGGAAATGTAAGTTAACCCATGATCATATGAAGCTGGCTGCCAGACATTCTGGCAAAGTTCTCCAAAGGCACCATACTCAGAGGCAACAGTTTCTCTGAACTAATACTCTTTTTTGGCAACAACCATGACATTCCAGATCGACAGAACCCATGCCCAGGGAACATATTTTCCATGACAGGAAGAGAGTGGGGCTGCCTAAAGAGCCTCCATATCTGTCTGAGGACTAGTCACTGTGGGTTCCCTTGTACAGAGACAGGTAGGTATTAGCATATTTAGGTTTCTGTCTGAGAAAGTACCAGCTCCGAACTCCTTTGGAAGTTAAGAATCTGAAAAGCTAAGGTCCCTGCTTCCAGAAAAAAATACATACATACACTTTTGCATCCAACCCAAGGGTATTCATAGTCTGTGTGCTGATTGAGAGCTCTGCTACTGGATGTTTCCTTCAGCCTCTGATCCTCAGGATCCAAGAAGACTAGAGTCTGGCCAATGTAAGGGTGGAGCAGAGTGACCTCTCACAGTGCTGTTTCATTCATGCCAAGACAGCAAGTGCCAGAGAAGCCTGGATGTGAGCTCAGGACTCATCTGTGCTTTTGGCTCATTACACACTAAGTGTGGTATAAATCCTTTCATCCTTCCACATTTCTCCTTCGCCAGCTGTCACACAACTGGAAGAATCAATGCTTCATCACATCTGTCATTCTGGGAGGCTAAGGGCTTTACCAAGGCCACCTTTCTGAGGATGTTGAAAGCCTAAGAAGTGTGCTAGAAAAGCAGTCCTGGTAGGCTTGACGGATTGGCACCCATCGTATTGGGGGACTGTCCTCAGAGGAGCCGGCTGGAGGCCTGGCACATATTCTAGTCGGTCCTATGGCAAATGCAAGCCAAGCTCTAAGTGGAGCCCCTGAACAGCTGCATAGTGCTCTCGTGGATGCGCACTCCAGAAAGCTGAGCACCCAGACTTTAGGCAGGAAACAGTGCCTGTCCTGGATCAAGCTCCTCAGAAATAGGCCCCTGGGTAAGAAAGGTTTCAGAACCTTCTAAGATGAGCTGTCCTTAAAGGAGTTTTCCTTCTACATAGATACTAGAGTAGTGGTTCTCAACCTTTCTAATGCTGCGACCCTTTAATACAATTCCTCATGTTGTGGTGACCCCCACCCATAAAATTATTTTCATTGCTACTTCATAACTGTAATTTTGCTACTGTTAATGAATTGTAATGTAAATAAATATCTGTGTTTTCCGATGGTCTTAGGCTCTACAGCAGCGGTTCTCAACCTGTGGGTCGCGACCCACAGGTTGAAAACCGGTCGCAGCATTAGAGGGAAAATCTGAGCTCACTGCACTAGAGGGAAAATCTCTAGTTGAAGGTTATACTGTAGCTTACAGATCATAGTTTTACCTCCTGAGATAGATAAACTAACCCAGCTCTTGGCTGGTGGGGCTACCTACCAGGAAAGACAGCTTGGCCTCGTCAGTGCTCTCAATGCCTTTTGTGTCAAATTTTCCCTGCTGGAGGCTGCTGTGCATGATGTTCACGGCACTCGTCACCCCACGCTGGATGTCCTGTAAGGTGGTGGCTGGGAAGCCCATCCGAAGCTTGTTACACAGAACATCCCTAGGGGCAGAATGGCAAATGGGGATTGATGGGCATCGATAGTGCTCAATCTGGCCTCCGGGACAGCAGGACCAGAGGGCCCCCTACCCTGACCCAGCAGAGTATGACCAATCCTTGAGACGACTGTAGGAGACCTTGAGCAGCCAGGCTATGACAGAGACCAATATGAGGCTTTCAGGTATCACCACTGAGCTCCAACAAACTCAGAAGTTCAGCTTAATGTAAGGCTGTCAGTTCAGGACTCTAGTCCATATTTCACCATATATGAGGTGTGGTATCTTTGACAAGGAATGGAATCTCTTTAAGCCTCAGTTTCCCCATCTATAAAACAGAGCTAATAGCTCCTACCTCACAGGGTTGTTTTAGCAGGCAATCAGCATAGTGGTAACTATGTAAATACTAGCGTTCCTGTTGCAGGAAAAATCCTGCAATAGGATTTCCTGCTGCACTCTACCACGCCTCCGCTCCGCCCTTGTCGCCCACCCCGCCTTCTCCTCCAGCCCGCCTTCGTTTCCCTTCTCCCCCGGCCCTGCCTCCACTCCGCCCTTGTCGCCCGCCCCGCCTTCTCTGCCAGCCCTCCTGCTTTTCCCTTCGGCCCTGGCCCTGACTTCGCTCCTCCCTTCTCCTCCCTTCTCCCCCCCCCCCCACAGCTTGCTTGCTTCTTTGAAGCTTTACTCCCTTCTGCAGCTCTTGGCTTCTTTCCACGCTGTCTTGATATGCAAATCAGCAGCCATATTTGTTGGGGGTAATTTGCATACTCGTCCTGATTGGCTGGTGGGTGTGGCTGGTAGGTGTAGCGAAGGTGCGGTTAATTTGCATATTTGTCTATTATTAGATTAGATTACAACTACTGCTTTCATCTGAAATGCCTGTTCTCTTTCATAGGACTAAGGGCAATGACCTCTCCAAGCTAATGCAGGGAACAGTGACTTGGCCCATAAGATATTTGGCTGCTGTACAGCTGCCTGGAGCCAAGGATGTTGTGCTATGGATAAGAGGTTTTATCCTGTATAGAACTAAACTATTATAAGGGAAAAAAGGAAGAAACAAATGGGCCTCAAAAATCAATCACAATTAGGACCTTCCTGCCTCCTAGAAATGAGACAGAGCACCAACCATACCTGAAGTCAGATTCCAATTCTGTGGTGGCGAGGTTGATCATAGCACAGAGACAGTCAATGCTGGAGCTGGACAGAGCCCGCCCAATGCACTTCTTAACAATGTAGAAGACATCGTCCACCATGCTGGATGTCAGCTGGCCCTTCTCATAGGTGTCCAGAGCCACAGCCTACCCAAAAGGCAAAGCACCCAGTAAGGGCCCCCGTTCTACATGTCAGTTTGAGATGGTTCTGGAGTAGGCCCTGGCTCTGCTTCCTTTTCTATACCTTGTCCATATTTTCCCCCACATGGTTTACCCTGGTCAACAGCTGGGTGTGAATAGTCCTTATTAAAATAGCTCACTTCCCTATTGATTGCTTAAGAAATTAAGTATTTAGGGCCTCTGCCTTGAGGACAACTATTACCTGGGATGTAAGAGATCAGGAGAGGCCCTTCTTCCCCAAGACTCCTCACCACATACCTCCACGGAGGCAGGGGACAAGTAGACGCCCTGACGAGTGAGGTGCTCTTTTTTGATCCTTGGGAAAGAAGTCCCACCTGGATCTATGAAGAGCATGACAATTCCAAAGCATAACAACTAACCATACAAAGTGGTGCCACTCAACCTGCAAGGGTATTCTCAAAGCAGGACCAAGAAATATGACATGCCTTGGCCATTCCCTTCAGCCTGGCTTCTTGGACAGGAGGCCCCATTTCCAAGGGATGTGTCCTCTGTCCTACCTTATTCACAGTCTCCCTCATGAAGTACTCCTCCATAGTAATATACAAGCCAATCAGCTCCTGCATGGTGCAGCTCAACAGGCAATTGTTGAGGAGTTTGTCCAGACACTTCTGGTGCTCTAGGGGACAGCCAAGACAGAACACTCACTTTTCTTCCTCAAGGGAAACAGATTGACCTTTTTCATTTCTCCAGCTTCCGTTCTAGTCTTTACTCCAAATGTGTACATGATTTACTTGGTTACAATCACAGTATAGATAGTTTTGTACTGTGCTTTAAAAATTATAAATATTTTCAATGTTTCTTCATAGCTTTTTTCTTCTTTTAGCTTACTTATTTTTAATGACTATGTTTTATCAGGTAGAGTCTATATTTTTAAAAACTACTGTCCTATATTAAGACCCCTCGGTTATTTATTACAAACATTTTGCCATAAGATAATTAGAGATCAGAGTGATTGCAGATTATAGTGAACATTTTTGAACAAAGCACTTTTTACTTCTTTTTCATTATTGCCTTAGAATTAGTAAGACTCAAAAGATACGTTTCTAGGGCAAAGAATGAAATACATTGGGTATAATACATTTCATTCTCTAAACCAGTGAATTTTCTATGATGATAAAAGTGTTCTTTATCTGTGTTGTCTAATGTGGTAACTACTATTGAAGAATTGAAATGTGGCTAATATGAAATTTTTTAAAAATATATTTTTATTGATTTCAGAGAGGAAGGGGAGAGAGAAACATCAATGAGAGAGAATCATTGATTGACTGCTTCCTGCACGCCCCTACTGGGAATCAAGCCTGATACCCAGGCATGTGCCCTTGGCCGGAATCGAACCTGGGACCCTTCAGTCTGCAGGCGGACACTCTATCCACTGAACCAAACCAACTAGGGCAGAGGTCGGCAAACTGCGGCTCGCGAGCCACATGCGGCTCATGAGCCACGGTTTGCCGCTCTGTTGACTAATGAGTTTGCTGACCACTGAGCTAGGGCACTAATCTAAATTTTTAAATTTTATTTCATTTTAATTCAATTTAAATTGTTAACAGGTGGCTGTGGTTACTACATTGGATAGCACAGCTCTGAACAATGACAGTTATAATTAATATGAATGATGCCCAAAACTCCAAATAAGGGACAAACCACCAATTCAACCTCCTTTAAACACCAATTCAAGGCAATGCCACTTGGGCCATATAACTAGTTCCTCTGCCATGTATTATTTGTACAAGTCATGCAGAATGCTGGGTTGGTCTCATCACCAGTTTGGAGAATTCTGTAATAGTTGCCTAGCAGGAATTAAATGTTTTTAAAAACCTGGAGTAGCCGAAACCGGTTTGGCTCAATGGATAGAGCGTCGGCCTGCGGACTGAAAGGTCCCAGGTTCGATTCCGGTCAAGGGCATGTACCTTGGTTGCGGGCACATCCCCGGTAGGGGTTGTGCAAGAGGCAGCTGATTGATGTTTCTCTATCATCGATGTTTCTAACTTTCTATCCCTCTCTCTTCCTCTCTGTAAAAAAATCAATAAAATATATTAAAAAAAAACAAAAAACAAAACAAAAAAACCTGGAGTAAATTTATAAATAAAATAGAACTGTGGCACACTTTTTAAAATGTATTTATCCCTTCAAAATTGTGACTGGGAGTACTGAGAGATATTTTTATTGATTTTAGAGAAGAAGGGAGAGGGAGAGAGAGAGAGAAACATCAGTGATGAGAGAGAATCATTGATTGATTGCCTCCTGCACATCCCCTACTGGGGGTGGAGCCTGCAACCCAGGCATGTGCCTTTGACAATAATTGAACCTGGGACCCTTCAGTCCACAGGCCGACGCTCTATCCACTGAGCCAAACCAGCTAGAGCTACACTATATACTCTTTTTGTATGCTCTTCCTTTATACTATACTAGAGGCCCAGTGCATGAAATTTGTGCACCGGTGTGTGTGTGGGGGTCCCCTCAGCCTGGCCTGGACCCTCTTGCAATCCAGGACCCCTTAGGGGATGTCCGACTGCTGGTTCAGGCCCAATCCCACAGGCAGTTGGACATCCCTCTTGCAATCCGGGACCACTGGCTCCTAACCACCTCTGCCTGCCTTCCTGATCGCCCCTAACCACTTGCCTGCCTGCCTGATCGCCCCTAACTGCCTCTGCCTCATCACCCCTAACTGCTTCTGCCTCGGTCCCCGCTGGAAGGTCGTTCAGCTGTTCGGTCTAATTAGCATATTACGCTTTTATTATTGCAGATATTCTTTTCTCAATATTGTACTTCAATACAATATTAAGGTATAATTTATGTACCATAAAATTAACCTATTATATGTATACAACTCAATGATGTTTTTTAGTAACTTGATAGAGTTTTGCAACAATTGCTACAATCCAGTCTGGAATAGTCCTATCACTCCCAAAGTTCCCTCATGAAGTTCCCTCACTCCCTCCCTCCTTCCATCATGTGTACATATCACCTATTTAAACACCAGTCCCTAAACCAAAGCTGATAAGGATGCATGGTGTGGGGGAAATAGCAGAGGAAAATAATTAGATGGCTTCAAAGGCCCAGTCCAATTCCAAATTCAGTTAAGTCTAGATTTTTCTCCTGGGAGTCAATTTGCCCATAGACCCCCAGACGCCAACAAACCCATCACTTCCTTATTTAGAGATCTGTGGCTTAACTATGAAACAACAATAACCATACCCTAGCCCTCCCAAGGAATATGGGAAATGCATTTTACCTTGCTTTACTTCTTCTGAGGCCATGGAGTCCCCCACCTCAAAATCAGAGCTGATCCTCTTCCTGAGGAAGCTTAAATACAGCTCACTGCGGGCATTCATCAGGGTAACTTCAGTCAAGATAGGGTCCAGTTCCCTGAGACACATGCAGCAGAAGAAATAAGCAGGACACTGGGTTCCTTCAGACAGAAAAGCTACAGGGCAAACATACTCCCATACATCCCTTCCCCACTGGGTCCAGAAGGTCTGTGCCAGATGGTCATCCTGGCTCTGCTGACCCAATTATAATCAGAGAGAGCTGTCAACCACATATTCCACTTACACATTTCACCCAAATCACTCAGCCCTTAAAATCCTGCCAGGACTAAATAAGAGACTTGGAGGTGTGTTTTTGTTAGCAGTTTGAGTAAAAATGATATATGCCTCATGTGAGAGAAAACAAACCTTCCCAACCTCTTATTTAGCTGTGATGAGATTTTGGGGGGTACCATTAAACTATCCCACACCCATTCATCTACTCATCTGAATAGCCCAAACAATCTAAGATAAAAAAGTTGGAGGACTAACACTTCCCAATTTCAAAACTTACTACAAAGCTACAGCATTCAAAACAGTGTGGTACTGTCCTGGCTGGTTTGGCTCAGTAGATAGAGCGTCGGCCTGGGCACTGAAGGGTCCCAGGTTTGATTCTGGTCAAGGACACATGCCTGGGTTGCAGGCTCTATCCCCAGTAGGGGGCGTGCAGGAGGCAGCTGATCAATGATTCTCTCTTATCATTGATGTTTCAATCTCTCTCTTCCTCTCCCTCTCCCTGCCTCTCTGAACTCAATAAAAAAATATATTAAAAAACACACAAAACAGTGTGGTACTGACATTAGAATAGACCTTTAGATTAATTCAGAGTCCAGAAATCTTCACATTTATGGTCAACTGATTACTAGGGAGAGTGTAAAAACCATTCAATAGGAAAGGAATAGTCTTTTCAACAAATTGTGCTAGGATAACTGATATGTGTATTTTAAAAAATGAAGTTGAACCCCCTACTTCAGTTTATATAAACAAATTGACTAATTTTCCACTGAAGACCAAGAGATCTTTTCAAGACATAAATCTGGTCATATCATAATCAAGATTTCCATAGCTCTTAGGATACAAGACCTGGAATAGCCTAACTCTAACAACCTCTTCAGATTCATCTCACGTCAGGTTCTCCCCAACTTTCTGCACTTCAACTACAATGACCTTCTTTCACTTTTTCAAACACACAGGGCCTTTTGCACACACTATCCCTGCTCTATGTGGAACACTCTTCACCTTATTCCTACTTATTAAACTTAAGGTCTCAGAGCTAAGGTCATTGTCTCAGGAATATTTCCTTGAACTTCATCAGCTTAGTCTGTATCCCTATATTACACATCCTCCTGTCCCTACACTTAATATATCATAGTGGTTAACAGCATGAACTCTAGAGTCAGGTTACTTGGATTCTTTTCTTGGCTCTGCCACTTTCTAGCTGTATGATCTTGGGCAAGTCACTTAACCCTCTAGGCTTTGGTTTCCTCATCTGTAAAAAAATGTTTATGGATTAAATCAGTGATCCTCAACCGAGGGTGATTTTATCCCTCAGGGAAAATTTGGCAGCATCTGGAGACATTTTTGATGGTCATAACTGGAGGGTGTTACCAGCAGCTAGTGGGTGAAGGTCAGGGATGCTAAATATCCTATAATGCACAGCCTAAATGCCAATAGTACAGAGGCTGAGAAAGCCTGGATTAAATGATTTAACATTTGTTAAGTGCTTAGAACAATGTCTGGCATATAGTAAACACTACAGACCAGAGATGCCACAAAGAAAGAATTAGGTTTGTTTTGCTCACTTTGCTTGCTGCCATATTCCCAGTGCTTGACATGTAATGTCTACTCAGTAAAAATTTGATTGAATGAATACATTTTAATGTTTGGATTTTCTTTTAACAAGCATATATTATTATTATTTTTTAAAAATATATATTTTATTTTTTACAGAGAGGAAGAGAGAGGGATAGAGTTAGAAACATCAATGAGAGAGAAACATCGATCAGCTGCCTCCTGCACACCTCCTATTGGGGATGTATCCGCAACCAAGGTACATGCCCTTGACTGGAATCGAACCTGGGACCTTTCAGTCCGCAGGCCGATGCTCTATCCATTGAGCCAAACCGGTTAGGGCAGCATATATTATTTTTATTAGAAAAGTTAAAAGCTTAAAATTTTAGGGTAGTAGTTGCTTTTGGGAGAGGGGTGGAGGAGTCATTTGGGGACTTCAAAAGTATTGGTAATGATCAATTATTCTTTATGAACCATATAGGTTATATATGTGCTTTTGTTTGTATGATATAGTCCATTAAAGAAAACCAAGAGTCACAGATAAATATTCTTAAAACATAGACCACATTGTAACAGAGTAGTGTCTGAATGATACATGATTGCCAAACCAAACACTTATGGGCTGAAGAAGAGAGATTATTACCTTGGTTCTATTTTTTCTGTTGTAGAATTTCTCAAGTTGCTCTGGACATGCCGGAACTGCAAAACACCACATATAAGAGTGCTCTTCCCCACCCTCCTTGTAGCTGCCTTTTGCTGGTCACTCCAAATTTCTGGCATATAAGAATGTTCGGTTAGTGGGCTTAACAGACACGCCAAAAGTAGGCCTTCAGGATGATAAGCCAAAGATATTTTGATTTAGGTGGTAATGCTCACATCTATTATTGCATTTATTTTTATTTTTTGACTGTATTCCCCCATTCAATCTTGGCTGCCACAATCGGACAGACAGAAAGTTCAAGGACCCTTTTTTCTTGCATCTGCATTGGAATCTTAGCAGCAACATATTATTGCATTTAAAAGTAATGCTAGTGGTATGCCAAAGGACTACTGTCTAGAGCAGTGATGGGCAACCTTTTGAGCTTGGTGTGTCAAACTTTGCCAAAAAACTGAGCATAACTCAGGTAGTGTGTCACTTTGAGGAAAAAACATTATTTCGCGATATTTATAGTTTAAATAACATAAATGTATAATTGTTATATATAATTGTATTTAATAAACCTCAGCGGCCGCGTGTCATCAGAAATGGCTACGCGTGTCAGTGCTGACACGCGTGTCATAGGTTCGCCATCACTGGTCTAGAGTCTATGGGACTACTATTTCTAAGTCCTACTCTTTACTCTCTCTGCTCAAAGGAATGGAGAAATAAAGTTCTGAAAAAGCAAATGTTACCTTTAGCACTTAAGGGAACTAAGAGAAATGTGTGACATATTACTTGACACTGAATAGAATCTTCACAAAATTCTCATTATATCACTAGAAAGCACAGTTGCACATTCTGTGATAAAGAACTGGTTTAATGTTTCTGTTGTGTTCCTTTTAGGAAGCCTTTTCCAGTTCCTCTTCAATCTTGTACTGAGGCCATCACCATCATGACACCTCAAGTCCTGATGGGCAAGATGCAGGCCAGTCTGCATTCAGTCTTTATTTTTCTTCTGTCTGCATCTCCTTCCTCTTTCCCCCTGTTTATTCCATTTGGTGTCCCTGGTTAACACTGCTTCCAAACCACTTGTAGCTTCCCCTGCTCACCTGCTGGTGGTAGTTCCTCTGCTTGATGAACTTGTTCACCACCTTCTCCACCTGTCTGTCACATTCCACCTGCAGATATTTTATCAGGGTATAAAGTCTCCCTGGCCCATAATAGGTCTCCACTATTGGTTGGTGAGTTTCCACAATGCGGGCAATCCCTAGAGAGAAGAAAGTAAGAGGGTTGGATTCCAAATGTTCTTCTCGTATAATAAGCTCTTTTCTTCCAGCCAAGGCTGACCCAGGGTTAACTCAACCCTTTTGGTTGTTTCACCTCCCCAAATGAATACAAATGGTTCTTGTCAGTGCTAGAATCTGCTAAGCAAATTTGTCTGTTAAATATGCTCTGTACTTGGTACACCAGCAGGCATTTCCTAAGCTATACTGACAATTTGTACAGAAATATCTTTAAAAATTAGCATCACTCTCTTCCCAGTAATGTATTTAAGGGTTAAATTTATTCTTATAGTTTGGTCTTGAGGGCTAGGAAGGATCAAACTAATCTTTGCTAACCTGATGTTGACTTGGGAAGTTAATTCTCCAATAAACCAGTATACAGTAAGTTACAGGATTAAATTAAAGGCATTAGGCTAGTGGGGAGAGAAGAAAAGCTAGGATGCAGGTGTTAGGATAAGGTCTGCCATCTCCCTAGAGTGGGGAAAGAGGCTTGCCTTCAAACAGCAGAGTGAGTGTATCTGCAAAGATGATTGCAGCTCTTCGATCACTCATGTCCGTCTCTAGTACCAATAGCAGATTTTCCTCAGCTTTACTGGCAACCTGAAAAAAAAAAAAAAATCCACATATATTTTTCAGACCAAAGGCTAGTCTCAGTTTTCCAAAAAGATTTCCCATTACCTTTCTTTTTCCCATGAGAACTCTGGATTGTCTAAGCCTCAGGCAAGACAAGGAACTTGAACTCAGAGGTATATATAATGCTTTTCTCTTGCTTAAAAATATGTTCTGCCATTAGCCAAGGGAGAGAGCCCCCAATTTCAATAATCACCTGAAAGTGTAATTCAAAGTTATCATTAATGGTATTTTATTGAGCAGGACAAGGAATCTGGGCCCTGCTGAATGGACTTTTAAAGAATTAAAAGTAGAAGCCATTTCAAGGTCCCAGATGGCAAACTACTGATTACAAAAAAGTACCATAAAGCCTTGGCCAGTGTGGCTCAGTCGGATGGAGCATCGTCCCATACACCAAAAGGTAGCGTGGATCAATTCTGTCAGAGGACATACCTAGGTTGTGGGTTTGATCCCTGGTTGGGGTGAGTTTAAGAGGCAACCGATTGATGTTTCTCTCTCACATCAATGTTTGTTTCTTTTCTCTCTCTCTCTCTCTCCCTTCCTCTAAAATCAATACACATATCCTCGGGTGAGGATTAAAATAAATAAATTTTAAAAAATAAGAAATGTAACATAAAGCAGCTGTATTTTATTTTGATTAATTTTTTAGAATGGGTAAAATACAAACACTTAAATGTTCAAAAGGGACAAAAGTTTCACTGTTAACCCTTCCAAAAATACCCCATGCTTATACAAGCATATATCTCTATTGCCATGGCCCTCATTTTAAACAGGAATGGTAGCATACTGTTGTTTAACTTAATAAACCATATATGTTAGAGAGTGAAATATGTCAGCACACATGCAACTATCTTATTTTTCTTTTCTTTTTGGTAACTTTTTAAAAATATATATTTTTTATTGATTTCAGAGAGGAAGGGAGAGGGAGAGAGAGAGAAATATCAATGATAAGAGGGAATCATTGATCAGCTGCCTCCCGCACACCCTCTACCGGGGACCGAGCTCACAACCCGGGCATGTGTCCTTGACTAGAATTGAACCCAAGACCCTTGAGTCTGCAAGCCAACGATCTATACACTGAGCCAAACTGGCTAGGGCCTGTCTTATTTTTCTTAATGGCAGATTAGTGTCTCATTTCAGAAAATTGCAGGGGGGAGACAGGATGCACTGTGACATATAGTTTAAAAAAAACAAGCCCTGGCCAGGTGGCTAAGTTGGTTAAAGTGTCGTCCTGTACACTAAAAAGGTTGCGGGTTTGATTCCTGGTCAGGGCACATACCTAGGTTGCTGGTCCCCAGTCGGGGCGCATACGAGAGGCAACCAATAATGTTTCCCTGTCTCTCAAATCAATAAAAACATATCCTTGGGTGAGGGTTAAAAAAATACAAATAAATAAACAAACAATAGTTTCTGCACACATGCCTCCTGGAATTTGCTTCTTTCCATCTAAGGTAGGGGAAGAGGGCTAAGACTTTAATTGGAGCTTGCTTCTTTATCAGGATTTAACCCCAAGTGACCTAATCTGCTTCATGTTATTGTGGCTTATTTTGAAACTCAACCCTAGTTATGAAGTCTTAAAAGCACTGACCAACAATTCAAAATGCTCTTTAAAGAAGTCAGTTCCTGGCTGACAGTTTGAAAAGGATGAGTCAACTTGTCAGAGAATTTGCATTTTAATTTTCCTATACTTTCACTTGGTCTGTTGGAAATAAATGTACATCAGCAGATGTCCAGACTAGGCCTGGCACACAGTAGACTGGAAATAGACAAATGTTGAATGAATGCATGCATTCAGTCCTGCCAGGCTATTGCAAGAGCAGGAAAGGGGAGTCACATCCAGAGGCAAGAAATTATCCACTGACACTGGATCTACCCAGTACTCCAATCTGTACACAGAGAACCATACCATTATCTGCCAAGAATCAGGGGCCATACCTGCTTGCAAAGATATTCTGAGAATTTGCTTAATCCATCTTCATGCAAACCCAGTAGTGGAAAGATCTTGAAGAAGCGCTCCACCTGGGGCAGATCCCCTTCCTTAGTGGCAATAGCAAACTTCTCTGTTACAATGGCTTTGAGACGCTGTTCAGCTTCCTGTAGCAATTTCAGGTTGGCATCAATCATGCTCCCTGTGCAATGGGGAGAAAGTGAAAATTAATACCACTTAGTCTGTGCACCACTTTTCTTTTCTTTTTGTTTGTTAATCTTCACCCAAGGATATTTTTTCCCACTGACTTTTTTTAAAGTATTCGTTAAAAAAATGTTTTTATTGATTTCAGAGAAAAAGGAAGGGAGAGGAAGAGAGAGAGATAGAAACATTGATGAGAGAGAAATATCAACATTGATTGACTGCCTCCTGCACACCCTCTCATGGGGATGGAGCCTGCAACCTGGGCATGTGCCCTAACCAGGAATTGAACTGGCGACCTCCTGTGCATAGGTAGATGCTCAACCACAGAGCCATAGTGGCCGGACTCCTTTGACTTTTTAGAGAGAATAGAAGGGAGGAAGGGAGAGAGAGAGAAACATTGATGTAAGAGAGACACATTGATTAGTTGCCTCCTGCATGTGCCCCGACCAGGCTGGGGATTGAATATGCAACCCAGGTACATGCCCTTGACAGGGAATAGAACTCACGACCCTTTAGTTCAACAGCCGACACTCTAGTCACTAAGCAAAACTGGCCAGGACTGTGAACCACTTTTCATTAAAAAATATGTATTAAGCATTTACTGTGTGCAAGATACTGTACTAGTAATGTAGATGATTAAAAGATGAATCAGCCATAATCCTATTGTCACAGAAGTTATAATTGAGTGAAAGAGAGAAGCTTTGTGTACAGATAACTATAATAAATTCAGTATATGATAGATATCATAAATAAAGGTGCCCATAAGTCACATTTCTGTTTGAAGTAATCAGAAAAGGCTTCCTAAGGAAGGTGACATCCCATCTCCAAGACGGACTGAATTTTGATACCTGAATAAAAGGAACATACATTTCAGGCAAAGGTTATGAAGTGAGTAAATAGAAACAGAAAGATTAAAAAAAAAAAGTATTGCAGAGTATTTAAAATAGTACTATAGTTATACGAGGACTTTTAATTGTGCGGAAGGTTGGCGCCTGTAACCCCCACGTTGTTCAAAGGTCAACTATAGTATTATGTGCCCTGGCATTTGGAGCTCAATAAATATTTGCACAATGAATGAATGCATGAGTGAATAGCATGAAATAAGGCTAGAAAGGGTGAGTCAAGATTATGAAAGGCCCAGAATACAAGGCTAAGAATTTAATTAAAAAATATATATTTTTTATTGATTTCAGAGAAGAAGGGAGAGAGAGCGAGAGCGAGAGAGAGACATCAATGATGAGAGAGAATCATTGGTCAGCTGCCTCCTGTACTCCCCACACTGGGGATCGAGCCTGCAACCTGGGCATGTGCCCTGTCTGGGAATCTAACTGTGAACTCCTGGTTCATAGGTCAATGCTCAACCACTGAGCCGTGCTGGCTGGGCAGAATTTGTTTTTTTAAGTAGGCAAGTGGAAAGAACCCACTGGCTAGAGAACAGATCTGCATTCAATTTCCTTTTCCATAAAATAGGAATAACACTGCCCTGGGATGATGTGGGCCCCATAGAGGGTCTATTGCCAGACAAAAAAATTCCTAACAATAGATGCCCTTCTCCTGCTTGAGTGTGCCTACTTCAGATTACAGATGCTTGTAAGTTAACTAGAAATCAACAGTTCGGGACGCTGACCTTCTTTCCCCTGTCGGCTGAGCTCGATGACTGACTTGTCCAGGCACAAGTAACGGTGAATGTGGGCTGCAGCCTGCTCATAATCTTCATTCCTCAAAGCAGTCTGAACTCCATCCATGCAGAACTTCAGGTCCAAGATATCATCAGCTCTCTGAATAGCTTGATAGAGGCGGTTCTGCAAAAAGACTCGGTGCTCAGCAACAATGTCCTATTCTTTCAAAAACATCTCTTCAGAAGATAGAAAGATTCAGGGACTGAATATGGTTAACTATAGGTCCTTTTCAGTTCTCACTGGGAAATTAAAAACACTACCACTCACAAAACTGTTCTTACTAATGATCAAGATCACTGACAAGTATCATGCAATTTAATTTATGTGACCAGATCATCCAAATAATGGAAGCAAGCACAGGGATAATCCATATTTTCTTTCCTTTTTTATTTTTTTTTTTTTAAAAAAAAGCTGTTCAAACCAAGCAAACAGATTTTATTTTTTTATTTACTGACTTTTGGAGAAAGAGAGGAAGGGGAAGAGAGAGAGAGAAGTGATTGTGGTTTCACCTATTTATGCATTCACTGGTTGATTCTTGTATGTTCCCTGAACAGGGATTGAACCTGCAACCTTAGTGTATGGGACAAGGCCCTAATCAACTGAGCTACCCAGCCAGGGTGATAATCCATATTTATATCTGGATTACATTTGACATTTTTGAAACGTGACATTGTAAACCAAGTTATAAAGTAAATGAAAAATGTAAGAAACTAATTTTCTACTAGAATGAGCAAGAATGTTTAAAAATAACTTTTGTGAGTTGGTGGTTATGTGGCTTAGTTTTGTGGTAAGTTATTTTTACAGAATCTGAACACACAGATTAGGAAAAGTTATACTATTTCACAGGGCAAACCAAGGCTGAGAATGATTTGTTCAAGAGCTCAGACTCTGCCATTCTGTTCAATACAGAAGCCACTAACCACAGAACTTGAAATGTGGCTAGTCCAAATTAAGGTGTATGTATATAAAATATACACTGGATTTAAAACATCTCATTATTACAATTTTATAGAAATTACATAGTATTTAAATGGTATCATGGATATGAGTTAAATAAAACATATTTCAAAAATGATTTTCACCTATTTCTGTTTCACTTTTTAAAAATGACTACTAGAAAATTTTAAAGTACATATGTGGTTGGTATTAAATATCTTCTTTTCTAATCTGAATCATTTTTATTTCATTTTCTTGTCTAATTGCCCTCGCTAGAACCTCCAGTGTGATGGTGAAGAGAAGCAGCAAGAGGTGACATCTTTGTTTTGTTTCTAATCTGAGGGGGAAAGCAGCCAGTCTCTAACCAGTAAGTGTGTTATCTGTGGGTTTATAAGTGTGTTACCTGTGGGTTTATAAGTGTGTTATCTGTGGGTTTATAAGTGTGTTATCTGTGGGTTTTTCACAGATGCCCTTTATCAGGCTGAGTAAGTTCCTTTCTATTCCACGTATTTTGATAAGGGGTGTTAAATTTTGTAAAATACTTTTTTTAGTCTATAAGATGATCATGTGTATTTTGTCTTTTCCTATTGATATATTACATTAATTTTCATATGTGCAATCAACTCTCCATTCTGGAGATAAATCCCACTTGCACATACTATGGACCTTTTTATATGTTGCTGGATTCTATTTGCTAATGTTGTTGAGAATGTCTGTCTATATTCATAAGAACAACTGGTCTGGAGTTTTCTTTTGTTATGATACCTTTGTCTGGTTTTGGTATCTTACATTAGATTTCTATTGGATAGTGCTGCTCTAATTTCTAGTGTGGTGGCTTTTCTACTGTCTTCTACTAACTCAAACATAAACACCATGATGGGATTACCTTAGCCAGGTCAAGCTGACGAACTTTGCTGGACACATTCTCAGCTAGGTTGCAGGTAAAGGTGATCATTCCAGCTAGCTGCTTTGCATCACCTTCAATCAACTGCAGGTTGGGACTGGAGATACACATTGTCAGCACACATGTATGCACAGGGGCAGAAGGTAGTAGTAAGAGATGGGAAAAATCTTTTTGCAGATGGAGACTAGGTCTTTCTACTTCTTTTGTACCTCCCCACAATTCTTAGCTTAAATCATTCTATTAACAGTTTTTCCTCCCAAGCGTGTTTTACTGTAAACTCAGGCCTATACTTTAAAGACACCCTTAAATAGGTACTGTCAAAGAATTAGAGAACAGATTCTCCCAACTGTTTTTTTCTCTCTTTATTTTTCCCCCATCACAATTTATCATCCTATACCCTCTTCAAGTGAGCATAAAATGTATTAACCAACAATCTGAGAGGATGATACCAAAGAGCAATTTTTATGACTACCAAATACACAACATTTGTAAGAACAGCAGTTCTCAAACTTGAGCCATGCACCAGAGCCTCTTGGTATGCTTACTAAAAAACAGATTCCTGGCTCTAACCGGTTTGGCTCAGTGGATAGAGCATCGGCCTGCGGACTCAAGGGTCCCAGGTTCGATTCTGGTCAAGGGCATGTACCTTGGTTGCGGGCACATCCCCAGTGGGGGGTGTGCAAGAGGCAGCTGATCGATGTTTCTCTCTCACTGATGTTTCTAGCTCTCTATCCCTCTCCCTTCCTCTCTGTAAAAAAAAAAAAAAAATCAATAAAATATATTTCAAAAAATAAAAATAAAGAACAGATTCCTTAACCCCCACCCCAGAGTTTCTGATTCAGTAGGTTTGGGGTGGGGCCCTAGAATTTGTATTTCCAACAAGTTTCCAAGTGATGTTGCTAATGTTGGTACTGCTGGTCAAGGACACTTTGAAAACCCTTAGGTGTTCACTTTACCTTGAAGTAATGCTCCTGTTTCACACTCAACTGGCATTTTATAACAGATAGGAAAAATAACGTATCCAGTGGACCCTGCTGTAGAGTAACTCTTGCTGAGATGAAGACTCACCCCATCCGATGGAGAGTGACCATCTTACTTTCAATGGTGTTTTGCTGTTCCAAAAGAGCATCCAGCTCTCTTTCCACCACTTTCTGAAACACACAGAAGCACCCTGTCATTGGAATACTCAGAAGGAATCCGAAGAGTTACCTAACCCAACCGCTTAGCTGAAGGATGAATGTCATTTCAAATGTCTTCTTTCCTTCCACTAAATGCCCCCCCCCAGGATATTAACAAACAATACTTAATTTTTGCAATTACCACACTGCATAACAATTATTATGTATATCTTATTTCATCTACTAGATGACCACCACAAAGGTGAGAACAAACCTTTATTCAATATCATTAGCATAGTGCCTAACACAGGAAAGCCTTTAAAATATAATGGCTAAACAAACGAAACTTCCAAAGTGGCAGCTACAGAAAGTCTCTTCCTAGTGTATAATTCTCTCTCAGCCACGCCACTTACTGCATTGCCTCAATTAATGTAACCTTCTTATGCTTGAGTGTCTTCACCCGTAAAATAGGAATAGTAATCCGTATCTCATGGGACTGTTGTGGGAGCCAAACGAGATAACAAACATAAAGTATGTGGCTTATGGTTAAACAACAACTATTAATATTAGCTATGCATGTCTGTGAGAATAGTCTAGTAGGATCGAGACGGAAATTTCACCTTGACAGTTATCAAATACAAATTCAGAACTAACCCTGTTCTGTCTGTAAGACTGACTTAATTTTTTCCCAAAGAATCAATTGACTCAATGAATGCAAGCTTAGGAATGAGTACTTAATTTCATAAAGCACACCTTGCTGAAAAACCTATCAGGAACTGCTAGAGCTGGTGCAATACCTGAAAATATTAAGATGTCAATGACTCCTCCCTCAACTACCCCCCCAAGGCTGAAACTGCCTTTTGTGCTCAACCTTATTTAAATGTTTGGTTTTAGGGAACAGCTACTAAACTGTTAGATCAGGGCTTAAATCTTTTTCTTTTGACTGGCAAGGAACCCAACTGACATTTAAAAATGCATTGACAGCATCAGGTTGCCACAGAAACGTGAGAGGCAGAAAGGAGATAAAAGGCCAAGGAATCCTGGCGAGAATAGAGTCCACGCCCCCTCACCTGACACGGTGCCAGGGGTACAAGAGAGGAAGTGACTTGTCCAGGATTAGGCAGCTGTGCATGACTCTTAAAACCTCAAGCTTCTACAAAGCTCTGCACGAAACGCTAAAATTACACTCCCCAAATCAAGAGTAAGTTTTAAAACGCTTCCCCTTTATTTGCAATGTCTGCAGGCTTCAATGAGATAACAGGGTGCAAGCATTTCATGGTTTTAAAACTGCTAAGCTAATGCAAGAAAACCTTTATTCTTACTTTGAGAACCAGGCGAATTGGCATATATTCTCAATCTAACTTGAATCCCGCGGAGAGCAGGAGACACTCAGTCTTAAAGGGAAATCAATGGGGGGAGAAGGGCGGTACGCAGATAACAGGGAAAACAAGCTTGGGGCATCAGACTGAGTGAAGGGAGATGGCAGGTCCCAAGAACCACTCAACTGCATTCCTGCTTCTCCAGTAGGTGCTTTTTCGTTTCCCTCGGCAAGAAGAAAGCTTCCCACAGCCCAGATTTCCCGACTGACGGCTCCTACGCCCACTACCCCTGGGTGCTCCAGGAAAAAGGCTCAGCCCTCCCACCTCCTCGCCGCAGAGCCGTTCGTACACAGCCTCCAGCTCCTGCAGCTCCGTCAGGGAGCGAATGAGCTCGGTGGAGATTTCGGAGCAACGGCCTCCTCCCACTCCCTCCGGCGGCGGAGGCGCCCCTAACAGCTTCTGAGGGGAATTGAGGTCCGCCATCTTGGTTCCCATTCCGTGTTTCCGGCCCCGCGAGGCCCCTCTCCTCGTCGGCGCGCGGGTGTTTGGGGCTGCCTACGGAAGTGCCCGAGAAACTGATTTTTTTAAATGTTTACTTTAAAAAGTCTTTTCATGTTCTAGTCTTCTGGAAAAAGCGACAGTCATAAGGTATGTTTAAATAATTTTCAATACGGGGTGGCTGCAAGAGCGATGCGTTAAAAAAATAGATTATACATCCTTCAGGCGCCGGTGGGGCCTTCTTCCACCGCGCGCTAACCGGAAGGCCCTCATTTTGAGAGCTAATGGCGGATGCCGGCGTGTCGGCGTTGGCGGTGGCTTAGGCCTTGAAGGAACTCTGCATCCGTTGGATATCTACACCATCTTCCCGGCTGCAGGGTAAAGAACCAGCCCTCCGTCTTCCCCCCGGCCCACGGAGGCGTAGAGCGGCCATATAGCAGTGTGCGCCGGTTTTCGGTAAGGGGGTCTCTGCGGCAACCGAGGTCAGGGGATTCGGGCAAGAAACGAGAGGGCGACAGGAACGCTTGGGACGTGAAAACGGCTACCAGGAATTATTCCCTTTTCTGTCTACAAGGTGGGAAAGAAACCTGGCTAAAAATAAGCCTGTAGGGATTGCCTAGCTTTTAGGCCCTGGTGCTCTTTGGATTTGCGGGTGGTGTGAGGAAGGGCGGGAGGGAGGGCTCCTGGAGACGGTCAACACTTGTGCGCCAAGGTGGGGGGAAAAACACCTAACGTATTGAAACGAGTAAATAACGGAAACAGTCTTTGGAGCTAAGACCCTGTTTTGAATTGCGTTTGGGTACTTGGTCATCGTGTTTCCTCGAACTCTGATACTCAGTTTTTATCATTTGCAAAATGGGCAATGATGTCGACCTTGAAGACTGCAGAGTGGGAGTGCGACGACGTGCATTTGGCACATGAGAAGGGACGGAGTGAGCAATTTCTAGTCATCAGACTGGAGAGAGAGGTGCGGGAAGTCACAAAGTTTACCGGGTGTTAGCCCGGGATGGTTCCTGGTGCATAGTTATTGCAGTTTTAGGCTGATCTTCCTCCGAAATGCACCTTTCTCCATTGCCCCGATAAAAGAACAGGTTTGGGGAAAGTGAATCCCAGGGATGGGAATGGATGGGGTCAGTTACAAAGCAACTTGAAAGTAGGCTGGGTTCTTCATCTGTAAATAAAAGGCAGCCTGGAGGGAGCTTTTCAGGGGATCAAAAGTGGCCTGTGGTTTCCTCTGCCGGTTAAAAAAGCAACACAAAACCAATTTTTTTTTACCTTTAATATGGTTAATCTTATAGCATGGATCATGTTAACAATAACGTGAAATTTGTTGTTGATACCTGCAACATTGAAATTGTTTCAATGAATTTTTATGACCAGAGGAAGATGCCAGTGTGAACAAATACTTAAGTATTTTTAAGAATTACGGTCGCTACTTTAAAAAAAAAATAAAAATATATATATATATATATATATATATTTATTAATCGCATAGAGGAGCATCAATGATGAGAGGGAATCATTGACTGGCTGTCTCTTGCACCAGCCGGCAACCCGGGCATGTGCCCTTGACCAGAATTGAACCTGGGACCCTTCAGTCTTCAGGCTGAGGCTCTATCCACTAAGCCAAACCGGCCAGGGCACTTTTCAATTGAGAGCAATTACAGTGTATTCTCTGCCTATATTTTTCTGACTTGAAGCTGAGCACAACTTTCCCTGGAACTTGCCCAATGTCTAAGCCCATATGTGTGTGTGTCTTCCCTTCCCCCTCTCCCCCCATGTCTTTGGCCATGTGTTTACTCTTTTTCTTTCAGGTCATTTTCTCAACTCCCTTCTTCTTTCACCTCAGAGCTTTTCCTCTTTCCCTGTGATTCTGGAAGAACATTAAAGGTGTTCCTTAGTTTCAAGTAGGAAAATTTATATCCATTTCCAGTTTGGAGGATTTATCCTTTTCTGTCTTAGTCACCCTGACCAGAAATGATTATGTATAAAGACATTTACTTTTTACCACTTAAAAAAAATTAGTATGTCAATTACACAGGATTTTTCAAGTTCCCCAGGTTTTGTCTCTAAATAACAGGTATAAAATAACTCAGGCCCTAACCGGTTTGGCTCAGTGGATAGAGCATTGGCCTGTGGACTGAAGGGTCCCAGGTTCAATTCCGGTCAAGGGCATGTACCGTGGTTGCAGGCACATTCCCAGTAGGGGGTGTGTAGAAGGCAGCTGATCGATGTTTCTCTCTCATTAATGTTTCTAACTATCTCCCTTCTTCTCTGTAAAACATCAATCAAATATATTTTTAAAAAAACCTCAGTTTTTCAGCAGTAACTGTATAGGCGTAGTTTTGGGTAATTCTTTTATGGTAGAGATACGTAAGTTTGCAGCCTTAAGTCCTATCTACCTACCTACCTACCTACCTACCTATCTATCTATCTATCTAAAAGCCGGAGTGACTGAATGACCAGGTGCTATGATGCCCACTGACCACCAGGGGACAGACTCTCAATGCACAGGATCGGGCTCCCTCCTGTCTGGATCAGGCCTGTGGGGATTGGGCTCCCTCCTGTCTGGATCAGACCTGTGGGGATTGGGCTCCCTCCTGTCTGGATCAGACCTGTGGGGATTGGGCTCCCTCCTGTCTGGATCAGACCTGTGGGGATTGGGCTCCCTCCTGTCTGGATCAGACCTGTGGGGATTGGGCTCCCTATTGTCTGGATCGGGCCTGCAGGGATCAGGCCGAAACCAGCTATCTGACATCCCCCAAGGGGTCCCGGGTTGCAAGAGGGCGCAGGCCAGGCTGAGGGACCCCACTGGGCACCAGGCCTCTACTCCTCCTATATAATAAAAGGCTAATATGTAAATTGTCCCCTCTACCTGGAGTTCAACCTGGAGTTTGACCAGGGGGTGAGGCTGTCCGGCCAACTGCCTGCGGCCCCTCCCCCTGATGACCCCACCCCCAATTGCCCCTCCAACTGCTGCTGCCCCTCCTCCCACCTTGCACAAATTCGTGCACCGAGCCTCTAGTCTATAAACATAAAAGGCTAATATGCAAAGTGTCCCCTTGGGAGTTTGACCGGGAGACCGGGAGTTCAATCGCTCACTATGTGTGCTGACCACCAGGGGGCGGCACGGAATGGAAGTTCGCAGCCGGCCACTGGCAGCCAGGGAAGGGAGGCCTCAGCCGGCAGCTGGAAGGCCTCGATTGGCCCTGATTGCCAGCCAGTCCTGGGGGCCCTAGTATGTTGATTAAAAACCCCCTTGATTGTACTCCTTTAGGGAGGCCTTCTGAAGTGGCAGGAATGTGGTTTTGTTTTAGTTTTAAGTGATTTTAAATCCTAATCACTCCTCATGCATAGAGCTATAGAAGAGATGCAAGTGAGAACTACCCTAAGTAAGTTACTAATTTTTATATGTTAGATGATCACGGAGGTCTACTTATAGTGAAATAGGGACTCGTACATTCTTGGGAATTTAATTGGTGAGTTTTTTTGAAAGTTAATTGGCCGCTATCCAATTTTCAGTTGTATGAATCCTTCAATCCAGCAATTTCACTTCTTTGAATTAATGGTAGAGATATATTCATGCACATATAAATGACCTACATATGAGTGATTTTCTTTACAGCAGTGCTCATAATAGCAAGAGATTGGGAACAACCTAAATGTTTATCAGCAGGGTATTGGCTAAATGAATTCTAATATACCCATTCAGTGAAATATCTGCAAGCGTAAAATAAAAACGAGAAAGCCCTTTTTAGTTATCTCCAAGATAGATAAATTGCAGTATAAAGTGAGTGTACAATAGATAGTGCTCAACCTTTACTTTTAAAAAATGAGATAAAATACAGTACATTTTTGCTTCATACACAAAATATTTGGAAGGACAGGATAGCTATAACTGTTGATTTCCCCAGGGAGGAGAGCTGAATGGCTAGGGCAGTGGTCGGCAAACTGTGGCTCGCGAGCCACATGTGGCTCTTTGGCCCCTTGAGTGTGGCTCTTCCACAAAATACCACGGCCTGGGCGAGTCTATTTTGAAGAAGTGGCGTTAGAAGAAGTTTAAGTTTAAAAAACTTGGCTCTCAAAAGAAATTTCAATCGTTGTACTGTTGATATTTGGCTCTGTTGACTAATGAGTTTGCCAACCACTGGGCTAGGGAATGAGAGGATGGAGGGCTTTTTGCTGTGCTTTTGTGTTCTGAGCGTTGTGAACACATACCCTGTTCAACTACAAGTAAAAGTAGACTTACTTGGTTTCTGTGACGAAAGAAAATACAGTGTTACATTAATAGTCCAGATCCTAGCTACCAACATTTTTACCACTTGTAATGTGACCTTGGACATCCGATTTAATTTCTTAGCCTTAATTTCCTCACCTACAAAATGAATTTTAATATTAAGTACTTTATAGGTTTCTTGTGAGATTAGAGGCAAAGAGTATATAGTGTCTGGTGAATAGAAGGCACTAATTGTGAATATATTGTTCCCCCATAGTCCTTACTGTACTCTTTCTGCTGCGTTCAACCAGAACTTCCTGTATAGAAATAAACAACAATTTCCCATTTGGTATTTTCCTGTTTTTGTGTGCTCTTAGCTTGCTTTGACTTGGTGTAATCAACGCTTGGATTGTGGAGAGGTGGGTTACTCAGTGGTGGTGTCACCATGTTCCTGTACAACTTGACCTTGCAGCGAGCCACTGGTATCAGCTTTGCCATTCATGGCAACTTCTCTGGTAAGTTGTCCAGTTAACTATCTTTCTGAATATAATATTTTTTAAAAATATATATTTTGTTGATTTTTTACAGAGAGGAAGAGAGAGGGATAGAGAGTTAGAAACATCGATGAGAGAGAAACATCGATCAGCTGCCTCTTGCACACCCCCTACTGAGAATGTGCCTGCAACCAAGGTACATGCCCTTGACCGGAATCGAACCTGGGACCCTTGAGTCCGCAGGCTGACGCTCTATCCACTGAGCCAAACTGGTTTCGGCTATAATATTTTTTAATATTACTAGTTTTATACCTTATATTTTTTAGATTTGAAAATTATAGAAAATTTTTAATCATTAGAGAACATTAATTTCTAAAATGCTTTATAGCTTCCAAAGCACTTTGGAGTACTTTATTTTATCTGATACCCAAATGACCTTTGGCAAGTAAGGTGGGTCCTGATAAGTGGTGGCATTGAGCAATGAGAATGGATTGGGATGGGTGAGAGTGGGATATAAGATAGGATAGGAAGCCATGAAGATAGTGAAGACCTGACAGTGGGGATAGAAAGAAAGTAAAGAATATGAGTTTACAACCTTGGTGGCAGAGAAAATGATAGTAATATTAAAGCAGGTTAGTTGAGACCAAAGAGAGAGTTTGGGCAAAGAAGAACTTAGTTATTTTAAACATTTAGTTTAAAGGTGATGACAACTCATCTAGGTGGAATTATGTTGACTAGTATGCATTTGGAGGTATTGATAGCAGTTATGAAAGCAGGTGAACTTTTTTAGATAAGTTTAGAAATAAACAGTATATTTTAGATGACAGTTTTTAAAGATCTTTAAGATACTGCATCAAACTGCACAAAATATTAATATGATTTCTTAGAATAATAGCCTTAAAGAGGACTAGAAAGAGACTTTGGAAATTTTTAATCTTATGCTAAGCATACATTAATACCATTTATGGACAGAGCTCAGTTATGCAGATTGATGGCAAATGTTAGAAAAATAAAAAGTCTCTAAGAAGTAACTTGTGTCACCACTTAAAAAAACGTTTGATACCATTTTTGTTAGATCATTTCAGTTTAAATGAAATAAATTAATTTCAAATACTGAGCCCCCAACCCATTTAATTATATCTGTGTTAGGTGGCATTTTGACTCATCCAGGTTATTTTTTGAGTAGTTCGGATTTTTCATGATCTTTATTTTTTGGCAATCTAGGAACCAAACAACAGGAAATTGTTGTTTCTCGTGGGAAGATCTTGGAGCTGCTTCGCCCGGATCCCAACACTGGCAAAGTACACACCCTACTAACTGTGGAAGTATTTGGTGTTATTCGGTCACTCATGGCCTTTAGGCTGACAGGTGGCACCAAAGACTACATTGTGGTTGGCAGTGATTCGGGTCGGATTGTTATCCTGGAATATCAGCCATCTAAGAATATGTTTGAGAAAATTCACCAAGAGACCTTTGGCAAGAGTGGATGCCGCCGTATTGTTCCTGGCCAGTTCTTAGCTGTGGATCCCAAAGGGCGAGCTGTGATGATTAGTGAGTGACTTGCTCTGTTGAATGCGTCTCTGACTATTATAGATGCTCAGTTTAGGATAACAATGCTATGATCTTGGCAGTGTGCTAATATATCATAACTGGGTAAAGTTTGGATCATATGTCCATGTTTTAAAGTTGCTTTTCCTTTTAAAACATGGAGAAAGTCTTTACATACCTTATCTACTTCCTGTCTAGTTGGAACTTCTTGTTTTTATATTTCTTGCTTTATCTGTAGCAAAAAGACTACAATGAAATTATTTTGTTTTCTTAGGCAATGAATATGGTTGCCTTCATCAGCCTGAAGTGATGATTCACATTCATGTCTCTTCTCTGACAAATCTCTTGAAGACAATTCTGTGTATCTGATCAGGCCTCTAGAGGGCAGCCCTCTCTGACCAGTCACGAAATCACTAGATCTAACTGGAAGAAAGGTGGCAATTTTATGAATTATTGTTTAGTTTCCCAATATCATTAAATCTAGGGCACACTAAAATTTTTTGAAGAATTAATGGGATATTATGATCCCTATTAGGAAGAAGATGGGTAAAATGATGCTGTTCTCTATTTTAATGATAGAAAGCAAATCCTAAGTTAGTATACTTGTAGATTTTGGGCTGGCTGTTAAAGATTTTTTAAAATAATTCTAATGAGAATCTAGCTGCTCTTTAGGCCCCTCTATTCATTATCTGGAAATCTTGTGTGTTTTGTCTCCTTCAACTACAGGTGCCATTGAAAAACAGAAATTGGTGTATATCTTAAACAGAGATGCTGCAGCCCGGCTTACCATCTCCTCTCCCCTGGAGGCCCACAAGGCGAACACTTTAGTATATCATGTGGTTGGAGTAGATGTGGGATTTGAAAATCCAATGTTTGCTTGTCTGGAAATGGATTATGAGGTAATGGGGAGTGTGTGTGTGTGTGTGTGTGCCTTTTTTTTTTTTTAACCCCCAGTTACCTCAGAGCTTTCCTAAGGTTTTTTCTTCATTGGTTGAATCTTCTATCTGTGCTGCTAACAAATATTTTCCATATTCCAAGTGTCTTACTGAAATTTGGAATGTTTCAGAGCTTACCTGGTTATATAATAGCACTTTGCTCTGATTTGAATAATCTCCCTTTGGAAACAGGGTATTTATTGAGAAAAACTGCCTGAAAAAGAAGATAAAACTGTTTTGGGGGTATTTTTTTCCACAGAGAGACAGTGAAAGGTAGAAGGCAGTGTCCTCTAGATGAGAAAACCTTGCTCCCAGAACTAGGAGACCTGGGTTCTTGTTCCAGCTTTACCAGTACCTAGTAGTAGTGTGATGGCAAACCATTTAGCATCTATGGACTGTTGCTTCCTTGTTTGTAAAATGGAAGAATCCTGATGTCCTTTAAAAGTTTGATTTTATGGTACTGATTAGTCTTTGTGCTATTGTACTCCACTGTAGGAAGCAGACAATGATCCAACAGGGGAAGCAGCAGCTAACACCCAGCAGACGCTTACTTTCTACGAGTTAGACCTTGGTTTAAATCATGTGGTCCGAAAATACAGTGAACCTTTGGAGGAACATGGCAACTTCCTTATTACAGGTATTTTTCTTTCAGAGCTGCTATGTACCATTTTGCCTGGTCCATTTTATGCCCAAACTTGGGAGGGTTTACTTAATAGGGTCTGGAAGCTAACCTTATTTATAGTAAGCCTGAGTACCTTGTCTATGTTTGGTGTGGTGGTAGCTACTGAAGGATTCTAAGCAGGGGAATAATAACCTGGAGATTACAGACATACCTCAGAGATAGTGCAGGTACAGTCCCCGACCACCACAATAAAGCAAATGCGCAATGACGTGAGTCACATGAATTTGTTTTCCAGTGCATCGAGAAGTTTTGTTTATACTGTAGTTTATTAAGTGTGCAGTGTTATGTCTAAACAGTGTATGTACCTTAATTAAAAATACTTTATTGCTCAAAAAAAGTTTATTGCTACAAAATGTTAGCCATCATCTGAGCCTTCAGCAAATAGTAATCTTTTTGCTGGTGGGGAGGGTCTTGCCTTGTTGTTGATTTAAACACAGTATCTGCACAGTGCAATAAAACGAGGTATTTGTACTTACATTTTGGCTAATGGAATGAAGGATATTGAGACTAGGCTAGGAGATTGGTCAGGAAGCTGTTTCACTAAGTCAAGAAATTGGTAGCATGAGAGGTGCTAGGAGAGATTCTAATCAGTAGTTCTGTGTGAGGAGAGAGAATTGAAGGGTAGCATCCAGGTTTCTGGTTTGTCCTTTTTGTTGGTAGTATTTTCTAAAGTACGGAACCCAGGAGGTAGAATAGGTTTGGAAAGAACTTGGGTTTGTGAACACATTGTATTTTGAAAGTGCCAGTGGAATATCCATGCGCTTGGATTATAGTTCTGAAGCTGAGAACTCAGTTCTGGGTTTGGAGCTAAAAATTTAGATGTATTATCGGATATCTGAACAGGTTGAGTCACCCAAACTGGGCTCCATTTTTGTGTAGCATAACTTTCAGGGAAAAGCAGCACTTGGAATGTTTCTCAGCTTTAGGCACACTGTACCTTCACGTTGTGCTAAAGGAGAGAAGGAATTGAAAGCTAAATTCATGGTTATGTCAGATCATTACTAAGTTTTATTTTCTCTGACAGTTCCAGGAGGGTCAGATGGTCCAAGTGGAGTGCTGATCTGCTCTGAAAACTATATCACCTACAAGAACTTCGGTGACCAACCAGATATCCGCTGTCCAATTCCCAGGAGACGGGTAAGGTCTTTGTTTGCCATAAGAGAAGAGATATTTATGTTTGTGAAATGAACTTAATTTTTGTAATTATAGTGTAGTCTCTTAGCCTATCTGTTACCAAGTTTTAGTTTCTTTGTAAATGTTATTTTTTAATAAAGCTGGTAAAATATGTTTGTAAAAACAAAACAATCTCTGAGGAAGGGAATTAAAAACAAAAATTTCCATTTCAGAGGAACCTATGAACATGACCAATTTGAAATTTGTTTCTAGTTTGAAGAAGCCAAACATATTTGTTGGAGATAAATTGTCTCTCATTCTGTTTATCCTTTTCCCCTATTCCAACATTCAGAAAACTTTAAGACTAGGACAGTGTATTTCAGTATGCCTTTCACTTTACCAATTAATATTTTGCTGCATTTCCCTTTTCTTATATTTGTGTGTATATAAGTGTATGTACACGCATACAAACTTTTGGACACTAGATCATTTGAAGATAAGTTGCAGGCACCATGATACTTCACTACAAGAATCTAAGATGTGGCTCTTAAGAATGAGGACTTTTTTTGTTGTTATCTAAAATTTTACATGTCTTCTTTTTCCCCACTTGACCCCCCCTTCCCTCCCAACCATTCCCACCCCGGGCAAGCCCCCACTGCCCCAGTGTCTGTATCCATTGGTTATGCCAATATCCATTCATACAAGTCCTTTGTTTGCTCTCTAACCTCCCCTCCCCTGCCATTTGTCTCTGGATCTCTTCTTATTCATCAAATTACGTTGATCATTATATCCCACATATGAGTGAGATCATGTGATATTTACTTTTCTCCGACTGGCTTATTTCGCTTAGCATAATGCTCTCCATTTCCATCCATGCTGTTGCAAATGGTAAAAGTTCCTTTTTTTATAGCAGCATAGTATTCCATTGTGTAGATGTACCACAGTTTTTAATCCACTCATCTGCTGGTGGGCACTTAGGTTGTTCAAAATCTTAGCTATTGTAAATTATGCTGCTATGAATATAGGAGTGCATATATCCTTTCTGATTGGTGTTTCTAGTTTCTTGGGAGGACATTTTTTTATATAACCAAACTACTGATATAATTTACTATTTTATGTAATACAACTAGAGGCCCAGTGCACGAAATTCATGCACTGGCGGTGGGGAGGGGGTGTCCCTCAGCCCGGCCTGCGCCCTCTCGCAGCCCGGGAGCCCTCGGGGCATGTCTGACTGACTGCTTAGGCCCGCTCCCCGCATGCTGGCAGTCAGACAGCCTTAGTGCTGCCATGGAGGTGGGAGCCAGCCATGAGCCTGGGCTTCCCATGTGGGAGCACACTGACCACCAGAGGGCAGCTCCTGCATTGAGCATGTGCTCCCTGGTGGTCAGTGCGCGTCATAGTGACCAGTCCTTCCCTGTTCGATTTGCATATTAGCCTTTTATTATGTAGGATTATTTTATGTAAAGTTCAGTTTCATTGTTCTCCAAAATTCCCTTATAATCTACAGACTTTCAGTCTCCTTTAATTTAGAATATTTTTCTCTCATTTTGTTTGTTTTTGATCTTTTAGGATACTGATGTTTTTAAAAAGGCTGGGCTAGTTTTCTTGTAGTTTGTTCCATAATTTTTCCCTCATAATTATATCCAGGTTAATATTTTTGGTGAATTATTCT
Organism: Eptesicus fuscus; assembly: GCF_027574615.1. Taxonomy (NCBI): domain Eukaryota; kingdom Metazoa; phylum Chordata; class Mammalia; order Chiroptera; family Vespertilionidae; genus Eptesicus; species Eptesicus fuscus. The sequence goes on from NC_072493.1 coordinate 8,117,367, forward strand.
GTAGGTGGTGATATATATCCCACTAAGTCATGTTAGGGGCACACATTGTTGGTTTGTCTGATTATTGGTGATGCTAAATCAATCATTTTGTTACGTTGGTGTGTCTCTGCTCTCTTAATCATAAAGGTGCCTTTTTCTTTTAATAATAATTGGTGTGGGTCTGGTGGTGAACTTTGAGACTGTGCAAATGTCCTTTTCCTTAACATCTCACCCAGTGTTTTTTTTTCTCCTTAATCAGCTACTACTTTGGTGGTTGAAAATGGTGTTTTATTGTTCTTAATTTTAACGGTTTACTATGGAAGTTATTAAGCATATACAAAGGTAGAATATAATTAACTTCTGTGTACCCAAGCTTCAGTAATTTTCAACACATAGTTAATCTTGATTCATCTGATCTTCCTCAATCTCTCCTCTCAGCCTTGGATTAATTTTTTGATATTAACTTATAGATCCTGGAGTTAAATCTTTTTTTTTTAATATATTTTATTGATTTTTTATAGAGAGGAAGAGAGAGGGATAGAGAGTTAGAAACATCGATGAGAGAGAAACATCGATCAGCCGCCTCCTGCACACCCCCCACTGGGATGTGCCCGCAACCAAGGCACATGCCCTTGACCGGAATCGAACCCGGGACCCTTGAGTCCGCACGCCGACGCTCTATCCACTGAGCCAAACCAGTTTCGGCTGGAGTTAAATCTTTTATGAGTTACTTTCTCGAATACATGGTATCTGAGTAAGAGTCCATCAATTTTAGAAAACCTAAGAAGAAACTTAGGAAGTTAAATTCTTGGTAAGGGGTAGAAAGTAATTTAGTTTGGTTGATGAGACATTTATTGAACTGCAGGGCACTGTACTTGGCTTTGGGGCTACAAAGAAGTATAAAGCATGTTTTGCCCTTGAAGAGCTTATTTAATGAGAGAAATACAAAATGTTGGAAACAAAAAATCCAAAAATCATAGCCAAGGGAATGCCCCTTAGGAATCAAGGGTTGATGTAGAACAGAGCTGATTATGAATGGCATAGATGGTAGTGGCGTAGTTGTGGAAGAGATTTACTTATCCACAGCTGAAATGATGATTTTTAAAAGTTTGTGTCTCTTTTGTGACATTTTTCTTTGGAGGTAAATTTTTTTTTTTTATCCTAACTGGGGGAGTGAGGATATTTTTTCCATTGATTTTTTTTTTTTTTTTTTTTTTTAGAGTATGGGAGAGAGGGAGAAGGAGAGAGCGCGAGGGGTTGGTGGGGAGAGAGAAGAGAGAAACATGGATGTGAGAGAGACATCAATTGGTTGCCTCCCACACACACTCTGACCAGGGATGGGATTGGCCTGCAACCCAGGTACTCACCCTTGGCCCACGCTCTAACCATTTAGCACGCCAGCCAGGGCTGGAGTTGGTTTTTGCCATACTCAGCTTATTAGACTATAGAATGTAATTATGACTATTTTTTGGTACCCAGGTTTTGTTATGTATTTATAGCAAACAAGAATTTTTAGATGTTGTGTTTTATTACCATAGCTAGCTAGCTGCTCTGGGTCAGAGGTTACTAGTATATAGAGAGGCTCCATGTGCCTCTAGGCCTTGGGTAGCTTGTATTCCAGCTGTAATACAGTATAAGGTGCTGAAATACAGTATAAGTACTCATTTCTAAGGTGTTGGTTGTATATTTAATTTTGCTAGAATGACCTGGATGACCCTGAAAGAGGAATGATTTTTGTCTGCTCTGCCACCCATAAGACCAAATCGATGTTCTTCTTTTTGGCCCAAACAGAGCAGGGCGATATCTTCAAGATCACTTTGGAGACAGATGAAGATATGGTAAGCAGACCATGGTTGGGGGGCGGTGGGGGAGAGACTAAAGTACAGTATTTTATTTGCTACTCTGCTTACGCTGTCTTATAATACTGGGCTCCCTTCCATGGCCTAGCTTAGCTTCACTTACCTACACTAGAATTTTTTTTCTTTTCATTCCAGGTTACTGAGATTCGGCTCAAGTATTTTGATACTGTGCCTGTTGCTGCTGCCATGTGTGTGCTTAAAACAGGCTTCCTTTTTGTAGCATCAGAATTCGGAAACCAGTGAGTAATCCTTTTATTCTCCTAGTTCACCCTGGTTACTGTAACAATTGCAGGAGGGAGAAGATGTGGCTTTAAGGGCAGGGAGCTTTTCACAAGAATGTTTAGTTTCTTCAAAACAAAAGTTTTGCCCTCCTTTCCCTTTTACATTTTTTCTTTTATTTTTCTCTATTTCAGTGGCTTTGATCTGTACCTGTAGGTGGCTGCATAGCTTTAGAAGGGATCTCCTGAGCTTTTTGCTAGAATAAATACTTATTGAAATGCTTAGTATTAAAAAGATGTTCCACAAACACTTTGTTTGTACAAATCTAAAGAGAAGAAAAAGGAAAGTCATCATAAGGATGTATTATTGAGGTTCCTGCTGTGGGCAGTGGGAACTCACTTCCAGGAGCATCAAGTAAGCAGAGTGCCCCTTAGATGGCCTGTCTGAAGGTTAACCATTTGTACGCCATAAGCGTCTATAGAGGCAAGCGGCGGACCTTTTTTAATTAAATTCAAAATATCCTGGCAGTTAACTGATTAAGAATACCAGGTCCTCTCTCTTCTGGGTTGAAAGTTACCCCTGGGGCATGAACTCTTCTGTATATCCTGTGGCTCAGGCAACCTCCCACAGGGTAGAGTACTTAGGGCAGAGAGTAGGAAAAAAAGAGGACAATATACAGGTGGGATGCTGTCAGAATGAGGTGAGTTTGATCTTGTGAGAAATTATTCATTTCTGTTGCATCTGAAATTTGGAAGACTGAAGAGTGGTGATTTGGGGCATTAGAAACATGTTGGGGTGTTAGCACATTTAATCCATACAACAACCTATTTATTAATCAAACACTAATTTAGCATTTGTTTATACTGTTTTAAGCACTTTACAAATATGAATGCATAGCATTCCCATTAAGACAGTGCCATTACCCATCACATTTACAGTTTAGGGAACTGGGTTACAGAGAATTTAAGAAATTTAATCACAGAACTAAATCGAACTCAAACCCAGACAGTCTGGTTCCAAAGTCTCTGTCTTAAGCATAGTGTAGTCTCAGAAATTGTTTTACTGGATTCAGCCAAAGCAACCTTTCCTGTGATGAAGATAAACTCGTATTCTTTAGTTACTAGACACTGAAGATATCTCTGACAGGTGGTCTTTATCATCTGCATCTAGGCATCTTGCCTGAATAAGGAGTTCATATTAATATTTGTGTTCTATTTTCTCAAAGCTTTTTGTAAATTGTTCAAGGATAACAACCTTATTTGCTTTTTCATGGTTTAGCATAAATCTGCTGTGTTTACCAAAAGTTAGATGCTGAGGTTTATTGAGTATCTTATGTATTTCAGACACTGATTTAGTCATTCTGCTTCTAAAAAGCTGTATGGGATATTGTTCCAAGTGCTCTGTATTAAAGGTCCGATATATTACTTAAAGAATAAATATGACCAGTAGTTTGTTTTGTTTTCATCGAGCTGCTTCCCTAAAGCTCATTTCATACTCAACTTATGGTGGCAAATTGTTATAGATTATCTCAAATTGCTTTCTTTTTTTATGGTTTGCCTTTGAATCAGTTCACTAATAAGCATTATTAGCCATAGGACAGATTTTGTTGCTTACTATCTTTGGATACGTTTATATTTTGCTTGGGGAACAATACAGTAATATCTGCATACTTCTGCAAGGTCGCCAATTCTTGTTTTCAATAGATTTGGCCTGATTTTTTTTTTATTAAATGGCCTGCTGGTTTTTTATTAAATTGGAATGGTTATAGATTTTCTTTGGATTTCCTGTATCCATATTTCATCTTATTTGACCAACATGATGTTTGCTAGGTACCATGCACTGTTGTAAATACTCAGAATTCTTTAGGAAGGCACTATTATTTCATTTTCATAAATGAGGCAAGTGAGGCACTGAGAAGTGAAGTACTAAGCCTGAGGTTATGTGGATATTGTTAAGGGCAGAGGTGTGATTCAAACCCAAGCACTCTAGTGGAAGCCCAATGCTTTCATTATAGTGATTTGAATTCAATAGACTTAATTTTTCATTCCTTTTCTATTCTTTAAAAAAAGAGAGAAAGAAAACTTTACTCAGATAAGCAGAGATTTTAAACTATAGATGTTGACTCAAAAGTTCATGTTATAATTTGGTTTAGATATTTATAAAGTGCTTTTATGAGCATTAATGTCAAACATTATCTTCAGACAGAAAAAGTTTTTAACTAAAGTTTTCTTTGCTTCTCCTCAGTTACTTATATCAAATTGCACATCTTGGAGATGACGATGAAGAACCTGAGTTTTCATCTGCCATGCCTCTGGAAGAAGGAGACACATTCTTCTTTCAGCCAAGACCGCTCAAAAACCTTGTGCTGGTCGATGAGTTGGACAGCCTTTCTCCCATTTTGTTTTGCCAGGTGTGGGTCTTTCCAGTCACCTTCACAATGAGCAGTGCCAGCTAATTGGTTTTGAATCTGAATGAGTTTAAAGTTTTAACTCCAATTAAATTAAGGGCTAGTCCAATGGTCGGCAAACCGCGGCTTGGGAGCCACATGTGGCTCTTTGGCCCCTTGAGTGTTCTAACACCACTTCTTCAAAATAGACTCGCCCAGGCCGAAAATCAACTTCTGCGCATGGGCCACGAAGTTTCAATCACCCTGTTCGTGCGCGCCCGCACGTGGTATTTTGTGGAAGAGCCACACTCAAGGGGCCAAAGAGCCGCATGTGGTTCGCGAGCTGCAGTTTGCCGACCACTGGGCTAGTCTAAACGCTGGGTTTGTCAGCATATCTGTGGAATCATCAGAGTTCTATAGATAAGGCAGCTTAAGTAGAAGTTGGGGGACTAAAACCCATTATTTAAATTCTTGGGCTTTTTGTTTAATTATAAAACTCAGGTTCAGTATAAAAATTCAAACCATACAAAAAACTAAAAGTAAAAGTCTCCCCAATCTTTTAAAACAAAAACCCTCCACTGAGGCTGTTGCTATTGACAAATGATTGCTTCTAGGCATTTGTCTCTGTGTCTATAAGCTTGCACACATACATAAAACAAACAAATGTGTGTATTATATATATATTTTTTAATGTAAACAGGCTCATATACTTCCCAGTATTCTGAAATTGACCTTTTGTCACTTAACAGTTTATGAAATACCTATCTTTATCTAATTTTTAACATTCATTCCCTCCTTAAAATATTCCAGAGACACTGGGATCAGTTAGTAACAAGAATTTTATTAAAATTTTTTTAATTTTTTCATTTATTTTTTTAGAGAAATATTGATTTGTTGTTCCACGTACTTATGCATTCATTGGTGGATTCTTGTATGTGCCCTGCCTGGGGATCGAACCCACAACATTGGTATATCAGAATGATGCTCTAATCAACTGAGCTATCGGACCAGGGCCTAATAACAGGAAGTTTAAAAAATATTTTTTTAAATTGATTTTTAGAAAGAGAGGAAGGAAGGGGGAGAGAGAGAGAAACATCAAGGCAGCCCCCTAATGGGGACTGAGTCCACAACCTGGGCATGGGCCCTAACCAGGAATTGAACTGTAACCACTCGGTGCATGGGTCAACACTCAATCACTGAGTCACACTGGCCGGGCGACAAAAACTTTTAATCACATCCTAAGGGAGGAACCTGAGGTGGCCCAGGATGTGGATTGCATCTCCTACTACTGGTGTTCAGTTGAGCAGGAATTTTCCCAGGCCTCTGTGTCCTGCATGGTTGGGGTTTGAGTGAATATGAGGGATCCCTTGCCCTGTCTAGTTGATCATATTTCTAGTGGGAGAGAGGTTTGTTCACTGGATGCTGGGGGAGCAAGTCAGCATTCATGCACTCTTCCTGGTAAATGGATAATTCTGAAATAGGGTCAGTCCTCAGGGCAATAGAAAATAAGTATTTTCTAATTTGATTTTTCTCTTTTCATTGAAATTTGAGGAAGTAATTGTGTAAATAGTTTGTAGATCAAAAATAAAATTAACAGGAAATTTGGGTATATGTAGCGGGGCTATAAGCATTTTTGTGTGCCATGAATCTCTTTAGCCTGGTGAGGCATCTGGATCCGCTCTGAATAACTTTGTAAGTTCACATAGTACTAACATATAGCCAAGATAGCAAAATACTTTTTAAGTTGTGAAAAAGTAATACATGTGCTTTTTTATTAAGGCTATAAATGAGTAATAAGGTGGTGACTTTAAAATATAAAATAGGTGAACTAATTATTTTTTAAGAGATCAGTGTGAAAGCCATATACACTCGACTCACATGCTCATCCATGTTAAAATAGGGTGCAATGCCTTACAGACAGTCAAGAGTTTTCATTTAACTGTCCAATTTGACAAAACTACTACAAATGACTGACCTCTTCATATATTGATCAACAAATAATTGTACTGGAAACGAACAGCTAGTTGTCTGGGATGCCAATATGAGAATATGGCGTCCCCAGTTGGTGTCGAGCCATCAGGTGCAGATCTACCTATTAGTTGGTCAGCTACATCATAGGTGCATCTGTGGATAGGCATCTGTGATCAAATGCAGTCTAACAATAGACATTAAATACAACTTAAAGTAGTGATGAGGGAAATAATTGGAGGTATCTATACATTTTAATGTTATATGAATAAATGTGACTTTCACTGGTGAGAAAGTCACAGATACTGATAAGATTATAGTTTGTATTTTTATTTGGAAGCAAATGCTAAATTTTAGTTGGAGGTTATATAGCACTTCTATCATTAAGTAAAAATCCTTTGCTAACTTAACTAGTACAGCCTTTTTATTGATTGGTAAAACCCGTTTTCCAACTGGTATGCTTTTTGGAACATTCAGGCTTTTTCTTTCATGTCCCCAAGGCCAGTGGCCAATATATAAACTTTATAAACTGAAAAGTTATTTGCTCACTGAGAATAATCAGGGATCGGTGTGAAAACTTAGCACAAGTAGACTTTCTTTTTCCATGCAGATAGCTGATTTGGCAAATGAAGACACTCCACAGCTGTATGTGGCCTGTGGTCGGGGACCCCGGTCATCTCTGAGAGTCTTGAGGCATGGACTTGAGGTAAGATTGGAGTTACTAGATCATCTGCAGGGTTTGGAAGGAAGCATTGAAAAATGTTTTCTTCCCTATTTCCATAAAGTTTAGAGATTAAATTTCCTGTTCCTTAACATATTAGCACAATAGACCACATTTTTAAAAAGTGGCCAATGGGGATAAAAGGGAAAGAACGTATCTACTAGTTTCAGGCTCACTAGCCTTAACATGGAAATTAGGAAATCTGCATGGAACATTTTGCTCTTGCTCTTTATTCAGAGTTTCCAGATACTTAACATTTTTAAATTCAGCTTGCAGATACTTAACATTTTCTATTGTATTAATATTGTGTGTATGTAATATATAATATATTTCATTGATTTTTTTTTAAAGAGAGGAAGGGAGAGAAAGAGAAACTCATTGATCAGCTGCCTCCTGCATACCCCATACTGGGGAACCAGCCCACAACCCGGGCATGTGCTCTGACCGGGCATCAAATAGCGACCTCTTGGTGCAGGTTGACACTCAACTACACCAGCCAGGCTACTGTGTATATATTTTTATATCTTATTAAATTTACTCCTTATTGTTATGTGCTTTTAAGTCACATTATACTTAATTTTTTTGCATTTGTCCACCAAAGTGTATGGATCAGAATTTATTTCATGAACCTTTATTGTTGGGCCTTGTAGGTGACATGGGCATTCAAAATAATCTTCTCAAATCTTACATCTTATTTTCCTGATTCTAGTGTTGACCTTATAGCAAATGCCTGGGACTTGACTTAGTAGTAAAATCTTTATTTTTTTAAGTTTAATTATTTTTCAAAATTTAAACCTCAGAAGTCATATAGCAAAATGTGTATATGTATGTGTGTTATTTTTTAAATTTTGCATGTTTCATAAATTTAAAAATTCAAATGTTGAAAAAGCATTAGGAACATTCACTGACTAGAGCAAGGTTATGGCATAGTAGAGAAAGGGCCTTCAAGAATATGCACCTCCTTAAGGGATCTGAAGAAGAGCCGTGTCCATAAGCCACATAAAGAGGGCAGTAGTGTCATCACACGAAGTGCCAGCATAGCAGGACCCTCAGGGTCTCCAGAGAGACAGGCCTCAGCGGGCCCCACTCAGAGAAAATCCTCTTGCCCTGGCTGTGCAGGGTGCCTCTTGTGGGCATTTTCCTGAATTCCAAGAGGAAGCAATGAAAATAAATCTTGCTGGGCAATTTGCTTTCAGAACTTAGGGATGGCAAACTATAGGCCCCATTGCCTGTTTTTTTGTAGATTTTTATTGGGACACAGCCAAGATGACCTTACTAGTTAATATCTCTTCCTCAGCTTTTGTTCCCTCTTCTGTAAAAATGGTCTTAATGGCACCTGCCTTAAAGGATTGATGCCTAAATTACATAAGATAAATGCATTATAAAGCAGTTAGCTAAAGGTCTGGCATATAACTGTTCAGTAAATGTTAGCTATTAATATTACTGTTCAAGGAATTTGACAGATTTTTGACTCAAAATATGCATCAATCCACCAAATTTTCAATGATACAAACCCAATTTAGACAAATAATTATTGATTAGTTACTATTCAGTGGATTCTATCGAGCTTCTTGATGAAGGCTAACATACATGTATTTACAGAAAATTTTGTGTACAGTGTAAGAAATAAAGGACCCAAATTAAGAATTGTTTTTGAGTCTCCTGCCCTTATTACTTTTTTCCACTTCTACAGAAAAAAAAAATATTTGTTATGCTGTACACCTGGAAATAATACAAAGTAATATTGAATTTAAATTGTAATTGAAAAGTAAAATTGAAAAAACCTTTTGTTGTCTTTATTTCTTATGGAGCTTGTTGTATGGGTAGATTATGGTCTCATTAAGTTAAACAGGGTCACTGTCAGATATTACATTTGTTATAGAATGTAGTGTGTCTGATAATTTACATTTAATTGATGATGAAGTTTTCCAGAATTCTCCTGTACCATGATCAGCTATTACTGCTGTTACCATATTAGTAAATGAAGAAAGGGGTAATGTCTTTCATGAATATACTTGAGTTCTTCCTACAAAATGTAGTTACACAATATATTAAGCTGTCTAATTTACTGTCTCTAGGTCATTTAAAAAATACCATATTTTCCGGCATATAAGACGACTGGGTGTATAAGATTTTCCTGGGTTAAAAAGTCATCTTATACGCTGGAAAATACGGTAATATAAATAGGCTTTTCACCCATAGGCTCTCTCATGAATAGAGTGTCGGGTACCGTATTTTCCGGCGTATAAGATGACTTTTTAAAAAATATATATTTTATTGATTTTTCACAGAGAGGAAGGGAGAGGGATAGAGAGCTAGAAACATTGATGAGAGAGAAACATCGACCAGCTGTCTCCTGTACACCCCCACTGGGGATATGCCCGTAACCAATGTACATGCCCTTGACCGGAATCGAACCCAGGACCCTTCAGTCCGCAGGCCAACGCTCTATCCACTGAGCCAAACCGGTCTCGGCTAAGATGACTTTTTAACCCAGGAAAATCTTATACACTCAGTTGTCTTATACGCCAGAAAATACGGTACTAACAAAATTTTTATTTTAGGATGGTTTAGATTTACAGAAAACTTGTAGGGATAATATAGAGAGTTCATGTATAAGCCACACCCAGTTTTCCATTCCAGATCATTTTGAGTTCACCTTAGATATTTTGTTTAATGTTTGAGAAACTGTAGGACATTCATAGGATTCTTGACTCTGACCTTAAGGAGCATAAAAATTCTAGTGGGAAGGATAACATTTCCTCAAATTCCTTTTTGGAAAGGTACCTGAAGAGGTGGTGATAGTGACTTGTGTAAGAACTTGTAGGAAGGAGAGATGACTGCCACCAAAAGGATAGGGAAGATTTTTCCTAAAGGATGTGGCATTTGAATTGGTCCATAAAGAGAGATGACATTTGGCTATTGGGAGTTAGGAATGGAATGCTAATAACTCAGGTGGCCTGATTCATTTCCACATGCTCTCTTTGAGGAGGATGCAGGTATGCCATACCCAAAGGAAGTGTAGAGTTTTGGTGCAACAACTGCCCTCCCAGGTGTTTCATCATTTCTTGCTAAAGTCTGTCATGGGTATTGCCAATATTTTTTACCTTTTTTTCTTATGTTCCTTTTTTACTAGATGGTTACATTATTTTAATCCAGCACACAATGTGAGCACTGCTTTTGGGACCTTATTATCTAGTGTAGTTATAAGCAGAGAACTGAGTTCCATGCTCACGGGATCTGTGGTCTGTCTCTTCTGTCAGGTGTCGGAAATGGCTGTCTCTGAACTACCTGGTAACCCCAATGCTGTCTGGACAGTGCGCCGGCACATTGAAGGTAAGCAGCCCTTTCCCAACAGTCAAAATGAGGGTCTGGGTGCCATTGACAATAGAAGGTGTAAGCGGCTGCATTGATAATGGTTCTATGTCACGTCATCTAGCACCATATACTAGAACCTTTTCTGACCTGATACTATGTTTTGAGGCTCTTCCAATCTGGATGCCTTCACCTACTTCTTCTTGTAGAAATGGGTAAGGGGTGCATAGGGTGGTTGTTAATATTCAGTACATACACACTTTGGTATCATAGAGCCTTCATGTGTGGTGTTCTTTGACTATTCACCTGTAAGACACTGGTTTCATCTGTGTAAGCAATATGGTGTGAGGGAAAGGTTTTGCTTCATTTGTCTTCAACCATATTCCTCTATTGTGCTGAAACCACAGTGAAATTGATGGTTATTCTATGTATTAGGCGCTTTGGTAAAGCTTGTTAATTAGTCCTACTTGATGGGTATAGTTGTGCTTAAGGAAAGCAGAAATAGATTAATTGGAATCAGAATTTTAGAGTGAGTGGAAAAGGAATAGAGGAGAGATGGAATCTGAACTCCTAGACAAAAATTCCCATTTTCCCTTTTATTTACTTTGAGTTCATTTCTATTCCTAGACCTCATTTTCCTCTTGTTTCCTTAGGAATGTAAGACTAGTGAATAAGATCACCCTGGCCAGCGTACAAAGCTTTTTCAGGAAACAGCTGAATTTATTTCTGATATTTAGATGTTCTGGTTGTATGGAACAAATTTAATGGAAATAGGAAATGTGTAGGAATTAAACCTTTTTCTATTAGCAGAAAACAAAAATCTTTTGGTGGATTTTGTTTTTATATAGGCATTGGAATCAATCTGAGTTGAGGGAAAAAAAAGAACAGGTGAAGAGGAAATTAGGTTCATTTTAGCTGAGAAGATAATTAGACAAATTGATTTTTGAAATATTTCGCTATTATATGTAATGTCATAAGAAGCTGGTCAGTATTGATGTTCACCTTTATCTTGGTAGCTGATTGACTTCATGGCTCTTGAAAACATTGCCAAGACTGTTCAAATTAGAAAGCTCCTTTGAGATAAAAACTAGTGTGCTTCCTCCCTTGTTTTACTTCTTAAACTGTTTTTAAATAGACTTATATTTACTGAAAAGTTACCTTTATTTTTAAAAGTTACCATATTAAGGTTCACTGTCTCAAGATAGTTTATCAAGGTAATAGAAATTGAAGGCCCTCTCTCCTGAATTCCATTGCTCATTTGACTGACCCTGCAGTGGGAGTCGGTGATTCTTGCTCGTTTGTTAGGATAAGTTCTGTACTTTCATCCTGCAGTCTTTTGAGTGCCCTCATGTACTCAGCAATAAAGATAGGTTTCTATTTTCAAAGCACTTGCCATCTTAAGAAGATAAGTATACTAAACTATTGTGTGTTCTCGTGTGATGAAAGGCACAAGCATGTTGCCAAGGAGGGGTTAGAGGATGGAATGGGCTTTTTGGACAATGTTTGATAAGTTAGTGATAAGCAGTATGGTGCATGGTGGAATTGATAGCTGAAAAAATTTCTCTTCTGAATATCAAAATCTAGGGAAAGACTACATCTTGGTAAATTATACTCTTTTGAAAAACCATAATTTGGGTTATCACCCATGAAAACAGGACAGGTTCTCTGTGTTCGCTCTCTTTCCAGATAACCCCAGGTTACTGTTGAGTGAACATTCCACATGTCCACACATGCCACAATCTTCCAGGCAATTACTAACCATGGCTGGTACGTGGTGATGCACACTACCAATACCAAGCCTTTTTTTCTCTTCCACAGGTGGCTGGTGAAGGTGCTGATCACCACAGGTGTGTACCTACTGCTAGGGTCTACCATGGGGTCTTAGAGTTTACCCAGCGAGAGGGACCTACACAAAATATTGAGGCTGCCCTGATGGCATCTCTCAGAGGGTAACTTTGCAGTTGGATGTCCTTGTGCATAATAATAATGCATACCCATCTGCCTGTATATTTAAATGGTCTGAGGCAGGAATCAACTTGTCTTATTTTCTTCCACAGAAAGTGGAAAATATGACTGATTTGTTTTTAAGCTGAAAGAGCCTGTAGCTTGAAAACTTAATCTTCATATTCTCCTTTGAAATTTTGTATATTCCAGGTATACTAACTGAATGATCAGGTCCTGGAGAAAGCCCCCCACCCCTTTTTTGAGTATAATATGAGGCAAGACAAACACTGAGTAGCCTGAATATAAAATAAGAATGAAGGGGGCTTAAATCATCTGGATGGTCACTCACCTTAGCCTTTCGAGTGGGCTGCTTGTTGAGCCTCAGATACTTCGCAGGGGGAAGAAGAATAAAGCATCCTCTCTGTTGGGGTGCTTCAGCAGTGCTCAGACAGATAGAAGTCCTGTTTAATTGAGGCAAAGGTGCATTCTTATACCCTAATAAATTCTTCACTGAGGAATGAATTGAGGTTCTATATGAAGCTTGCAACCCTTGGATAAAGGCAATTTGGATATGTATCATTTGTAGTAATTTACCTTGATTGAAGCTTGATTTTGTTCTGAACTCCAACTTTTAACCTATAACCTCAAAATACAAGGGCTACTAATCAGTTGCAGGTCCTCCTTCCCATAAAATAGAAAAGGTAGAGGTTACAGTGTGCTTAATACTCAGGGTAATGGATATTTTGAGAAAATGTGATGTTAAGCAGGTTTCAGGTATTAGTCCTTGCTCTACTGCTTGTTGAATTGCCCAGCAAATGTTGAATTGCCACATTTAAGTCCACTGTGCAACTCTATTTCATATCTGAGCAGTGGGGTTTTGGGTCAGAGGGAAGATAAGGACCTAGGTAGCCCTCCTTCCTCCCTTCCCCCATTCTCTTGCATGTAAGTTAAAATTTGTATGGTCTCTTCTCTGGAAGCCCCCTTTTCTTGTGACTGAAGGAAAAGACCTGAAAACCTGGCTAGTTTGAGCCTTTTTGTTGTTTGACTTTAATTTGCTCTGGCACAACTTTTAAGGTATTAGATTTCAGTAATGAGAACGTGGGAAAGGACACAGTATTCATATAATGTTAAAATTAAGCAATTCCTGTTATTTTTGCACACCAGAAATTTCGGTTCAAAAACAGCTGGCGTAAAGCCTCCAAGTTTGGTGTCGTGTGACTATGGTTTTGCTGTGCACGATTAATTAAGATACCCGTTTCAGGAACAACTGTGTCATTACTCATATTATGAATGTGAATAGTGCTGTCTTACAACTCTTTATTTTAAAAGGTGTCCCCAAAGCATTTGATATGTGTTGACAGTTATAACAAAATAATCTAAAACCAACTCTCTCCTCGTCCACTGTTGGATGATTTGGAAATTGAATCCTTACTTTGGATTCCTTGTGTAGCCATTAGATTACACCCATTGGGAACAATCTTTGATTCTCACCTTTCAGCCACCCAGTCAGTACTCACATGTATTATTAACTGAAGCAAAAAGTCTCACAAAACTACTTAATCCTTGCTTTGTGTGAAACAGTTTCACAAATCATATTTATTCCTGCATATTTCTGTTTAAAAGTACTGATTACAACCTACCAAATTGATTTTATGTCCTGCTAATGGTTCAGAGCACTACTGCTGTAGATTACAGCAATAAAACATCTTCACTGGGCTCTCTCTTTTATTTAAATAAAGAACACTGATTCTGCTGAGCTAATCCAGTAATCTTAGTTCAGCTGAATCACCTTAGGATCATTCGGAACCCAAACTGTCTTTGATTGTGGTTTGGTTGGATCAAACTTATGTCATTGAACTCTGACCAAGGCTCAAGTCAGGCAGAAAGGGTACTGTAACTTCTGCTAAGACAGTGGTCGGCAAACTGTGGCTCGCGAGCCACATGGGGCTCTTTGTCCCCTTGAGTGTGGCTCTTCCACAAAATACCATGGCCTGGGCGAGTCTATTTTGAAGAAGTGGCGCAAGTAAGGTAGCCACTCCTAATTTCCTAATTTAGTACCTTGTTTACCTGGTTTCTGAGGGAGGGACAGAAGGAGGAATTGATAGAGAAAATTCAAATGTAAACTAGGAAAATCTCAACTCTTTTAAAAAAATAAATGTTCCCTTATTTAGTATTAATTAACCTGTATGCCAGATGTGGAAGATACACAAAAGCTTTTTCATGTTGTAGGGTAGAATGTATGGGAAATGGATGACCTATTACAGTGGGATGTGCATGGGAAACTTGAGGTTGCCTGTATACCTCAGGTCCTCTGACTTCTTTGAGAAAATCATTAGTGTTTGTTTATCCAACTACATTTAATTAAACGGAAAGCAAATCCTAATACGATTGCTCATGACCACTGAGTAGTTGTATTTTTAAATAGTGAAAAACCAGAGAGGTCAAGAACTGACAATATAAACAATTTCTCCTCCCTACTTCCTGGTTATCTAGTGTTCCAGAGAGGTTAAGGATGACAATATAAACAATTTCCCCTCCCTATTTCCTGGTTATCTAGTGTTCTTACATCATTCCTATTGGGACATACCAGGGTTCTCAGTTTCCAGCCCTAGAATGACTTAGTCTCATGAAGGCTTAAGTAATCTGTTTTATTCATTAGGTCTTGTGTTCCCACGTAAGCTTCATTTGCAAGAAGGTGGGCACCTTTCTGGTTATAAGGAGTATCTTTTAAGAATAGCTTGTGCGCCCTAACCGGTTTGGCTCAGTGGATAGAGCATCGGCCTGCGGACTGAAAGGTCCCAGGTTTGATTCTGGTCAAGGGCATGTGCCTTCGTTGCAGGCACATCCCCAGTAGGGGGTGTGCAGGAGGCAGCTTATCGATGTTTCTCTCTCATCGATGTTTCTAACTCTATCCCTCTCCCTTCTTCTCTGTAAAAAATCAATAAAGTATATATTTTAAAAAAAGAATAGCTCGTGATTGGCATCTGGCACAATTAAGTTTAGCTTCAATATATATAAGCCTTGTATTTAAAATTTCTTCATGCCACTGATTCCCTTGCTTTGTCCTCTTGCATTTTTCCAGCTAATGTCTCAAGAAAATACTAGTTTTCAGAGATATTAGAAGTGGGTGTATCTACTCAATGTATTTCGGCATTTAAGTATATCTGTAGGTTCTTACGACCCTCAGTTATCTTTTGGATCATCCTGTGCCGTTTGTCACATGACTGTGTGTGGTGACTACACATAGAAGTGCCTCTTCTGGAAGGTTACTAAAGAGAAAACTTAGTGTGTCTCATTTGGCTGTGTAATTAATAACTGATTAGCTAACCAGCTCCTTTCTTTTTCCTCTTTCAGATGAGTTTGATGCCTACATCATTGTGTCTTTCGTGAATGCCACACTTGTGTTGTCTATCGGAGAGACGGTGGAAGAAGTGACTGACTCTGGGTTCCTGGGCACCACTCCAACCTTGTCCTGCTCCTTGTTAGGAGATGATGCCTTGGTGCAGGTGAGGATTCTCAGAGAGCTACTGACGTACTCACCTTACTTGCTTCTTTCTTTGCTCTCATTATGTAGGCTGCTGTGTTTACCGTAATGAGCTTTAAACTTCTTTGAAGTAGACATTGCAAGATACGAACTTTTTTAAAGCTGTCCTTGCCTGTAGCCTATTAGCTCTTTTGTCATTGACCCAACTGGTGCTTCAAATGCTCCAGATCTGACAGGATTGACAGGTCTGATAGGTATGACACATGCTGAGCAATGTGTCAAATTGCTAAAGTCAGGTTTTCTTGTTATTCCAGGTGTATCCTGATGGTATTCGGCACATCCGAGCAGACAAGAGAGTCAATGAGTGGAAGACTCCTGGAAAGAAAACAATTGTGAAATGTGCAGTGAACCAGCGACAAGTAGTGATTGCCCTGACAGGAGGAGAGCTGGTGTATTTTGAGATGGATCCTGTATGTTATTTTATTATTTACTGTGGGACTTGTGTAGGGTCCAGAAGTAGAGATGGGAGTTGTAGTCCGGGTATCTAGATTATATTCACAAGAAAGAGAATTGAGGGAAAGTGCCCACAAGCCAGTTTGGCACTTCTGGGGGAGTAGGAGTGGGTAAGTTCATGTCTTAATTCTCATTGGCGTTATGAAACCCCATCCTAGCAATGAAACACTTGCTTTTCCACCAAATATTTGCCATAGTTTTTAGTCTTGGAATCTCAAATAGAGAAATTCTTGATCATTGATTATAGTAAGAGGTAAACTATTGATTAAACTTTATTGATTAAGGTGTTACATATGTGTCCTTATGAGCTGTTTTCTTATGAGAGGAAGCAAAAAGGAACTTAAAAGGCCTCCTGCAATTTCTGAGTCCATGGTTGGTGGTGAGTTGGTTTGTGACCTCTCTTGTCTTTACTCCTATAGTCAGGACAGCTGAATGAGTACACAGAGCGGAAGGAGATGTCAGCAGATGTGGTGTGCATGAGTCTGGCCAATGTGCCTCCTGGAGAGCAGCGATCTCGCTTCCTGGCTGTGGGACTGGTAGACAACACTGTCAGAATCATCTCCTTGGACCCCTCAGTGAGTGTTACCCTCCACTTTAAGAATCTTCCAGTTGGAACCTGAGCACCTGGCCCACTCCTGATGGCTGTCTCTGAGATCAGCTGTGCTGAACCCTGAACTCTGTTGCTTCTGGATATCATAGTGGCACATTTCAGGAGTCTTCTGCAGTGCTTTAAAGATGCTAATCTGAGACTGCTCACCGCTTCTTTGGCTAAACCCTTGACTCTCTTTTATAGTTTTAAAAAAATCCCAAGAATGTTTTTACAGAAAAGGACTTGGGCTGGCTCCAGGGCTTTAGATGACTTTTAGGGGAAGTGACCTTGCTTATGTACTTTAACCCCATTATCCACTTTGACAAAAAGAGGAAAGCATGATCCTCTGCAGAGCTTATTTTAAGATTCAGTTTAGCTAGTAACCCGTTTCCCCTTTGGAACTCACTCCTCAGATTGTTCTTTACTCCTAGAATTAGATTTCTCTGGATAGGTTTTTTTCCAAAATTAGTCATTTCCCATGTTCTTTTCTCTTTCTCCCGTAGGACTGTTTGCAACCTCTGAGCATGCAGGCTCTCCCAGCCCAACCCGAATCCTTGTGTATCGTGGAAATGGGTGGGACAGAGAAGCAGGATGAGCTGGGTGAGAGGGGCTCTATTGGCTTCCTATACCTGAATATTGGGCTACAGGTAAGAAATCCAGGGGGGTTCTCCTTTAGGTTTCATGCACTCCTGTGTTCAATATGGGAATTTTCTGTGCCCATGGTTTCAGTTACCCTTCAGTGAATGATGCTGCTCTGTGTTTCCACTGTTCTCAGCTCTAATCCTATATAATAATCCTATATGATAAAAGGCTAATATGCAAATTGAACGGCAGAAAGACCGGTCACTATGACATGCACTGACCACCAGGGGGCAGATGCTCAATGCAGGAGCTGTCCCCTGGTGGTCAGTGCACAACCACAAGGGGAGTGCTGCTCAGCCAGAACCCGGGCTCATGGCTGGCGAGTGCAGTGGTGGTGGCGGGAGCCTCTTCCGCCTCTGTGGCATTCCCCAAGGGCTCGTGGACTACAAGAGGGTGCGGGCTGGGGTGAGAGACACCCCCCCCCCCCCCAAGTGCACGAATTTAGTGCACTGGGCCTCTAGTTAGAACAAATAAGGATTAGAGAAAAGTATTTTCATAAAGAGTCTTTGATAAAAATGCTTTGCCTTCACTACTCTGGGTCAGAACTAGGTGGAGTCCTCAAGATTCACCCGTATGCAGCTTTTAAAACGAATACCTCACAATTCATAATGGGCTCCACTAGTAATAAAGGAGCTCTTCCTGGCATGAAAAGCAGGAATTTAAGGATCAGGTAGTGTCGGGGTTTTTTTGTTTTGTTTTAATCCTCACCTGAGAATATGTTTCCATTGGTTCTAGAGAGAGGAAAGGGAGGGAGGCAGGAAGAGAGAGAGGGAAACATGGAACAGTTGCCTTCCATGCTTACCCTGATTCAAGATAAAACCCCCAACCTGGGTATGTGCCTTGGCTGGGAATGGAACCTGCGACCTTCCAGAGCAGCGGTTGCCAACCTTTCGGACCTCACAGACCACCAGCTATTCCAGAGAACAGGACGATGCTCCAACCAACTGAGCCACACCAGCCAGGGCTGTGTCAGGGGAAGGCGATGCCCCCATCACGCTTCTGCTGCAGCCACTGCAGCTTGCCTGAGCCTTGGGCCCTCACAGTGGCAGCGGCAGCCACCATCGTCCCCAAAGCTGCAAGTCTTCACCCACCCGGGCCTGCTGCGCGCGCAGCCTGCTGATTGGTCGTTACTGTGATAGGATAGGGTCCCGACCCATTTGCATATTACCCTATTATTAGATAGATAATGTAAACCCCTTATGTAATATAGATTTTCTAATAGCTACTAAAAAAGGAACAGATGAAGTTAATTTTAATGTTGTTTAATTCAGTATATTTAAAATATTTCAATTTGTAACCAATATAAAGATTAATAAGATTGTGTATTCTTTCTTTATTATTTTGGACTAAGTCTTTGAAATCTGGAATTTAGTCCTTTACACTTAGCACAACTCTAATCAGACTAGCCTCATGGCTTGCTGACTATAGTATTGGATAGCACAGATCTAGGGGTTGATTAGATTTGAATTTTATTTGTGTGTGGGAGAGGAGAGAATATTTTATAGGTGGTTCTATTTACTCCTGTTATATATCAGAAGGCACGTGACATCTGGTTGTCCCACTATAAGTGATGTTAGAATGCTTGTGTTTATTTTAGATTACTTGTTTAGAAGTCCCCCCATCAACAGCCTTTGATAGACATTGCCTAGATTTGTTTATTAAATTAGGGTTGGGAAATGATGATTTTCTATTTCATCATTTAATTAGCTGGAATTTTTCTCTAAAGACGATTTGCTTCATATATTTTCTCACCCTGAAATACAGTTCATATAGGGAAAGGATAAATACTTTTTTTTTTTCCTTTGCTCATCCAATTTCTAGAGTAAGGAGTCTGTGCCATAACAATTTTGAGGACTGATGGGGTTTTATAAAATAACATAAGAACTTGCAGATTTTTATATATTTGTGCTTCAAACTACTGCAATCTTTTTCTTTCTTTCTTTCTTTCTTGGATGCTAAATAACCTCATTTTAAATGAATGGGAGTTCCCATTTGAAGTTGGCTCTTTTGTCTTTTTAACATGACCCCACTGTCTTTGGGAGCTTGCTTCCCTTTTGGCAAAGTGCTCCACACACATCCTGGAATGTTCTTGCCCTAGACCTGAATGAGCTGTTTTCTTAGGAGTCTTATTATTTTTAGGGCAAATAATATTTGTAACTGCATATATTTTTAAATTATAAAGAATTTAGTGTACATGGTAAAAAAAATTTAAGGATATACAGTGAAAAATAAGTGCTTTTCACTTAGTGTGTGCTCAGTAACTACTTGAGCGAGTGATTTAGTGAGAGAATGAATGAATGGTTTGTTAGCTAGTTATTAGGATGTTCTTTTAACTAAGTCAGTGGTTGGCAAACTGCGGCTCTTTGGCCCCTTGAGTGTGGCTCTTCCACAAAATACCACGGCTGGGCGAGTCTATTTTGAAGAAGTGGCGTTAGAAGAAGTTTAAGTTTAAAAAATTTGGCTCTCAAAAGAAATTTCAATCGTACTGTTGACTAATGAGTTTGCCGACCACTGAACTAAGTCATTTCCTTCCATCTGCTTTGAACTTATCCTACCTAATAATAGAGTAATATGCAAATTGACCATACCTTCGCTACACCCACAAGCCACGCCCACCAGGAAACAGTTGCAGGGACGCTGCAGTTCGGCTGAGCCCAATGCCGGGAAAGCCTCCTGCGGAGGCTTGGGCACCAGCGGGGAGCCTGCACGGATCGCAGGAAACCACTGGGGGTCGGCTCCTGTGATCCTTAGCAGGGAGGCTGGGTGCAGCCGAGCCCAAGGCCGCTGCCCGGGGCCAAGCCCTGACCCTGAAAGAAGGCAGAAGGCGGTGGCCACAGCCAAGGCCTGGGTCCCCGGTGCCGGCAGAAAACTGGTGCAGGCAGCCAGGTGAATGAAGGTCTATTGCACGAATCTTCGTGCAAACGGGCTGCTAGTTATATAATAAGTGGCCAAGGGAACTTTCATCATGGGTAGGCCTAACCCACTCCTCTCCTTTTTTAGAATGGTGTGCTGCTGAGAACTGTCCTGGACCCTGTCACTGGGGATCTGTCTGACACCCGGACTAGGTACCTGGGGTCCCGTCCTGTGAAACTCTTTCGTGTTCGGATGCAAGGCCAGGAGGCAGTAAGTAATGAAAGGGGTAGGCAGCATGTTTGGATGTTAGTAGCTTCAATAAGATAAATCCCCTTGGTATAAGCTTTCTTTCATTAATTTACCAGTATATAGTTAATTTGACATTAGCTCTATCTTGGTTATTTTATTTTATGTTGGAAATCTAGGGCCCCTTAATCCAGAGATTCTTAACATGTTCCATGGCACTATTTCATGATTGGATTATCGGAAGGTGGGATGTTGATCCCTTCAGCCCTCATGCTGGGCAAATTGAGCAGAGTGAGCATTAGCTGGATGAATACCTCCCATCTAGGGTACCACTTACCCATGAGCATCCTTGTATCGGTATCATAGTTTACCATGTAATGTGAAAGAGGTCCTTTATAGGTGAGAATATCAGTACTTGTGGTACTGTGCTAGTCCTTGTTACTGCATTTAATCCTTACAACTATCCAGCCTTGTGATAGTATTTCCATTTTATAACATGAAAACAGGCTCAGAGATTGAGTGATTCCACACTTTCAGCAAATAGTAAGCCATCCTGCCTCTTCTCTAGGCCTCTTTATTTATTCTTTATTGATTAAGGTGTTACATATGTGTCCTTACCCCCCCCCCATTCCCCCCCAGCTCATGCCCTCACCCGCCTAGTGTCTGTGTCCATTGGTTATGCTTATGTGCATGCATACAAGTCCTTTGGTTGATCTCTTATCTTCCCCCGCCCCCCACAACACCCCACCCCCGCCTTCCCTTTGAGGTTGGATGGTCTGTTCGATGCTTCAATGTCTCTGGATCTGTTTTTGTTCATCCGTTTATGTTGTTCATTATATTTCACAAATGAGTGAGATCATGTGATATTTATCTTCCTCTGACTGGCTTATTTCACTTAGCATAATGCTCTCCAGGCCTATCCATGCTGTTGCGAATGGTAGGAGTTCCCTCCTTTTTTTAACAGCGTAGTATTCCATTGTGCAGTTTTGTAATCCACTCATCTGCTGATAGGCACTTAGGCTGTTAGGCCTCTTTTTCTTTTTTTTAATATATTTTATTGATTTTTTACAGAGAGGAAGGGAGAGGGATAGAGAGCTAGAAACATTGATGAGAGAGAAACATTGATCAGCTGCCCCCTGCACACTCCCTACTGGGGATGTGCCCGCAACCAAGGTACATGCCCTTGACCAGAATCGAACCTGGGATATTTCAGTCCACAGGCTGACCCTCTATCCACCGAGCCAAACTGGTTAGGGCAGGCCTCTTTTTCTTAAGGTAACTCTTCAGGTTTCTAAAATTCATTTGGATATTCTGCAGTCTGAAATTGGGGGATAGCGTCTTTGCTCAGCATACTATGTTTGAGTTCTTCCCAAACTTACTCGAGGTGTTTTTTTCCTTCCTCAGGTGTTGGCCATGTCAAGCCGCTCATGGTTGAGCTATTCTTACCAATCTCGTTTCCATCTTACCCCCCTATCTTATGAGACCCTGGAATTTGCATCTGGCTTCGCCTCTGAACAGTGTCCCGAAGGCATTGTGGCCATCTCCACCAATACCCTGAGGTGAGAGAGTCTCACAGTTGAAGCCCAGTGGATAGCCTTCTCCCAAGGGCTTGGACTGTACTTTTGCCAAAGTGTCGGAAAAAGTTATGAAGAGATGGCAAAAGAGCCAACTAGTGTGTTGCAACTGAAACCTTTATTTGGCTCAGGATTTAGGAACCTGGTAGCCAAGTTTCGGTGTTTGGAGTTTTAGCTTCTGATTAGACTTTAGGGCCAAGTTTTAAAACTTCATAGTACAGTTCAGTCGTCTTGTTTCTAGGCAGTGCCATTGGGTTAATTTTAGAGCAGGATCGCTCATAACATTTTCTCACTCTATCTTGTCATTTGCATTGTTACAGCTTAAACTTTAACCTCAATATAAATTATTTAGGCCTTTTACAAGTTGACAAACTATAGTTTACGCTAATAA
This sequence comes from Eptesicus fuscus, assembly GCF_027574615.1. Classification (NCBI taxonomy): domain Eukaryota; kingdom Metazoa; phylum Chordata; class Mammalia; order Chiroptera; family Vespertilionidae; genus Eptesicus; species Eptesicus fuscus. Next base: position 8,140,050 of record NC_072493.1, read on the forward strand.
TGTTCGAGTGAGCACTATTTCTATTGCAAGCTGGAAAATAACCTGTTGAGTTTGACTTTCTTAAGTTTTGGGTTTTTTGTTTTTTATTTAACCTTTATTAATGCCACCCATGTTGTTGGTGTCCTGGTTATAACTATTGGCTGTTCACAATGGATTCATAAGTTTCATAAAGCTTAGATTCAGGAGGCCATTTTTATGAAACACCCATCAGCACAAATACCACCTATCTTCAGGTAATTGCAGTGCTTCACAATAGTTTTGGAATTGGTGCTCTTTATTTCAAGGTTTGTCAATAATAAAAAAGAAAATTTAACTTGTCGTTATCACTGGAGTGATAAAAGAAATTTCATTTGAGGGTTCTAATATGAATTTCACTGGTGAAAACTAGAATTGTCATGAAACAGTGCTGGGCTGTTGCCAAAGTGGAGAGCCTTCCCTATCTTGTCTCCTGTGCAGAATCTTCCAGATTGGAAGTCTGGTATTTCATGTTGTCTAATGCCAGCACTAGAGCTTTAGGGGTTGATAGGTTTGCTGTGACGACTCATGGACCATTTGAACACCAGTTTGTAGGTTCTGAGTGAGTGGCCTATTAACTCCCTTTCTTTTTGACGTAGGATTTTGGCATTGGAGAAGCTAGGTGCTGTCTTTAATCAAGTAGCCTTTCCACTGCAGTACACACCCAGGAAATTTGTCATTCACCCTGAGAGTAACAACCTTATCATCATTGAGACTGACCACAATGCCTACACTGAGGCTACAAAAGCTCAGAGGAAGCAGCAGATGGCAGAGGTAATGAGACTGACCTTCAGTGTTCAGTTTAACCATTGGTACGTCTATGGACGCAAGTGGCGGACCTTTTAGTTAAATTCAAAGTATCGTGGCAGTTAACTTGTTAAAGGTGTTTGTGTGAAACTGTTGCAAAGTTTAAACTCCTGTAATTGTTGATTATTCTTCGTTATGTGTGTGTGTGTGTGTGTGTGTGTGTGTGTGTGTGTGTGTGTGTTTAGTTCTCATCCGAAGATATTTTTCTATTGATTTTAGAGAGAGTAGAAGGGAGAGGGAAAGACAGAAATATCGATGTGAGAGAAACACATCCATTGGTTGCCTCCTGCACGAGCCCTGACAAGGGCCCAGGGCAGGAGGTGGGGAGCCTACAACCAAGGTCTGTGCCCTTGACTGCAGTCAAACCCAGGACCCTTCAGTCCACAGGCTGACGCCCTATTCACCGAGCCAAACCAGCCAGGACTATTTTTTGTTATATTAAAGATCCAGGCTCTTCTGAGTCCTTCAGGCAGAGCCCTTTAAGTCCTTGGTTTTAGAGTTTTCTTGTGACTTCAGGACTAATACACTGACCTGGGTTTATTCAGTATTTAGTTCCATCTCTGGAACAGAGTTCTTCAGTCCTTGAGTTTCCAAAACAGTCTGTTACATGTTTCCTGGATTTGGGCCCAACAAAGATAGCTTTCGTATTCCCCATAACACTAGCTCCTTCCAGAAATCATTTCTCACCAAAGGCAAGTATCCCCAATCATGTAAAACTATATCTGGTCTGGAAGAGAGGAGATCAGTAGAATTAGCAAAGGAAATTAGATGGGAACTACTGGTGTCTCCTTTAGTGATCTTCCCTCTTCCTCTTGTCTGGGTACCTCTCCCTTTAATCTTTTCATTTTGGGAAATTCTGATATGGTTGACAGACTTTGCTGTTTTATAGATTATGGACTGCCACTGGAGGTGTTCTTGCTACTTATTCACTTTAACCCAGCACCCACTTCTGAATACACCAACTCTTCCTTGTTGTTGGTTTTTTTTAGGAAATGGTGGAAGCAGCAGGGGAGGATGAGCGGGAGCTAGCTGCAGAGATGGCAGCAGCATTCCTCAATGAGAACCTCCCTGAGTCCATTTTTGGAGCTCCCAAGGCTGGCAATGGGCAGTGGGCCTCTGTGATCCGAGTGATGAATCCTATTCAGGGTAACACACTGGACCTTGTCCAGCTGGAACAGAATGAAGCTGCTTTTAGGTAAGGAGTCCAGAACATCCAGGATCTGGAACAGGAATTTTCTGGGCTGTGACTGCTGCCTAACTCCTGCTTCTTTCTCTGTGCAGTGTGGCCGTGTGCAGGTTCTCCAACACTGGTGAGGATTGGTATGTGCTGGTGGGCGTGGCCAAAGACCTGATACTGAACCCCCGATCTGTAGCAGGTGGCTTTGTCTATACCTACAAGCTTGTGAACAATGGGGAAAAACTGGAGTTTTTGCATAAGGTAGGAACCAGCCAGTGGTTCTACTGGATCTTATATCCTACTACACTCTCCCATTTTTGCTTAACTTGTGGATCAGGTCTTTTGGTGACCATTGTGGACGCCAACTCATTGATTCTGATCCATCTCTTGGTAGCACATGGAAAATGCTACTGGGGCTTGCATGTTCCAGTGAAGCTTTGCTGCCTGTGTGCTAACCATTCACACTGAACTGCTCCTTGTTTACTAGTCTTACTAAGCAGGCAGCAATTTGTGATCAAAATTCATCAGTTTAAAGGGTTAGTATTCTCTGGGGAGTTACTGTTCAATGGTTACAGAGTTTCCCTTGGAAAGATTTAAAATGTTCTGTGGTTGGATTCTGGTGATGGTGAATGTACTTAATGCCAATGCATTATATACGTTAAAATGGTAAATTTTATTTATGCATATTTTATTATTTTTTAAAACATGTTTATTGATTTTTAGAGAGGGAGAGAGAAAAAGATGGAACAATTGCCTCCCATACTCACCCCAACTGGGGATTGAATCTGAAACCTGGTTATGTGCCCTGACCAGGAATTGAAAATAATTCCTGTTGTCTCCTATGAGACAACACTGACAATACATGAACGTGGCTTCTCCAACCCTCCCATAAGGGGGGTGTCTTTTAGAAAGTAATTATTTCATAGACCCTTCTTTGTACTAAGCTCATTGTGTCTCCCTCACAATTAAGATGTCACTAGCTCTCCTTGGCTGTTTATTCCTCCACAAACTGCAGATTTTGAGGCTTCACTGCTAGTTCATGGCACTGGCTGAATTAGCATGGGCTCTGAGTCTGTTCATCGGGAACCAGGACTTCTTTTGACTTGTGGCATTGATTTATTTGCTGGGTAAAATGCAGCATGTGTAACCTGTTTACCCAAACATCCTGTTGCATAGTGTTGTATGTTGGTTTATTTCCCTGGTGAGCAAAAGATAATCACTTGACTTGCTGTCTATCTTTCTGACAGATGCCTATAAAAGGCATTTTGGGTTGAGAGGGTGGGGCTAGCATGTTCTAATAGCTGCATTACCTGTTTTTCCTCACAGACTCCAGTGGAAGAGGTCCCTGCTGCTATTGCCCCATTCCAGGGTAGGGTGTTGATTGGTGTGGGGAAGCTTCTGCGAGTCTATGACCTGGGAAAAAAGAAGTTACTTCGAAAATGTGAGAACAAGGTAAATATGATGGTAGAAAGTCCCAGATCTAGCTAGTGAGTAAGGAAGGGGAGGTATTGGCATGGCAATGTTAAAATCGGGTCTTTATTAGGACCTTGTTACAGTCATCTAATTTCAGGTTCAGAATTAGGCCCTTGAGACTTGAGATGGGCATGAGAAGATGGGTTTCTTGATTTCTTCAAACTAAGAACCATGTTTCTGTCCTGCTTGCTTCTATAAGGAACTTAACTGTGAAAATTAGGAATATATTTTCTCTACAGGCATTCCTTGTCTTATTGCTCTTTTGCATATATTGCATTTTACAAATTAAAGGTTTGTAGCAACCCTGTGTTAAGTCTATCCATGCCATTTTCTAGCAGCATTTGCTCACTCTATATCTCTGTGCCACATTTTGGTAATTTGTGATAAGTGATCTTTGATGTTACTATTGTAATTGTTTTGGGGCTCCATGAACCATGCCATATAAGACAGATAATTTAATTGGTAAATGTTGTATGTTCTGACTACTCCCCTGACTCTGCACCTTTCTCCCTCTTATTGGGCCTCCCTATTCCCTGAGACAACAATATTGAAATTAGGTCAATTAATAACCCTACAATAGCCGTGCTTAAGTGTTCCGGTGGAAGGAAGAGTCACACATCTCTCACTTTAACCCTTTGCACTCGCTTGCTTTTTCTCGATTCCTGCTACCGATGCTAACCGTGTCGAGTCACACTCGACATCCGAGTGCAAAAGGTTAAATCGAAAGCTAGAAATAATTAAGCTTAGTGAGGAAGGCATGTCCAAAGCAGGGATGGGCCGAAAGCAAGGCCTCTTGTCCCAGACAGGTTGTAAATGCAAAGTGAAAGTTCTTGAAGGAAATGAAAAGTGCTGTTCTAGTGAACAAATGATAAGAAAGCAAAACAGCCTTGTAGTTGATATGGAGAAACAGAGTGGTCTGGATAGATCAAACCAGCCATAATCTTCCCTTAAGACAAAGCCTAATCTAGAACAAGGCCCTAACTCTTCAATTCTATGAGGGCTGAGAGAAGTGAGGAAGCTGCAAAAGAAAAATTTGAAGCTAGCAAGAAGCCACCATCTCTATAACATAAAAGTGCTGATGGTGAAAGTACAGCAAGTTATCAGAAAGATCTAACTAAGATAATTGATGAAGGTGGCTACCCTAAACAGCAGATTTTCAGTGTAGGTGGAACAGCCTTTACTAGAAAAAGGTACCAGCGAGGAATTTGACAGGTAGTGCCTGGCTTCAGAGCTTCCAAGGCTGGGCTGGCTCTCCTGTTAGGGGCTATTGAAGCCAGTGCTCTTTGCCCCAGGTAAATCTGCTCTGCCTCTATAAATGGAATAAAAAGGCCTGGATGACAGCACATCCTATCTAATAAAGAGGGAATATGCAAATTGGCCATCACTCCATCACAAAGCTGGCTGCACCCACAGATGAGGCCAAGTTCCCATAAGGAGCCTTAATGAGCAATCAGCAGGGACCTGAGGCTACGCCCTCCCCTGGCCCCGTGGGGCTTAACAGGGGACCTCAGGCTGTGTTCCCCACCTGGCAGGGCTTGACAGGGGACCTCAGGCCGCACCCTCCGCCCCAGTGCCAGGCCAGGGGACCTGAGGCCATGCCCCCCACCCGGCAGGGCTTGACGGGGGACCTCAAGTTACGCTTCCCATCCTGGTGCTGGGCTAGGGGACCTCAGGCTGCTCCCCCTGCCCCAACGCCAGGCCGGGGACCTCAGGCCGTGCCTCCTGCCTAGTGGGGCTTGACGGCTGCACACCCCTGCCTGGCTGGGCTTGACAGGGGACCTCAGGCCGTGCCCCCCACCCAGCGGGGCTTGACGGGGGACCTCACGGTGCACCCCCAGTGCTGGGTCGGGGGAACTCAGGCCGCGCTTGACAGGGGACCTGAGCTGTGCCCCCCTCCTGGTACTGGGCCGGGGGACCTGAGGCTGCGCCCCACCATCACCACCACCACCTGGCAGGGCTTGACAGGGGACCTCAGGCCATGTGGGGCTTGACAAGGGATCTCAGGCCATGTCCCCCACCTGGCGGGGCTTGACGGAGGACCTCAAGGCACACCCCCCGCCCCAATCTGGGCTGGGGGACCTCAGGCCATGCCCCCCGTCCTGGCTCAAGGCCAGGGGACCTGAGGATACACCCCCTGCCTGGTAGGGCTTGACAAGGGTGGGATTGGCCGGGTCTGGATCTAGCCCAATTGGGGGGGGGGGGGGGGGGCTGGCCAGGTCTGTGTCTCACACAATTTTGAGGTGCATGTGGGTGGGCGGGGACTTGACTCTGGGTCCCATGGTGAGCCCCAGACTCTGACAGGAGGAAGGTTTTTATATACATTTTACTAATTTTCTTTCATCTCTGACACTTCTATTATAGAGAAAGGGCAAATAGCAATATTAAATTATTTCCTCTAATTAATCCCCTTTTAATGTGCACAAATTTCATGCACCAAGTCACTAGTCTATAACATGGTTTACCAAATATTTTAAGCCCATTTTAAGACCTATTGCTAAGAAAAAGGAAAATAAAAAGATTTATTTCAAAATATTACTGCTCGTTGACCCCCAAGGTCCCTGATGGAAATGTATGGAATTAATGTTATTTTCATGCACTGGGGAAAAATTCATATGACTCACTTAGTTGTGATACTATATTAAAACCATTTAGCTCTTTCCCCCCATCTTCTAGAAATTCATTGATGACCACTATTCTTTGGTGTATACTATTCTACAGACCCTATATATGTTGCACTCAGGGGAAGCTGGAGTTTCTGTGGGTTCTGAACCTCAAGGTTATACCCATTGTTGTCCTTGTTTTTTCCAGCATATTGCCAATTACATCTCTGGGATCCAGACTATCGGGCATAGGGTAATTGTGTCTGACGTCCAAGAAAGTTTCATCTGGGTTCGCTACAAGCGTAATGAGAACCAGCTCATCATCTTTGCCGATGACACCTACCCCCGGTGGGTCACTACAGCTAGCCTTCTTGATTATGACACTGTGGCTGGGGCAGACAAGTTTGGCAACATTTGTGTGGTGAGTTGATATTTACTTGGGTTATATGTAATGATGTGTATAAAAGCTGGCTCCGTTTGTGGTAAAGGCAAGAATCCAGGACTATGATCTCTAGTATGGAAAGTAAAATTGGGTATACAATTTAGCCCTACTAAGTAAGGCTCTCTCTTAGAGAACTTTGTGTTCTCTAAATCTTATCAATTTTTTTTATTTTTTCCCCGCCCCCTTTCACCTCCCTCCTCCCCATGGGACATGATTTAATAATAATAGTTCTGTTTGAGCTAATGCCTAATATTTATTTTCACATTTTGACTGGATTTTGGTTTATTTTTTTAAGCCCCATCTGACTTCTCTTGTTTATGTTCTGTGTCTTTGTTTTTTTGCTATGTTAGACCCTTGCTCATGGGTGGAATGTCTTGAGTTTCTCACTCCTAGGACACCAGCATAGGTGCAGGAGACGGGCTCAGGCCTCTGCCAAAGTCAGTGCCCCTAGGTTTACTTGCAAGGATCTGGGGCACACATGTTGATTGGTGTTCCAGGTAAGTAGATGCAGGACCCAGCCCTGAGATTTGTCACTTCCTTGTAGGTGAGGCTCCCACCTAACACCAATGACGAAGTGGATGAGGACCCCACAGGAAACAAAGCCCTGTGGGACCGGGGCTTGCTCAATGGGGCCTCTCAGAAGGTAAGATTCAGGAGGGGGCCCAAGGAGAGGCACCAGCCTGTGTAGTACATTTCCCTTGACCTGCACTGAGGAAGCATGTGTTAGTGAATTACCCACAGTGCATGTGACTGTGCTGCGTGTGCTCTCCTGCATGCATGGAAGTCCCTAAATTGATAGTATGTAGCCTGTGACGGATCGACACTGGGTTTGACTTAAAGTGTCCAAGTCACTCACTATCCCGTTTTTATGACTCTGGAGTAGAAATTTTTCTGAGACATTTAGCAGCATAAAATCTCTTTGAAACATAGTGAGATCCTTGAAAACGATGGCTGCATGGGATCATTCTCACCAGGTCTTCTCAGGTGTGTGCTGGCCCTACTCTACTTCTATAATAGAACATCTGTGGACTTCAAAAAAATACCTTTCCTCTTGGAGAGCACGCCTAGCGTTGGCTGTTTGATCAGAAATTACCTCATGACTGCATGTTTGTAAGGGCATTAAGCTCTAAATGTTAAGAACATTTTTAACGTAAATTTTAGTAATGTGGGAGTTTTGAAAGATGAAATCTGCCCTTTGGCTGTATTGCTTGCTCGTGGGAATCGAGAGCAGTCTCCTGAGGCCCACACAGTTACTGGTCTGTTTTTGACTTGCAGGCAGAGGTGATCATGAACTATCATGTGGGCGAGACAGTACTGTCGTTACAGAAGACTACACTAATCCCTGGAGGCTCAGAATCGCTTGTCTATACCACCTTGTCAGGAGGAATTGGCATCCTTGTTCCGTTCACATCTCATGAGGTGAATTCTCCCACACTGCTCTGGCTTTTGCCTTCCCAAGGTGCTTTCTTTGTGCTAAATCTGCTTAAGGGAGCAAATCCATTGTCCCTACCTGCAACTGGGAGTGTTCTGGAAATTTCATAAGCTGATAAAAATGTCTAAGGAGATAGGAATCCCGATTTTTTTACTTATTTAGCCCCATGGGAAAAACCATTTGTATGGTTGATGGTGGGTATAGGTTAATTATAAGCCAAAGTCCCAAACCAAACCCCACAGATTAGGAATGATGGTATGATAAGGACTGGGGCACTTTTTACCTCTTAGAGTCAAATCTAGGATTGGCTAAATTTGGTTTATGTTATTCCAACCAAGGAAGCCGGCATCAAGAATCTGACTTCACAAACTGCTCTTTACACATGGTGCTTTCATGTTTACAAGTACAGGGAGGTTTTCTTTCGGGTTTTAGCTATTTTGTTGTAGCAGGACAACCTGTGGTCATCAGAGGAGTGATTTTGATGTTTAACATCTGTTTTTTATGATAAAAATCAGTGGAAACCGCAGACTAGTAGTTGAGATCACTTGTCTTTTAGTCACAGATCCTTTGTTTCTTCTGCCAGGACCATGACTTCTTCCAGCATGTGGAAATGCACCTCCGGTCTGAGCATCCTCCTCTCTGTGGGCGAGACCACCTCAGCTTTCGTTCTTATTATTTCCCTGTTAAGGTAGGTCTTTGCTGGAAATGGAGGTTAAAAGGGGGAATCATCCCACTTACCCAGTATTTTCTTTGGTCTTTTCACTCCCTTAAAAATCAGAATAGTTCTGCTGGGTCAGTGTGGCTCAGTGGTTGAGCATCAACCTATGAACCAGGAGGTCACTTATTCATTTCCTAGTCAGAGCACATGTCTGGGTTTTGGGCTCAATCCCAGTAGGGGCATGCAGGAGGCAACCCATCAGTGATTCATCATTGATGTTTCTGTCTCTTCCTCTCCCTTACTCTTGCAAGTCAATAAATATATATATATATATATATATATATATATATATTTAGGCTCCACCCTCAGACAGTTGCGGAGTATTGAAGCTAGAGTGTTGATCAATTGATGGTTTCAGAAAAAAAGACAACTAAGCTTTGGGTTTCAGATGAAGTTTCTCGTGAAACATTGATTTAAGTCAGACTGTTAAAATGATGGATTGACCCTAGCTGGTTTGGCTCAGTGGATAGAGCATCAGCCTGGGGGACCACAGGGTCCCAGGTTCAATTCCGGTCCAGGGCACGTACCTTGACTGCAGGCTCCTCCCCGGCCTGGGCCCTGATCAGGGCTTATGCAGGAGGCAACCAATTGATGTGTTTCTCTCACATCAGTGCTTCTCTCCGTCTTTCCCTCTCTCTTCCACTCTCCCAAAAAATAAATGAAAAAATATATCCTCCGGTGAGGATTAACAAAAAAAGCAAAAAAAAAAAACCAAAACAAAATGATGGCTATTTGGAATGCAGAATAATTACAGTAAATTAGGAACTTTACCTTAAAATTGCTACAATATGGCATAGTGATTTGCCAAAACTGTAAAAAATTAGCCAAAGCAATTTTGAGAAAAAAGAAAGAAGCCGGAGGTATCCCACTCCCTTATTTCAAAAAATACTACAGAGTGACAATAATCCAAACAGCATTTTAGCAGAAAAATAGACATATAGGCCAATGGAACAGAATTGAGAGGCCAGAAATATGGGCAAATATTTATTTTTTAAAATATGTATTGATTTTAAAGAGAGAGGAAGAGAGAGGGATAGAGACAGAAACATCAAGGAGAGGGAAACATTGATTGGCTGCTTCCTGCATGCCCTCTACTGGGGATTGAGTCGGCAACCAGGGAATCAGTTCGGGTCCTTTTGGTTCATGTGTCAGTGCTCAACCACTGAGCTGTACAATGGCCAGGCTGGACAACTACTTTTTGACAGAGGAGTCTAAAACATACAATGGAGAAAAGGTCTGCAGGTTCTTTAAAAAATAATAATTAGTATTGCTTTGTAGTTATACATAAATTTTATTATAATGTGCTTTTGTGCAGTAGTTAAGAATGAAAGTCACATTGTCTGGTGCCCAAAAAATCAGAACAGTCCGAATGAAGGAGCATCAAGAGAGTAGATTGATGGAGACAGTAATGGGAGAGCTCCAGGCAGAGCACAGCCAGAGAAAAGGTTTCAACTAGCTTTGTTCATCTGAACTCTGGCTACTAAGAATCACCTTACAGTAGTGTTCCTGCCTCTGTAAATGGGGTTAAGGTATTTGTAGAATATAAAGCTCTGCTTGCAGCTGCTGCTTTAGCCATCTTACCTTTTTCTTTTGCTCTCATTTTTCCGTGCCCTAGAATGTGATTGATGGAGACCTCTGTGAGCAGTTCAACTCTATGGAACCCAACAAACAAAAGAATGTCTCTGAAGAACTGGACCGAACCCCACCCGAGGTGTCCAAGAAGCTTGAGGACATCCGGACCCGCTATGCCTTCTGAGCCCTTCTTTTTTCTATGGGGCTTGTCAAAGACTGTGTGTTTTGTTTTCCTCGCTACCTGGCTCTGAACCCATATGGCAGAAGAAGGGTGGCTGGATCATTAAGACTTCCCCTAGAGTGATTGGTTTTCCCTAAAATTGGCACTGAGATTCACTGTGCTTCTCGCTGCCTGGTACATAATATATTGCCTCGGGTCCAGTGTGGAATACAATGCCCCGTAATCCCCAAAACTTTTCCTGCATTGATATTTCTGGCTCTCATGTCTGCTTTTGTACACACCTTTAATTTTTAACTGGTTTTCCTGTAAATAAAGTTTTGTATAATGTTATCTTTGTAGGAGGGAGGGAGGGAGGCAAGCAAGCTGATGTGGGGACCAGGTTGGATATAGTATAACTCTTGAGTTGTGCCACTCTGGAACCTAGCCAGAAATACAAACCTAGTTTTTAAGGTAGCTGGTGTCCATGTGTCTTTTCTAGGGATGAGAATTTAGGTGAGAGAATTGAGCCTGAGTTGGAGCAGGAAGAGCTGAGAGTATCCTCCTTCCAGCTCCCTGCATGGATTTCTGCATCCTGTCCGCCTGCTTTCAGCATTATGGTTTTTTTGGCTTTCTCTAGTCTTCTATGCAGATGAACTTGGCTCAGTAACCATGTGGTCACCCATGCATGCCTCTTCCCAGTAGATATTGAGGAAGAATGGCTGATTTCTCCCCTGTGTTAGCTTCTACTTCGAGGTCTTAGAGTGTAGGATTTGGCATGAATTCCATCTGGGTAGTCTCAACAGATGCTCCCTTTACAGCTCCTGTAATGATTTTTTTGCCCTATGACTACTAGGAAGGATCAATAAGTACAGAAGTACGCAGATATTAGCCTGCCCTTGGGAGCAAAGTTTATGTAGAACCTGTTTAAAGGCACATGGGTAGCTAGGGGGCCTGTCTGCAGCATATAGGCAGGCTCTGGAGGGCCTTTATGGTGTGAGGAAACACCACTGGTAGGTAGCCTGTCAGGTGGAAGTGAGCCAGTCTCAAATTTTCTTTCTAGCCCACACCTAAGGATTCACCTTCCTCCTGCCCAGCTGTGTGGGAAGCCCTAATCTTTCAGGCAGCTTCACTGAACCTGGAGAGAGCTAAGCTCACTGCTCTTCTCAGTGAACATTTACTTCATATAGTGAATGTTCTTTTATGTGCATGTGATCAGCCACTTTTGTTGAGTAGATTGTGGCTCAGCATTGGGTTAAAATCAGGAATGGGGGTGATAGACAAACACTTTGACCCCAAACAACCCACAGTCCAGTGCAGAGAGGGTTCCTGATGGTGTTCCCCATGTGCTGTGAATCCCTCCTTTAAAAAACTTAAGTTGATTTCAGAGAGGAAGGGAGAGAAACATCAATGATGAGAATCTGCCCAGCTGCCTCATGCACACCCCCTATGGGGATCCAGCCTACAACCCAGTGTGTGCCCTCACCAGGTACCCAACCGTGACATGCTGGTTCATAGGTTGATGCTCAACCACAGCTATACCAGCAGAGCTGAATCCCTTTCATTATGATTTGGTTTTAGATCAGTTGATAGAGACTCAGATTTTGCTATGAGTTGGATCCCCAAATAAGTTTTCTTAGTTCAAGGATTTGCATGGTACACAATACTGTCAAATAGCATTTGTGCAGCCTAATGCCAGGGTCCACTTTTCCTGGGGCCCCCACCTAAACTCATTTCATTTAGTCTCAGACTATGTGATGTTGACATGCAGTGGACTGAGATGAGAAACAGCTTAGATGTTTGAGCAGCACCTCCTTGTTCCTACCCTCTTCCATAGTAGTGGGAGGTATGTACAAAAGGAAAATGTGATCTCTATAGAATCTGGAATTGTGCCATCTTTTTTAAATGATAAATGGCAGTTTATTAGTTACATAATCACATGGGGGTTGCACTCAGGAACCCAGTAAACTAGGGGCTGTGAGAGGCAGGCAGGCTTAGTGGTATCAAGAGGATAGGTGCCACCTGGTTCCTGTGGGAGAATGTGATTACCTTGTTTGAATAAGTCCAGGGACTGCCCAGAACTGCTATAAGCAGGAACCATGCCTGGTCCTTTGATCAGGAGGGTTGTTTAGGGAACATTATCCACAAGAGCAGAGTGGGGAGGGAAACTTGTAGTTAGGCCATTTGAAGCCCTTCTGGTTTTCTCGCGTATAATATTGAGGGTTAATTTTAAATTTTATACAACTGGGAATGTGGTCATCTGATTACTGCCCTACTGGTGAGCTACAGGTAGGCCAGGCAAGGGTGGAATTTATGTTGGGTTGTCTTGTGCTTCCAGATTCATTTTTCATTCCTCTGTAACCCAAAGCCCAACAAAAATGATAGAAACTCAGTGGGATTGTCCCAGAACTAGGGTCCATGTTGTGAAAGGTTGACAGATGACAGCAGATTATGAGCTAATACGCCAAGCATTGTGCTAAGCACAGAAATTCTCAGGGCCTGCTCAGATGAACTTGACATTCCAGCAGGGGAAAGAAAGCTTACACGTGTGAAACTATCAGCCAAAATGTGTTTACAATAGAAGGAGAACTAGAATCCGGCAACAGGATTTATGCTGGTGTGGCCAAATAACAGCTGAGTGGATTTGAACAAGCCATTTAAAACTTCTGAGTCTTGGTTCCCTGTCCATAGAAAGTAAAGGGAGGTGTAACATCAGCTGTACAGAATTCCCTGTATATGTTGCCCAGCCTTCCTTAAAATAGCATCTTGGTTCCTAAGAATCTCAACATTAACCAAAAAGTCCAAGTGGCCCTGTATCTTGGGATTATAAATTTTGTATGTTTTATTTTTTCTCAAATTTTCCTAAACAAGGAAATCATCCTTTAGGCCACTCAATAAAAATAAGGATTCTTAGGCACCTCCCTCTGAAGACTGGAGCAATAAGTCTGGAATGGGAAGTTATAAATAAATTGAGACACGAACTCACAAGGTCCAAGTTCAGTCAAGTCTGTGCCTCTGATTAGATCTATGACATTGGTCAGGCCAGTTGACTTCTCATCCATAACAGGGAGATAAGCGGAGTTGGTGTGAGAGTACAATGAGTACATACCAGAGTACCCGGCACTCAGCCCAGCACATTGTGGGCGCTTACTGAGCCAAAACTGAGCTCTTAATATTTGGGCGTAGGTCAGCACAATGGAATCTCCTTCCTCTAGGAACCACCAAATAACTATGGACCCAATGAAGTCTCCTTCCCACCCCACCCCATACGTACCCCCTGATGTTCTTATTCCCCTTATACTGCTTTGCTTTGATGTCTCTGTTGATGTAACCACAGGGGTGCTGGATAAGATAGTGTTTCAAGGGATATATAGATAGCATTTTAGCTCCATAATTGAGGGGCCTTCTCTGGATTTGCCTCTACTGGGATTCTTACAGTTGGAAAGGTTGTCTTTTTTTCTTTCCAGTTTTATTGAGATATAATTGACATACATCTCTATATAAGTTTAATGGTTTGACTTGCATATACTGTGATATGATTATATCCATCATCTCATAAATTGAAGAAAACATCTCACTAATTTTAACATGTTATACAGCAGTGTTAACTATAGTCATGTACATTACATCCTTAGTACTTCTTTACCTTGTAACTGAAAATTTGTACATTCTGACCACCTTGCTTCAGTTCCCATCCTCTCCATCCCTCCTCTGCCTCTGATGACTGCAAATCTGATCTCTTTTTCTGTGAGTTTACTTTTTTGGGAGGAGAGGTATTTTGTTGTTTAAATTCTGCATTTAAACAAAATCATCCAGTATTTGTCTTCTGACTTATTTCGCTTAGCATATACCCTCAAGGTCCATCCATGTTGTTGCAAATGGCTGGATTTCCTTTTTTTTTGTTTGTTTGTTTTGTTAATCTTCACCCGAGGATATTTTTTTCCCATTGATTTTTAGAGAGAGTGAAAGAGAGGGGGAGAGGCAGAAAGAGAAACATCAATGTGAGAGAGACACATTGATTGGTTGCCTCCACACATGCCCGGATAGGGGCGTGGATTGAGCCTAATCGAGGTAAGTGTTCTTGACTCGAATAGAACCCTCAACCTTTCAGTCCATGGGCTGACGCTCTAACCACTGAGCAAACAGGCCAGGGCCCCTTCATTTTTTAATGCACATACTACAGCTTCTTTATCCATTCATCTTTCAGTGGACACTTAGGTTGTTTCCATGTCTTGGCTATTACAAATGAACATGTGAGTACAGATATCTTTTTCAAGTTAGTGTTTTTGTTTCCGTTGGATGTATTCCCAAGTGGAATTAGTAGATCATATGGTAGTTCTATTTTTAATTTTCAAAGGATTCTCTATACTGTTTTCCATAGTGACTGGATCAGTCCTAACAACAGTACACAAGGGTTCCCTTTTCTTCATATCCTCACCAGAATTTATCTTTTTATTGGCCATTAACACAGGCATGAGGTGATAATTGTAGTTTTGATTTGTATTTTCCTAATGACTAATGAGGTTGAGCATCTTTTCATGTACCTGTTGACTATTTGTATATCTTCTTTGGAAAAAAGCCTGTTCAGGTCCTTTGCCCATTTTTTAATTGGATTTTTCGTTTTGGTTTTTCCTATTGAGTTGTATGGGTTCTTTATGCATTTTGGATATTCAAGTAATCTCCCCCATTCCTTAGGTTGTCTTTTCACTTTGTTGATTATTTCTTTTGCTGTGCAGCTTTTTAGTTTGATGTAGTCTCACTTATTTGTTTATTTTGTTGCATGTGCTTTAGATGTCATGTCTGGGAGTTGTCAACCGTTGAGCTTCCTCTCCATATCTGTCCATGAGTTTGCTTGTTCTCATCAAGAGAGAAGACTCTGGCAAGTGGAATTTCTGGACCACAGGCACAAGGAATTAGGCTGGACTATATTGAGAGCAGGACTTTTGTCTAGTTCATGGCTGTTGCCCCAGGACCTACAAAAGGTGCATCATAAATATTTAGAGATTGAGGATGAGGCTAAATTACAAATCCTACCTGTGTAGGTATTAAGGGGATCTAATCAACTCCTTTGGTTTAGTTGAGCAACCCGGTAAACAGGGAATTGTCCAGCCTTGTAAAACACACCAGAAGCTGCCATGGAACTCAGAAGGGGTAATATCAAGACACAGGCGATTGTGCTAGGTTGTTAGGATGGCTCCCACCCTGCTTCTCTGTTGAGGGCCTACAACTTGGGTCGAATAAAGGACTGAAAAGGTTTTCGCTGCCTCAGCTTTTCCCTGACCTCACGGATGAAGGTTCCACAGATGTTGTTTCCTTTGGAAGATCTCGTGCCAAGAACAGCATTCCTTTGGGGGAGGGGGGTTCAAGTTGGACTGTGGATGGAATGTTGCCCTTTTTTTTTTTTTTTAATGTATCTCTAGAAAGACAGCTGCTAGGGCCGGGAAGGCTCTCGGGGGTTCACCCGGCTCACTGGGAGAGCACTGGCCTCCGGATGCATGCTGCTCCCATGACTGTGGCCTCTCTTAAGTTTCTTATTAGTGGGAAGCCAGAAATGTTGGGAGCATTCTTCAGATGGGATCAACCTAGCTCTCAATTTTTTGTTACTTTCTAAATTCTATTCCTTTCCAAAATAGAAATGACGGGTGCTTGCATGAATCATCCTACTTGCTCATTTACATATGGAATATTGTATGTGAATATTTTAAGTTGTTGTACCCTTAAAATATAGTCAAGGACTATATCCAGAGCTCAGAAGAACCATCTCTGCTGCTGAAATCAGTGGAGGGGCACAGAGGCTTACCCTGGGCTACATGGGGGGGACTCAGTGAACACCTCCGTGTTGGTGGCTGACTTATTTACATCTGAGGATCTGATAGCCCGGTGTGTGGGGCTTGTGTGAAGTTGGGGTGACACAGCAGTGAGAAGAATCCCCTTCAGTCTGGACCAGCACAACCAAGAGTTGTTTCTATAGAAGCTTTGAAAGCCAACATCAGGCTTGGCCAGTGTGACTCAATGGTTGAGTGTTGACCCTGAACCAGGAGATTGGGTTAGATTCTCAGTCAGGGCACATGCCTGGATTGTAGGCTTGATCCTCAGTAGGGGATGTGCAAGAGGCAGCCAATCAATGATTCTCTTTCATTAATGTTTCTATCTCTCCCTCTCTGAAATAAATAAAAATATATACTTAAAAAAAAGAAAGCCAACATCAGGAGATATACCTAACCCTCTAGATTCTAGAGTCTAGAAGATGCTGCTGAATTCATTTATTCCAGCAGTATGGACTGAGCACCTACTATGGGCCATCTCCTCACAAGTCTGCTCTGCACCCAGAAGTTTGAAGAGAGTTTTTTATAGCCTTGCCGTTTCTGTCCATCTGAGGCTGACAGTGAGGTGATTCTACCAGAGAAATTGGCATCAAATTCAGAAGAGCCTCAGGCCATGTCTGGTCTCTTCAGATAAAACAGGCATAATCTTGGGACTTCCAGGGAAAATCAGAAGGTCCTAAATCAAAATAAAGTGGAAGGTGGGTAGCCAAAGGTTTTAGGTCAGGATACTGCAGGAACCTGTTCAGTGGTTTTTAACCCCAGCTGGACATTATGGTCATCTGAACTGGTCAGATTCCTGCGTTCTGCCCCAGATTACTCCGCTGGTTGTCTGGGTATTTCACAATCTGCTGATAATGGTCAGACCTGGAAATCACTAGGTATGGTAGGGATTGAGGGAATATTGCTTCTTATTCAAAATGAAGTCCTCAAAAATCCAGTTTGGAATTTCCAGTTTGAGGACAAAAGGCTGGAAGTAGCTAAAGGCCCCTGTGCCTCACCTCACCCCACCCATACCCCTCAAGTTCAGCAGCTCTTTTAGTACCCAGTCAGGTTGGGTTGAAATCCTAGAGGCAAACCCATCTCAGTTCCCCACTACTAATTCTTCCTTCTAGAACCTGATCATCAAAACATTTTTCAATATATATATATTTTTTATTGATTTCAGACAGAAGGGAGAGGGAGAGAGAGGTTGAAACATCAATGATGAGAATCATTGATTGGCTGCCTCCTGCACACCCCCTACTGGGGATGAGCCTGCAACCTGGGCATGTGCCTGTGACCAGAATCGAACCCAGGACCCTTCAGTCCACAGGCTTATGCTCTATCCACTGGGTCAAACCAGCTAGGGCAAATCATTTTTATTTTTCATTTGAAAGTATGTTTACTAAAGTTGGGGACAATGAAGCAAAGGAAGGGCGTAGGATAGAAGCAGCAGGAGAGCCTAGGAGGTTTTCTGCGTTGGCTCCCTGGAAATGCTCTAGGAAAGTGAGCCAAGCGGGGCTGCTGTCAGCTCACTGAACCTGGTCATGGAATTTTCAATGCACAAGCCCACCCAGCAGAGCGTGCTGTGCTCCCTTCTTTGATTGCAAACAAAATCTCAGGGAATGAGAGTTGCCTTTGACTAGGTCATTTGGGCCAAGTTCACAAGTTAATTTGGGCCCTGAATAAGTGTGGTGTATAAGCTAGTGACATGGTAGTGACAATAATCAAGAGAAGTAGTAACATTTACTGCGGTTTATTAGAGCCTAATGCTGTTAACAGGCACGCTGGGGAATCTCTCGCCTTTAAGAAGCTGATGCTGCACCTGGAGAAAGGCCAATCAGCAACGAGATCCTGTCTGCCAAAAGTCAGGCAGGAGTGAAGGCCATACAGAGAGCACTGCACAGAGTCAGATGACCTGGGTTCACCAATCTCTGAGCAAGGACTCCGTTTCCTGTCTGTAAAGTGGGAAGAACAAGACATGTTCCAAGGTCATGGTAACAGGAAGCGTGGCCACTAAACTTGGGTGCAGAAGCCTGGGGAGACCCGGAGCCACCTCCATCTTGAACTGCAGTCCTGTATGCAATGCTTTAAAAGCAAGGGGCATCATTTCAAGCCAAGAGGCCCCAGAGAAGGCGCAGGAGAGTTTGTTGAGGCTTCTTTGAGGCCCCAGTGAGATCCTATGACTGTTCCCCCATCAACTTTCCCCCCCTCGTGCCCTCCCACGGGCTGCCTAACTGGTATGAAGCAACTTGGCAGAGCTCTTCAGCAAGGCCTTGCAGAGGGTGTGGCCGGCATAGCCACTGCCTTGGGGACGGGGGTGGGGAATTAGCCCAGTTCATTCCTGTGTGGGCATTATTGTCCTGCTGGAAGTTCAGGGCCCAACCGGGAATCCAGCTTTGTCAAGCCCATTGAGAAACCATTTCTTGAACAACCACTTGTGCCAGGAATTGGCATTCAGAGTAAGATATGCTAAGATCCTCTAGTCCAGCATTTCCCAGGACTAGGTGCTGTGGAATCCTAGACGTTAATAAGGGACCGACCCCTTAAAGGGCTCTCCTCACACTCAGGGAAACCCTGCAAACTGTCTTGTCAGATAGTTTGATGCTTTGAACACAGCCCTCCCCCTGCCCCCCACAAGCAATGTCCACTAATGGGGAGCTAAAGGATCCCTTGGGGGTATGGCCCTTCCATAATTCCAAATACAATTTCTTTTTCACAAAAATTGATTTT
The DNA here is from genome assembly GCF_027574615.1 of Eptesicus fuscus. Lineage (NCBI taxonomy): Eukaryota > Metazoa > Chordata > Mammalia > Chiroptera > Vespertilionidae > Eptesicus > Eptesicus fuscus. The sequence goes on from NC_072493.1 coordinate 8,158,980, forward strand.
TAGAGAGAGAGGAAGGGAGAGGGAGAGAGAGACATTGATATGAGAGGGAAACATTGAGCCTGCAACCTTCAGGTGCACATTCCCAGGCATGTGCTCTGACCGGGAATCGAACCAGCAACCTTTAAGTGCACAGGACAACACCCAACCAACTGAGCCACACCAGCCAGGGCCAGATATAGTCTTGAGGAAGTCAGAGAGCTTGCTATGAAAATTAAGGAGAAGATGGAGCTGCCTCTTCAGTGCCCACAGAATTCTCCTGGGCAGAGAGCCATTCTCAGCCCTTGCTCTGACTGGGGTGAGAGTGCCCTTGTCCTGGGAGACGGGGCTGAGCAAAGGGCCTGTCTTCTGTCAGACCACATGCTACCCCAGGAAAGGCTCTGAGTCACGTGGGGAAGCCTGGCTGTGTGATCTTGGGTTTGATATTTGATCTCTCTGGGCTCATGTCTCCGTATAGACTGGGTCATTGATTGGTCCTCAACACTGACCTTTATCAAAGGTCTTTTCTCTGTCTAATATTCGTTCCCCTACATCAGGGATGGGGAACCTTTTTTCTGTCAAGGGCCATTTGGATATTTATAACATCATTCGAGGGCCATACAAAAATGATCAAGTTTAAAATCAGCCTGCTATATTTGGGTAAACTTTTTTTCCCCTGTGTTTTCCTTATGTTTTTATCTCGTTTAGACTTTTTCAAGCAATTTAGATCTCCTGTCTCAATCTTTCTTCAATGCAATCATGAAATTGCAAAATGAACTCTCCACCGAAAGGACCTTTCCCGGGGATGGCAGTACTGGGCACACGCCCCCAGAGCCTCTCCCACCCACAGACATTCTGGTCAATGATCATGCCTGCCACACCCCCAGCTGATATCCCCCGCTCTGAGCGCTGGCCCAGACCACACCATCGCTTTGCCGATTCTGTGAGTCTCTGAAATCCTTGAATAGACAGGTTAGAATTAGTAAAAAAAAAAAAAAGTGGTTCCACCATCGTGAAGTTTTGCATTGGCACCTCCACGGAAACTGCTTTCTTAAGCTCTGGGCGGCTCCCCTAAGGGACCCAGCTGAGCCAGCGGAGGGGCCACAGCGGCCTGAGGAACCTCAGGTGCTGACAGCATCAGCACCCTGGGGAAAAGAGAGGGCATATTTGGGTAAACTTTTAATGAACTCACCCCAATGCCTTGGCAGGGCCGGACCAAATGATTCCGTGGGTCTTATACAGCCTGAGGGCCGGACATTCCCCACCCTGCCTTACATGCACTCTGGTTACTACCACATCACCCAGTTTTATTAAGTTTTGTAAGAAGATTTTTTTTGGTTAAAGTAATTGTGTTCTGGAGAGGAGCTGGGGTGGCCCCTTAAAACGACCCAAATGGGGACCCCCCCACCATTATCTTAACAGATGCCTTCGGCCAGAATAGTTCCCAATTGATTCTGCGGGGTTGTGGCCCCCTCCTCCTCCACATTCTAAGGCAGGCTGGGGACACGTGGCCTGCCCCACCCTTGTTGGCTTCAGTTTCTGAGTCGCGTTGTACTGGCCTGCTTTCTGGCCCTTCCCATCAGCCGGGAAGCCTGGATCGTGGGCTGAGGGGAGCCGTAGCTGCTCCCACTGCCCCAAGCTGCTAGGTACCTGCTCTGGGCCCTGGAACCCTTTAAAACCGACAGCAAAACTCTAGAAGATTGCATCCTGGTACGTGAACAGGTAAGGAGGCAGTCGATTTTCTCTCGCATGGTTTTCTTTGCCAGATTTCTCCACCCTGATTTAGCTGCTTCCTTCACAGATTACAGCAAGAGGGATTTGAGCTAGACTTGAAAGACTGTCCCAGCCAAGAAGCGCTGAGCTGTGTCTTATAGAGAAATGGTGTGAATTTTCTGCTCCGGGTTTCTTCATTTTTAAACCTTTGCTTTCTTCAGCCTTGCAGGGAAAAACAAACAAACAAATAAAAAAATAGATCCGAATAACCACAAAACAAGTTACTTCTCTCCATGTTCCCTTCTGAGGTTAGTAAAATAGATCCGAATAACCACAAAGCAAGTTACTTCTCTCCATGTTCCCTTCTGACAAAACCACATTCTTAAAAGATTGTCATGGGTTACCGAGTGCTGCTTTGTATATTGCTTTAGGTTTTTAGACCTTAATGTATTATGTGCCTGAATTTTTACCATGTGCATGAATTACCTCATCAAAAAAGCATTGATTTAAAATTCTTTAAAGGAAAGGAAAAAAATAAAATGACATAGGTGAGTCTTTCTCATTCAAATGCTATTCTGAAATTAAAATGTTGTTTTACAGTTTGCATTTATTTTATTTAATCATTTTTAAAATAAAACTATGATGCAGTCACCAAACCATTTGTAATTTAATCAAGTTCTTAAAAAATATTTTTGATTAATTTTTAAAGAGAGAGGAAGGGAGAAGGAAAGAGAGAGAGAAACATTGATGTGAGAGAGAGACATCAATTGGCTGCCTCCTGCACGCCCCCCGCACCAGGGATCAAGACTGCAAACTTTTGCCGAAACCGGTTTGGCTCAGTGGATAGAGCGTCGGCCTGCGGACTCAAGGGCCCCAGGTTCGATTCCGGTCAAGGGCATGTACCTAGGTTGCGGGCACATCCCCAGTAGGGGTTGTGCAGGAGGCAGCTGATCGATGTTTCTCTCTCATCGATGTTTCTAACTCTCTATCCCTCTCTCTTCCTCTCTGTAAAAAATCAATAAAATATATTTAAAAAAAAAAAAAAAAAAAAAAAAAAGACTGCAAACTTTTGTTGAAACTGGTTTGGCTCAGTGGATAGAGTGTTGGCCTGTCGACTGAAAGGTCCCAGGTTCGATTCCGGTCAAGGGCATGTACCTTGGTTGCGGGCACATCCCCAGTGGGGGGTGTGCAGGAGGCAGCTGGTCGGATGTTTCTCTCTCATCGATGTTTCTAGCTCTCTGTCCCTCTCCCTTCCTCTCTGTGAAAACAGCAATAAAATATATTTTAAAAAAAAGAAAAAGAAAAAAAAAGACTGCAACCTTTTGGTGCATGGGCGATGCCCAGCCAACTGGCTGCATTTATTTTAAATGAACATAATAAACCAGTGAACTGCGTCTTTGTTAAGTTCCACATGGTATCTGCCACCTTAACAATCCTCTGTCACTTGGTTGTAAAGTTGGATTGCTTCTAGGTGTTCTGTAATTAATAATCCCACTTCTATGGACATCTCTGTGAAAATAACTTTCTTTAGTATTTTAGATTCCCCCCCACCACCCCTGTGTTTTATTTCCCATCCAGAATGAATACTGGTGCAAAGGGCAAGAACATTTTTGTAGCTCAGCTCATGTTACCCAGGGGGTCAGCTCACTCATAGAAATTATGAGTCTCATTTCCTAATTTCCAGGACTATGAAGGCATGAGGGGGTAGGTAGGGATTGTTTTCTCTGGGGACTTTAGGAAGGAGGATGAAGCCATCTAACAGTGGTTCAGATGACCTTTGAAGGCAGCTGTTCGACCTTGACCTCTTGCCTAATAAGTTCAATTCGTTCACATGTAGACTACAGATTAGAAAACTTCTTAGGGGCACAAGAAAGGCAGAGAGAGTGTACAGCACTTATGAAGCAGCCCCGGAAGGCTCTTTCAGGCCTGGGGCGTCCTCTGGGTCATTTTATAAGCTGGGCAGGATGGAGAAGACCATGTCAAGGACATGTTGACCTCTCTCTCATCCAGCCACCTGGTAAGGGTTGTTTGACTGTGTGTGCTAAGCCCCTATCTGTGCTTAGGCTGGAAGGCTAGGCATTGGGGGCGGCGGGGGGGTTGGTAACAGGTCAGGTTGGTCTCTTTCCTAAATCGTGGCCTCTTACTGCCATCAGATCTGGATGCCACTCTTCCTACCTCTCAACCATCTTCCTCAAAGCACAGGTTTAAGGGGCGGACAGAGTGGAGAATCCCCCTGAAGTCTGTGGGCACACTTTGTTCCCCACTCGCAGATTACTGGGAGGCCACGGTAGCATGAGCCAGGCTGGTCAGGCTGGGCTCCAGTCCTGGCTGCACCAGTTCCCAGCAGTGGGCAGTCATGGGACCTCTCATCATCAGTTCCTTATCTGGGACATGGAAAACTTAACACCTGCGCCGTAGAATCACGTAAGATAACACAGGTCAGGCTGCTGACACTTCCATCGTGGAAGGTCAAGGCCATGTGCTAGAGCCTTCGGGTGAATTAGCCATAAAAAGAGGGCAGAAAACGCATGTGTTCATTTTCTCAATCAGCATGTATCAGCCTGCGTGGCTATGGTGCCGGAAACTAAGAAGAGGCCCATAAGAGAGCCTTCCTGCTCTTGATACGGGCACACAGCCCAGGTCGTGGGAGCAGAGCAGGCTGGGACAGGCTGCTGGTCACTCTGGGACAGCTCCCTGCTTCAGAAGGAAGGACAGGCTATTAGGCAGAGAGGAGAAGGAAGCAGGCATAGCAAGTGGGACAGCCGAACGGCGTCTGGGGAAGGGAGTTTGGAAAGTTCAGGAGAGCTGCAGGGCTCGGCGAAGAGCCTGGGAGATGAAGGAGAAGAATCAGTGGAGACCACATTTCCCAGAACCTTGAGAATTTGACTTTCTCTCAAAGATGTTGGGATTTAGTCAGGTTTGGGGATGCCTGTTCTGGCAGCTTTGGGGAGTAGGGGATGGTGGTGGAGGCCTGGAAGACCCCCAGCCTTCCACCTCATCTCAGGGGCTTTGCAGAAAGTAGGATTCTCAGAAGAGGCTTGGTGTGAGGGAGCCAGGCCTGGGAGTTGGGGCCTGGGGTTCTGTGGTTCTGGTCCCAGCAACTCCACCCCCCGAGTAGGTGGGCCTCCTCCCTCAGGTGAGGGTTCAGGGTTAGGCTTCTTACAACGTTCTCCTGGGAGTCCAAATGTTTCTGGAGGCTGTAGCACTCCCCACCCCTCCACCACGCCCAGGCAATAGACATTTCTCCAGTGATGGTGGCCATCCATGACGCAGCCTCGGAAGGAAGAGTCATTTCTGAAACGGACAGTCTGGCCCTTTGACCTCAAGAGACTCCATGGAGTTCTGAGAACCGTGGCCTGCAGGCCTGTGACAATCCCGGGGGGTTTGTAGGCTCCAGCTATCCTGCGTGCATGAGGGCCATGACCCACACTTGGGAGTGGTGTCCCCCCGGGAGCAGGGCGACGGTCAGCCTGGGAACCTACCGCCTGGGCTTTCCAGGCCCCTGGGAGACGTCTGTGCATCCCAGCCAGGAAGGGCTCAGTACCCAGCCAGGCCTTCCTCCCCATCGCAGGTGATCGGGAGGTAGATAAGTGGGGATGGGTCTGCAGTTAGCAAGGTTGAAGTCAAGGTGATGAGTCTGGAAGACAAAGAGACCCTGGTTTTGCTTGGCAGCTACTGGGAGAGGTCGGACGCTGCTCCCAAGCTTCCTGGGTGCCTGTTGCTGTCATAGCGTGAGAATGCTGACATCCCGGCCCAGGTTCTCCCACCAGGCCCCAGCCCCCACTCTGCCTTTGTCACCTACCTGTCTCCTTAATCCTCCTTCCCTGGAACCACACCTTTCCTTCCCTTTCCCAAAAGCCAGAGCTCCCGGCTTCCTTGTCCTCCTCCTTTCTCAGATCGTTCAATTCTCTCGGTCAGCAGTTTTTTAAAAAATCTACCGTGATTATGTATATTAAGCACATTTGCATTGCTATGACACAGAGCTGCAGAACTTTTCATCTTGCAAAACTGAAACTCTGTCCCCATTGAACAATGACTCCCCACTTTCTACCCCTCCTACCTGCTGGCAACCACCATCCCACTCTATGTTTCTATGAATTTGACCACTCAGATATTTCAAACAAATGGAATCGTATAGTACTTGTCTTTCTGTGTGTGGCTTGTTAATTTAGCATAAGGTCCTCAAAATTTATCCATGTTACAAAATTGTATTGCTTTCTAAGGCTAAATGATACAGGCGTGGGCAAAAGTAGGCTTACAGTTGTGAATACATGAAACACAGAGTTTATTCTTGAATTATATGCTTTTTCATACGAACAACCGTAAACCTACTTTTGCCCACCCCTGGTTTTCATTGTGTGTACACACCACATCTTGTTAGTCTGCTTACCAACTCGTGGACACTTGGGTTGTTTCCATGGTTTAGCTATTGTGAGTAAATGCTTCTAGGAACACGGGTGCTCAAATATCTCTTCAAGACCATGCTTTCACCATAGCCGGTGTGGCTCAGTGGATAGAGTGTCGGCCTGCAGACCAAAGGGTCCTGGGTTCGATTCAGTCAAGGGCATGTACCTCGGTTGCAGGCTCCTCTCTAGCCTGGGCCCTGGTCGGGGCTCGTGCAGGAGGCAACTAATTGGTGTGTTTCTCTCACCCATACTTCTCTCTGTCTTTCCCTTTCTTCCACTCTTTCTAAAAATCAATGGGAAAATATCCTCGGGTGAGGATTTAAAAAATGACCCTGCTTTCAACTGGGGGTGGGGATGGGGGTACATACCCGGAAATGGAATTGCTGGATCATATGGGAATTCTGTTTTAAAGTTTTTTGAGGAGCCTCCGTACTGTTTTTCATAGTCGTTGCAACATTTTACAATCCTACCAACGGTTTACAAGGGCTCTGATTTCTCCACATCCTTGCCAAGACTTATTTTCTGTGTGTTTGATAGTGGCCATCTTCATGGATGTGAAGTGACATCTCACTGTCATTTTGATTTGCATTTCTCTGATGATTCGTGATGTTGGGCATTTTTTTCGTATATCTTTTGGCCATTTGTTTATCACCACTGAAGAAATACCTATTGAGGTCCTTTGCTCATATTTTAGTCAGGTTATTTGTTTTTTTATTGTTGAGTTGTAGGGTTTCTTTATGTATTCCAGATATAAATAGCTTTAGGCCTCTAGAACTTACCATATTTTCATATACTTTCTTCTATTCCATAGGTTGCCTTTTCACTGTTGATGCACAAAAGTGTTAAATTTTGACGTAGTTCCATTTGTCCGTTTTTGCTTTTGTTGCCTGCGCTTTTGGTGTCAGATCTAAAAAGTCATTGCCAAGTCCAATGTCACATTCCTGTGTAACCGGCACAGGCATCACCTGGGGATTTTGTTAAAGATTAGGTGATACGACTGCTACTGACCAGGAAGCCATACTCTGAGGAATGAGGGCCTGTGCGCTCTCTCTCTCTCTCTCTCTCTCACACACACACACACACACACACCTCTATGTCCTATCAGATCATCTATACATGACTTTATTATAACCGGTTTTTTACCCCCACTCCAATGCATGCCGTGGAAATGCCACCAAATGTAGGTCTCCATCCTGCATGGCGGCCACTTACTAGCCCAGTGCGTGGTAGGGTAGAGATTCAAGCAGTCCCTACAAATGAAACTGTTTGTTACCAAGTCATACAGAACCCAGGGGCAAACATCCGGGACCACGACTTTGTTGACCTGAAGGAATGATGGTTCCTGTGTTTATTTGTTGTCCTAAGAACGAACACATCCACCCGTGTTACTCCCTGGTCTCAAGGCTCTGCCAGCCCTCCAGCGGCGAGGGGCAGACCCCGAGGGGCAGACCCCGAGGGGCAGACCCCGAGGGGCAGACCCCGAGGGGCAGGTGTGGCAGGTGGAGGATGCGCCTGGGAGTGGGAGGAGGCAGTGGCGGCCACTCTCACCCTGTGCCAGGTTCACATTTAATGTCCACAGCTCCCTGCAAGGTTTGGCTTGGTCTCCCCACTTTACAGATGAAGAAACTGAGGCTCAGGGAGACAGACAGGCCGGACGCGGCAGGAGGGGGCCGCCCGCCGGGCTCTGCATCCGCGGCTGCTGGACGGGTCACTTCGCGTGCGGGGCCTCGCCCTTTCCGGCGGCCCCACCGCGCGCTGCAGGCGCTCCAGGCGCCGGGCCCGGCCCCGCCGGATTCAAGAAAATGCGCGCCGCCCCCGCTGCCCCTGGCCCCGCTCCCCGCTCCCCGCTCCCGCCCCCGCCCCCGCGGTCCCTGTTCTCTGCGATAATCCAGGCGCCGCCGGCCCAGCTGGCGGCTGTGGAGCGAGCCCGCGTCCCCCTCCGGCCGGACCCACTCCTCGCTCCAGCCCGGCTCCCGAGGGGGAGGCCCAGCCCGAGGAGGCCTCCCGGCCATCCGCTCTGCCGGCCGCGCAGGGTAAGGCCTTTGCTGAAACCGCCGTCTCGGGGTCGCCTGGGTCGCAGAGGTCTAGGGGGCCCAGGGGGCTGGGGTTCTTCTGGCACCCCGGGCAGGGGAGGGGTCTCCCTGGGGTCCCCGCCTCTCCCCGAGGCCGCTCCGAGGATGTGGCCGCGCCAGGTGGGTGCCTGACCAGTGGGACGGCAGGGACTTGCCGGGAGGGGCCGGTGAGGACACCCGACGGCTGCGGACAGCCCTGAGCCACGGCCGCACAGGCTGTGCCACCTGCTGCCTGGGCGACCTTGGGCCAGTCACAGGCCCCCCCTCCAGTCCCACTTTCCTCCGCGGTGAGGTGGGGATAACAAGAGGATCTAACAAGAGGATCGCCCTACATTGCCTCACACTCGGTAAGATGGCCACTATGGGAAGACAAAACCAAAACAAATAAGTGCTGGCCCGTGTGGAGAAATCGGGAGCCTTATGCATTGCTGGTGGGGCTGTAAAGGCACAGACTCTGTAGAACACAGTTTGGCAGTTCCTCAAAAAATTAACAACAGAACTACCATATGATTTAGCAGTCCCACTTCGGGTTCTGTACCCCACAGAACTGAATGTTCATAGCAGCATTATGTGCAATAGCCTCAAGGTAGAAGCCACTCACATGTCCATTGACAGATGAATGGATTAACAAAATGCGGTATATACACGTGATGGAATATTATTCAGCCTTAAAAAATATGCAGATGAACCTTGAGGGCATTATGCTGAGTGCAATAGGCCAGACACAGAAAGACACATACTGTATGATTACACTTTTTAAAAATTGATTGATTTTGAGAGGGGCGGAGGGAGAGAGACACACAGAGAAACATCGATTTGTTGTTCCACACATTTATGCATTCATTGGTTACTTCTTTTTTTAAAAAAAATATTTTTATTGACTTTTTACAGAGGGGAAGGGAGAGGGATAGAGAGTTAGAAACATTGATGAGAGAGAAACATCGATCAGCTGCCTCCTGCATGCCCCCTGCTGGGGAGGTGGCCGCCATCAAGGTACATGCCCTTGACAGGAATCGAACCCAGGACCTTTCAGTCCCCGGCCTGACACTCTATCCACTGAGCCAAACCGGTTAGGGCCATTGGTTGCTTCTTGTATGTTCTCTGACCAGAGATTGGACCCGACACCTTGGTGTTATCGGGCGGATGCTCTACCTAACTGAGCTACACGGCCAGGCCTCTGTGTGATCCCACTTGTATAAGATACCTAGAGTTGTTATATTTATAGAAACCGAAAGTAGAATGGAGGTTTACAGGGACTGGAGGTGGAGGGTGGGGGAGGGAGGAATGGGGGAATTATTACTTAATCAGTATAGAGTTTCAGTTTTGCAAAATGAAGAGTTCTGGAGATGAATGTTTGTGATGGTTGCACAACAATTCACTGTACACTTAGAAATGGTTAAGATTTTATATCATGTGTATTTCACCACAATTTAAAAAAAATTGGGCAAAGAAGTAGTACATGTCTCACGGGTTTTGTGAGGGTCGGAGTGACACAGCAAATGGGAGCCATTATTAGTGCAAGACTTTCTGCCTCATCGGCCCAGGATGTGGAGGGGGTGTGTGTCCCTGTGAGGGGGGCAGTGGTGCTTTTCTGCATGAGATGCTCAGGGTGGGATTCTGGGGAGCCTTCCTGGAGCCCTGTTCAGGGGTTCCTGGCGTTTGTGGGATGGGTGGATTCCAGACACTGGAAAGTCCCTGGCAGAGAAGTCACTTCCAGAAAGGGGCAGTTTGCAGGGAGGAGATTTTGGCTCTGCCTAGGGAACTTGTGATCAGAGCTGTTTGAATGTGGAGCAAGCTGCCTCATGGAGGTGATGAGCTCCCTGTTAGTGGAGGCATGCAAGGAGAGGCTGGGCAAGCTGCAGAGGTGACTCGGCATGAGAGGTTTAGAGCCAGAGGGTCTCCTAGACTCTGCACCTCTCTGATCCAGCCCAGGCAAAGCTGTATGGAACAGGCCTGTGTAACGGTGGGACCCAAGTCAGAGGGAGGGGGTAGGTCGGTGGGAAGGCTTGCTGCCAGCCCGGCCCTAAGTGACAGCGATCATAGACGCTGCCTTTTCCTCCGGGCTGCACTGTGCTATCTGCTGAACAGGCTGGATCTCCAGTCCTCGTCACAACCCTGTGTGGTGATCGCTACTCTCATCCCCATTTTACAGCTGGGAACCCAAGCCCAGGCGGGGAGTCACCTGTCCAAGGCTAGCCAGTAGGTGGCAGAGCTGGAATTTGAACCCAGACCGTTTGGCGCCCGGCCTCTATGCAGGGTGGAAATCTCCAACACCTGCCTCCCCAAGCTGGTCACTCCCTGCCACCCTGCCCCTGGCCACCCTCTGCCACCCTCACAGGAACCGATAGAGCTGTGGCCCCCTCCCCTGCCCGTGAGTCAGCACTGCCGCCTCTTTCTGGCTGGCATCTCCGTGAGCCGAGCCCTGACTGCTTGGGTCTCCAGGGCTCAAGGATAGAAACGGTGTAGAAAACACAGGCTATGACTGGGAGCCAGGCTTCCTGTCATCCAACACCCTCCATGTCTTCTCATTAAATGGGACCCTCTCTAGCAACCCTCCTCCTGCGCTCAAAGCCTTTCCCGAAGCTGTTGCGTTCATTTTGCCTTTTTTGTGACGTTGTTTTTCTCCAACCCAGCTCTCTGGGCGTCAACACCTCGGCCACGTGATTCCACGTGTCCAAGTCCATAGTCAAGCACTCCCAAGGCAATCCACGCTCTCCCTCCTGGGAGCAATACGGTGGGTGGCCTCCTGGGGCCTCCGATCTGAGCAGGATTACAGAGGAAGCCCCGGCAGGGATGACACAGACAGTGGGATGGCCTTCACACCGTAGGGAGGCACCCCTCTGTGCCAGGCCGGTGCTCAGCCCCGCAGGTACTACCTCACGAGTTCATACAGAGCCCAGGCGGTGAAGAACTGTGTTGTTCCCACATCGCAGACGATATGGGAATATGGGAACAACACAGTTAATTATGTATTCAGAGGCCTGGCTCTGTGAGGTTAATTATGTATCCAGAGGCCTGGCTCTGTCCTTCTCCCTGCTGCTGACCTTGAGGCTCTGTGTTGCTGCGCTGCGTGGCGGCATAACCCCCATTTCCGCTTTCTTCCCCACGGCGGCCTGCTACTCTCACTGCCACCCCGGACGTCGGCGTGGTAGTGCTGTTTTTATGAATGAAGACGACGGTTAGGGGCTCCCCAGGATACGGCAGTGGAAGGGTCAGACCAGGGCAGGGTGGTGGCCCCCCTCACTCGGCACTGAGTCACAGGCTGCGTCGTCCTCTGGCTGTCCCAGGCCAGGAAGCTCCAGACCAGCTGGCCCGACAAAGGCTGGGCGGGGGCCAGGTGCTTTCCAGTGTCTTCCTGCTGCAGAAAGGGTGTCCTCTCTGCAGAAGGTGCCTCCTGGTCCTGCCCGCCCGGTTCACCTCCCAGCCAAGAGAAGGCCAGGCCTCTCCCCATCTGCAGAAATCATGTCGGCAGCATAATGTGTGACTGTTGTGCTGCAGTGACAGGGTTCTGGAACCTGGAACCCAGCCCTCTAAGGCGGCGCTGATAACCCACAGGAGGAAGCTGAGGCTGGTTCCAGGCAGCCACATGCAGCTCTTTGGCCCCTTGAGTGTGGCTCTTCCACAAAATACCACGTGCGGGCGCGCACGTACAGTGCGATTGAAACTTCGTGTCTCCCCCCCCCCCCCCCCCCATGCGCAGAAGTTGGTTTTAGGCTCTCAAAAGAAATTTCAATCGTTGTACTGTTGATATTTGGCTCTGTTGGCTAAAGAGTTTGCTGACCACTGCCCTAGGCTGTTGGTCCGCAAAGCCCGTGACATTAGCTGAATCATTTTTATTTTGTATCTTGTAAGCTTTCTTAAAAAAAAATAAAAATAATGGATTGTTTTAAAAGGACAATTTAGATTTACAGAAAATTTGAGGAGAAAGTATGGAGAGTTCCATGTAGCCACCCCACTGTGGATACACAGTATCCCTTGTTATAGAAATTTTAATGTTTTTATTGATTTCAGAGAGAGGAAGGGAGAGGGAGGGAGAGATAGAAACATCAATGATGAGAGAGAATCATTAATCGGCTGCCTCCTACACACCCCCGACCAGGGATCGAGCCCGAAACCCGAGCATGTGCCCTGACCGGGAATCATACCAGGGACCTCTTGGTGCATGGGCTGTCACTCAACCACGGAGCCACGCCAGCTGGGCTCCCTTGTTATTCACACGCATTATCAGTGTGTTACATTTGCTACCATTGATGAATTGATACTAATACACTGTGAACTAAAATTCATAGTTTACGTTAGGAGGGACTCTTGGTGTTGTGCCTTCTGTGGGTTTTGACAAATATATGGCAGTGTGACTGTTGTGGTCTCCGCAATTACAGTTGTACAGCAGAGTGTGACTGCCCTACCCATCATCCGTGTGCCACTTCTTCACCCCTCCCTTCCCACAGCCCCCGGCAACCACTGATCTTTATACCGTCTGTGCGGCTCCGCCTTTTCTCAAAGGCCATCTAGTTGGAAGCATGCAGTATATAGCCTTTCCAGATTGGTTTCTCTCACGTAGAATATGCATTTATGGCTCACTCAGGTCTTTTTGTGGCTTGATAGCACATTTCCTTTTTAGTGCTGAATAATGTCTCGGTATATGGATGTACTATAGTTTTTTAACCCATTCACTTACTGAGAGGTGTCTTGGTTGCTTGCAGTCTTGCCGCTGCTCTAGACATATGTGTGCGTGTTCATATGGACCCAGTTGGGTAAATATCAGTTGGGATTGTATGGAAATACTATGTTGAGCTTGTAAGAAGCTGCCAAACTGTCTCCCAAAGATTATATTATTTTGCATTCCCACCAGCAAATCAATGGGACTCTGCGCTCTTATTAGCATTTGGTGATGTCAGTTCTTTTGGATGTTAGCCAAAAAAGTAATAGGTGTGTAGTGCACATTGCTGTTTTAATGTGCACTTCCTTAATGACATAGGACGCGGCGCCTCTTTTCATGTGCTTGCTTGTCATTCGTTTATCTTTTTGGCAAGATGTCTGTTCAGATATCTTGTTCATTTTTAAATTGGGTTGTTTGTTTTCTTACTGCTGAGTTTGAAGAGTTTTTAAAAATGTATTTTAAATCCAAGTCGTTTACCAGATATGTCTTTTGTAAGTATTTTCTCTTCATTTTCTTAGCTGTCTTTTGCAGAGCAGAAGTTTTGAGTTTTAATAAGGTCTAACAGTATTCTTCTTCTTTTTCTCATGGATTGTGCTTTTGTTGTATCTAAAGACTCCACCAAACCCAAGGCCACCTAAACTTTCTCCTATGTTATATTCTAAAATTTTATTATTTGCCTTTGATATTTAAGTCTAAGATCCATTTTGAATTAATTATTGTAAAAGATATTATAAGTGTCCAGATTCCTTTTTGTTGTTGTTGTTAATCCTCGGCTGAGGATATTTTTTCCCCATTGCTTTTTAGAGAGACTGGAAAGGAGGTTGGGGGAGGGAGGGAGGAGAAAGAGGGAGAGAGAGAGAGAGAGAGAGAGAGAGAGAGAGAGAGAGAGAGAGAGATGTGAGAGAGGTACATCGATTGGTTGCCTTCTACACACGCCCTGACTGGGGGCCAGGGATCAAACCTGCACCTCAGACACGTGCCGTTGACCGGAAATTGAACCCATGACCCTTCTGTGCACTGGCTGACACTCTAATTAGCCACAGCAGCAGGACCCCTCCCCCCCCCTTTTTTTGCATGTGAATGTCCACTTTGTTCCAGCACCATTTGTCAATACTATTCTGTCTTGATACTGTAGGTTTACAGGAAATCTTGAAGTCAGGTAGTATCAGTCCTCCTACTTTATTCTTCTTCAGAATTGTGTTGGCTATTATAGGCCTCTTCATATAAACTTTAGAATCAGTTTATAGATACGTGTAAAATAGCTTTCTGGGATTCTGATTGAGATGGCATTGAATCTAGAGCTCAAGTTGAGGAGGGCAAACATCTTAATAATATTGAGTCTTCCTATCCATGAACATGGGCTACTTCTCCATTTTATGTAGTTCCTCCTGTGAGCAGCAGAAAAACGGCACCAGGTGGTAGACCGGTGGAGTCAGAAGCGATCTGGGTTCAGCAATCTCGGTACTTGAGTTCTGGCTGAGAAAGAATTCAGGGCCAAGATTCAAACTGAAAGAGAAAGTGTAGAAAGTCACAGAGGTAGAAGAAGTGAGCCGTAGAAGAAGTGGGCTCGGGAGATACCTATAATACAATCAGCAATAAAAAAATATATTTAAAAAAGGAAGAAAAGAAAGAAATGGGCTCAGGAAACACTTGACAGAGGCAAGAGAAGGGCCCTTGGAGCTTGGGGGAAAGAGAGTCAAGGAAAGCCCTCCTGGAGGAAGGGGTGGGGAAAGGCCTGGGCATGCTCCACAGTGAGAGCCACACCAGGTCCTCCATCCTGAGGGCTTGTGTCTGAGGTGTCAGGGGAGGGTCTCAATGGCATATTCATCAGCTTTCCCGGTGTGTCGCTCAGGGTCGGTGTGTCGCTCAGGGTCGGTGTGTGGCTCAGGGTCGTGGCCTCCACTGATTGCTCAGTACCAGGGAAGGGGGTTCTTCGTCATTGCGGCTGGTCCTGATGTCGGCCATGGCATTGTTCCACCTGGTTTTGCTGCTTATCTGAGCCGAGAGCTGAAGCACAGCTGAGGCCTAGACGTCAACCCCAGGGGTTAGTGCTTAAGGGAGTGGTCCTGCCTTAAGGGAGTAGTAGTCTTGCCCATTGCTAGGCACCCAGGACTCTCCCCCTGGAGGCCCTCTGCCCGTGGCCCATCATTCCTGCTCTGATCGCCTACCACATTCCTTGATTTCTTTCATCAGAGTTTTGTAGTTTTTCTCATGGAGCTCTTCTACATATTTTGCTAGATGTATACCAAAGCGTTTCATTTTATTTGTCCTAATGTAAATGGTTTATGTTTTTAATTTTAAATAGTTACTGTATATGCACAGTAAAAAAATAAATAAATAAACCTCAAGAGATACAGATTGGTTTACCGTAAAGAGTAGCTTCCTCTTCATATCTCCTTCCTTAGGCCTCTATTGTCATCTATCCAAACACAATCACTGATACGGGGCTCTTATGGGTCCTTCTAGAGATTATATGTACACACTCAAGCTCATATTCTTAGTTACTATTCACCCAACAAACACCATGAGCATTTACTATGGGCCAGGCACAGAAGATGGGGCAGAAAACAGAAGGACATCTTGCTGTCCTGGAGCTCACATTCGCTGCAGTTGCCATCACCGGCTACATCCTCAGACGTTTCCAAAACTCTGCCCTGAGGTATTCTCCTTACGGGAGAGTGAGGGCCCAAGGAGGACTCTCTGGAGCCAGTTGAGTTTTCCAGGAGCTCAGGCTGGTCCTGGCGAGGGCCAGGGGAAGGGCTGATGCCGCTCAAGGCAAGAGGAAGCAGGTTCTGGAAGGGTGGAGAGGAGGAGGAGGCGAGGAGGCAGCTCGAGGAGGCTGTCAGGCCAGCCTGGGGCCAGATTCTTATCAGAATAAGGACTTGGAAGCTCTCTTGTTTGCAGGTGGCTGCATTTTAATTTCTTGGTTTTGTTTCCTCTCTAGTTTCTTAGACACATTCTTCTGGGGACAAGTCTAACCTTGTTTGGCTGACCTCAGGAGAAAAGAGATTTGTCCATACAGAGACCAGCACTGTCAGGAGAGTGGCCAGGGCGCCCAGAGGCACACGGTCGGGACAGGCTGTGATGAACAGCCAGGGAAAGGCAGTGAGCTGCTGGGAACCGGGTGTCTGAGTGGCAGACCTGTGCCAAGTCGGCTTCTCGCCTGGGTCTCCCTCCCAAGGTTGGAGGTGGCTCTCCTAGAGGTGGCACTGGGCTCTCTGGCACCCCATTTCTCTCCCTCCCTCTCTCCCTCCCTTTCCTCACCCAAGGATCTTTCCCCCTTGATTTTAGGGAGAGGGGAAGAGTGAGGGAAAGACAGAAAGAAACATTGATGTGAGACAAACACACCATGGTTGCCTCCTGCACGGGCCCTGACTAGGGCCCAGGCCGGGGAGGAGCCTGCAGCCAAGGTAAGTGCCCTTGACTGGAATCGAACCTGGGACCCTTTGGTCCGCAGGCCGAAGCTCTATCCACTGAGCCAAACCGGCTAGGGCTCTGGCGCTGCATTTACTAGTACATCTTTGTCTCAGACAGCAGAGCCAGTGGATGCCCTGCAGCCACATGTGTGCTGTCCTCCATCCATCCCCAGCCATGTGTGTGTCCAGTTGCAATGAGGGTGGAGCTGTTATTGTCTATATGGTATAGACATAGACAATGCATGTGGTATGATACCACTGACCAGGCCCAGGGTCAGTAACTGAAATTCATTCCCATTTTACTGATGAGAAAACGGGGGCTCTGAAGAATAGCATTTTATTGCCTCTGCAGGGTCCCAGCGCCCAGGAAGAGGCAAACCCATCTGCGGTGAAGAGAAGTGGTTCCTTCCTATGCCCCGCAGCCCTGAGCTGCAG
Source organism: Eptesicus fuscus (assembly GCF_027574615.1). Lineage (NCBI taxonomy): Eukaryota > Metazoa > Chordata > Mammalia > Chiroptera > Vespertilionidae > Eptesicus > Eptesicus fuscus. The sequence continues at coordinate 8,175,658 of NC_072493.1, forward strand.
CCAGAGTGGCCTGCCCTGGCTGGCTCGGGTCCGGGGCCGAGCGTGCAGCCTCTGGGTTCTAACCCTGAAGCTGCTGGGTGCTCAGGTCACGCCCTCCTGCTCCGCATTCTTGTGGGCTCCATCCTCTAGGCAGCCCTCGGGCCGTATAGTCAGGCTCTGCCAGCCGCCCAGGGCTGCTGGGTCCGGGAATGTGCTCTTTTCCCTTTGCCTTCAGACCATCCTCCAAGCTAGGGTTATCCGCAAGGGCTTTGGGGCAGACATACTTAGATGGAACACTTGCCCTCCCACTTGCCAGCTGTGTGACCTTGGGCAAGCTGCTGAACTTTCTGCGTTTCGGTTTCCGCATCTTTAAAACGAGGGCGAGAAGTCCTAACCGCCGTGGATGTTTGTGTACGGGGGGGCCGGGACTACAGGATATGAAGGAGCTCACGTTAGCGGTTGTTACCGTCCTCCTCATTGTTAGCCCAGCTGAGGAGGTCCCAGCTCTGTCTCCTGGGCCACTGCCAGTGCTGTCGGCCTGAACTTTATGAGCCCAAACAGCCCTGAGGCGGAGGCAGCACTCTCTCCGTGGCCCACACTCCCCCCCCCCCCCCGCCCCCGCCCTCGCCAAACTGGGAGCTCTGGCTGTTTTCCCCTTGTTCCAGGAGTTTCCGCTGAGCAGCTCCTGTGTGTCCATTGGGGCTGTGCCCGTTACAAACCGAGCTCTAGTCCCATTGGCCCAAATGAGGCAGGAGCCCATGAAGAGTGACGGCTAAAAACCAGTGCAAGGAAAAGGAAATGTAAGGGGTATTTCTTTTTAGCAAGATAGAAGATTTGATAGTTTCGAGGGAAAGCTCTATAAAACATGTAGAAACTTAGGATACAAAACCATCAGCACACTTTTTTTTTCTTTTTCATTAATCCTCACCAGAGGATCTTTTTTCCCATTGCTTTTCAGAGAGAATGGAATGGGGGAGGGAAGGAGGGAGGGACTGAGGGAGGGGGAGGGAGAGAGAGAGAGAAACATTGATGTGAGAGAGACATATCAATTGGTTGCCTCCCTCATGTACCCCAACCAGGGGGCGGGGAGGGAACCTAAAACCCAGGTACGTGCCCTTGATTGGGAATTGAACCCGTGACCATTCGGTGCATGGGTGGATGCTCTAACCACTGAGCACACTAGCCAGGGCATCCTCGCACTTTCTATGCAGAGCTGAGCTGCATGGAAATAAGGCAGCCCCTGGGCAGGTGATGTAAAGGCAGCCTGCCTGCGGGGGGGGGGGGGTGGGGGGGGGGAGGGAGCCAGGCTGCCTGGCCTGCCTTGAGGGTCCTTCCCTGGCCTGGATAACACAGGGACTTGGGTTGGGATAGCCACAGGGACAAGGGACAAAGTTTTGAGCCTCCTTGAAGCAGAGAGGTAGCACTGAGACCCCCCACATACACTTGGGCCCCTGGAGGGTTTAACCCTCCAGTGAAAGTCAGGCTGGAAAAAGATTCCCCCCAGCAAAGGCAGAGGAGAAAGCTCGTCTGCTCTGGCCTGGGTCCGGCTGGGAAAAGGAAGGTCTCTTTGGGGGGATTTGTAACCACATACCTGCCCGCTTTTGGATTTGGGATCAGATTTACACCCCTCATGTGATCCTCGTCTCCAGTCCAGGAAGTGAACATAAAAGCTATTCCTGCCCTGGCCCGTGGGCTCAGTTGGTTGGAATGTCATCCTGAAAGGGTGAAGGCTTGATTCCCGGTCAGGGCACATACCCAGATTGTGGGTTCAATGTTTCTCTCTCTCGCCCTTCCTCCCTCTCTAAAGTCAATAAAAGCATATCCTTGGGTGAGGGTTAAAAATAGTAAAAATAATAATAATAATGGTTAAGATGGACATTTTATGTATATTTTACCACAATTAAAAAAAAAATGCTACTCCTTGGGACACCTGGTAGAGCAAAAGGAACACCTCTTTGGAGGGACACACCTCAGTCCTGCCTGGTCAGGCGGCCCCCAGGATGCCTGTCCAACTCGAGCAGCCTGAACCACAGAGTGCACAGGGAGCCTGCCACGCAGCTCAGGTGGTTAGAGCGCCATCCCCAGACACCAGGGTTGCAGGTTCGAGCGTTAGCCAGGGCACATAGCAGCATCAACCAATGAATGCATAAGTAAGTGGAACAACAAATCTCTCTCTCCCTCTCTCTCTTCCTCTGTCTGTAAAATCAATAAACAAAAAACACACAAAAATGCACCAGGAAACCAGCCATTATGAGGGAGTCAGCAGTAAGGACAAAAAGAGAAACAAGAGGAGACATGTCCCCGGATGTTTACTGTAGATTATTCATGTCACACAAAACAAAAACAAATAAAAAACCACCACCACACCTGGGAACAGTAAAATCCCTCAGCCAGGACACATTATGCAGCCATTAAAAGACTTGGAAGGGTTTCCCTGAGGGGGTGGGGGGGGGTTAGTTTTGAATGAGAAAAAGAAGAAATGGACATGGGTGCTAATAAGAGCCCCATTTTTACAAGGCAACTCTAAAGAGCAGAAGTTGACCCTGAGCCCCACACTTGCATACATGCATTCTGTGTCAATGTACGAGTATGAAAAAAGGTAGCGAAGGCTGCCCATCGGGGGTGTTTGTGTCGGGATGCAGGCGAGGGAAGGGAGAAGGGAGAAGGAAGAGGAGAAGTGAAATAACTAGAGATTTCAGAGCAACAGGATTGCACCGAAAATGTCTGCCTCAGCATGCCTTCCATGACGCCCTTTGTGGGGAGGCGGTGTGTGTGTGTGTGTGTGTGTGTGTGTGTGTGTGTGTGTGTGTGTGTACCGTATAAAAAAATTAGAATACTGACCTACAGATATGCTCACTGTGATGGGGGCGGGGCAGGGGAAGCAAGGCATCTGATCTGGTGATTCGTTTTTATTCAGACAAACAAGCAAAGGTCAGCTCCATGTGTATATGCCCTCACGTGCTAGTGTGAGCAAGAAGACAGGTGTGGGCATCTGTAATATCGTAACAGAGAGAGTGGAGGGGAAGGAAGTGGAGAGGGAGACATCAGCTTATGAGGTCTTTATAAGAGGAGAGATACAGAGACACAAATACAGATATCTTGGTATTAGACTGCTTCACTCAGGACAACAAACTTGCATTGATGTAGAACATGAAAAATCTTACCTAATAATAGACAAACATGTAAATTGACCATACCTCCACTACGCCCACAGCCAATCAGGAGTGAGTATGCAAATTAACCCAACATAGATGATGGGTTAATTTGCATATGCAGGCATGGAGTGGCCGGGAGGGGCGGGACGCCTGCTATGAGGGGGAGGGCGGGTGGCGGAGGGATCTACAGGAGCGGTGCTCCAGCTGGGAGCAAGGACTTCTGCCCGGGGGCAAAGCCAGGGAAAGGAAGGCCTATTCTTGCATGACTATTGTGCAATGGGCCTCTAGTAACAAATAAAGGCAAAAACGAGTGACCCAATGAAAACCTCTCATGCACTGCTTCTGAGAATGTAAAGTGTCTGAGCTCCTTTGGAAGGCCCTTTTGCAATAGCTTTCAAAAATATAAATGTACCCAGTGTACTCATTTCTCCCCCCAGTAATTCTGCTTTTACATATGAACTTCCCAGGGGGCATGAAGCTGTCTGTACAAAGATAGTCATTGCAACATTATTTGTAGAAGTTCAAGATTGGAAACATAAATGTTTATCAGTGGTAGACAGATTAAGTTAATTATGGTCCATACATAGTGGAATTCTTAGCAGCTGCTGAAAAGAAAAAAAAAAAAAGAGAGAGAGAGAGAGACCTAGTCAGAGTCTTCCAGATAGATTGAGAAGAGCAAAATGCAGAACAGCATCTGTTAGCTTCCTCGGACTGCTGTGGGTGACTTAAAACAACAGACATTTCACAGAGAAGAAAACGATCAATAAAACAAAAAGCAACCAACTGAATGGGAGAAGGCATATGCAAACAATACACTGAGTGGCCAGATTATTATGATCTCTGAATGCATAATATATATATATATATATATATATATATATATATATATATATTTATGAGGCCTGGTGCATGAATTTGTGCATGGGTGGGGTCCGGCCAGCCTGGCCAGGGGGAGGGGACATGGGCGGTTGGCCGGCCTGCCTGCTGGTCGAACTCCTGGTTGAGGGGCCAATTTGCATATTAGCCTTTTATTATATAGGATATACACTGAGTGGCCAGATTATTATGCGTTCAGAGATCATAATAATCTGGCCACTCGGTGTATATCTAATAGGGGGTTAATAGCCACAATATATAATGAGCTCATGCAACTCAATATCAAAGAAACAATCCGACTCTAGCCAATTTGGCTCAGTGGATAGAGCATTGGCCTGTGGACTGAAGGCACGTACCTTGGTTGCAGTCTCCACCCTGGCCCTGGTTGGGGTGCGTATGGGAAGCAACTAATTCATGTGTGTGTCTCTCTCTGTCTCTCCCTCTCTCTTCCACTCTCTCCAAAAATCAATGCAAAAGTATCCTCAGGTGAGGATTAGCAAAACAAACAAACAAACAAAAGCAATCTGATTAAAAATGATCAGAGGCCGGCCAGTGTGGTTCAGTGGTTGAGCATCGACCTATGAGCCAAGAGGTCACTGGTTTGATTCTGAGTTAGGGCACATGCCGGGGTTGCGAGCTCAATCCCCAGAAGGGGGCATGCGGCTGATAGATGGATGTTTCTCTGTATCCCTCTCCCTTCCTCTCTTTCTAAAATCATATTTTTAAAAAAATAAAAAACATATATTTAAAAAAAATAGTCAGAGGACCTGCATAGACATTTCTCCAAAGAGGACCTACAAATGGCCAATAGACATATGAAAAGACACTGAACATCACTAATCATCAGGGAAATGCAAACCAAAATTACAATGAGATACCACCTCACACCTGTCAGAATGGTTATTGTCAAAAAGACGATAAACAGGCATTGGTGAGGATGTGGAGAAAGGGGAGCCTCCTGCCTGGGTGGTGGGTTTGTTCATTGGTGCAGCCACTGTGGAAAACAGTATGGAGGGTCCTCAAAAAATTAAACATAGAACGACCATTTGACCCAGCAATTCCACTTCTGGGCTTTAATCTGAAGAAAACGAAAATAGTCATTTGAAAACCTGTGTTTATTGTAGCATTATTTACAATAGCCAAGATACGGTAGCCACCTAGGTGTCCATTGGTAGACAAATGAAGAAGTTGAGCCTTAAAAGAGAATGAAATCTTGCCATTTGTGACAACATGGGTGGACCTGGAGGGTATTATGCTAAGTGAAATTAATCAGACAGAGAATGTATGATTTCACTTATATGTGGAATTAAAAACAACAACAAACCAATTCAGAGAACAAACTGATGGTTGCCAGAGGGGAGGGTGGCAGGAGGAAGAGTGAAAAAGGTAAAGGGATGGAGAGGTACAAACTTAGAGTCATAAGCTAAGTGAATCACGGGGGTGTAATGTACAGCACAGGGAATACAGTCAATGATATGTGAAGCTGGTCACTAGACTTGTGTTACCGGACATCATAAGGTATGTAGGAATCGCGTCACTGTGTCGTACACCTGTGGCTGATATGACGTTGGATGTCCACTATGCTTTATGCTTCTCAGCATTTTATGTTGACTTAAATTGGAGGTTTTAATTAATGTCCTAAAAGATAATGTTCAATTACACCATACAATTAGGTGGGCAAAATGGAGGCTAGACAATATTCATCTTCCAAAATAGAAGTCTAAAATATAAAACTAACAAAAACTAACAACAACTAGAAACCCCGCCCCTCCCCCCCCCCCCCCCCCCCCCCCCCAGTTTGGGAGACTGGGGTCTGGAATCAAGAGTGCCCTCTGCAGGCTCCAGGTGAGGATCCTTCCTGGCTACTTCCTAGATTCGGGTGCCCCCCTCCCCCCTGCCTCACCCCCCTCGCCGCGCCCCCCCCCCCCCCCCCCGCCTGAACTTCCTTGGCTGGTCGCTGTGTCCCTCCATTCTGTCCCTGTCGTCACCGTCACCGGCTCTTCCTCTGTGTGTGTGTCACCAGTTGTTGGATTTAGGGCCCGTGCCAACCCAGCACGACCTCACCTTCATTACACCTGTAAGGACCCTTTTCCCACAGACGGTTACTGAGGTTCCAGGTGGACAGGAATTTGGGGGTCCACTCTTCAGCCCACTGTCAGTGGTGAACTGCCATTGGATTGAAAAATAACAGAGCAAGAGCCCTGGCTGGGTGGCACGTTTGGTTGGAGTGTTGTCCGGTCCACCAACAGGTAGCGGGTTCGATCCCAATAGTCGGGCTTGTAGGGGAAGCAACACATTGATGCTTCTCTCCTTCTCTCTCTAAAAATCAATAAAAAACATATCCCCCGCTGAGGATTTTTTTTTTAAAAAAAAGATAGAACAGGAGATGCTTGTCTATGCCGGGCACTGGGAAGTGGTAGAGGGAGGCGGGACGTGCAGCTGGGAGGTGTCTCTGGAAGAAGGCTCAGCAGGCCAGGAGTGGGATCACAGCGGGAAGGGAGCGGGGAGGACTCCAGCTGGACTGCCTTCCTCAGGCCTTTGGGCTTCCGGCTCTGCTGTGGGACAGCTGGGGGCGGGTGAGGAGGAGGGAGGCTGGGCCGGCGGAACCTGAGGTTGCCCACCCCCTGTGCCTCCCCGTGGAGGAGAAATGGGCCGGACTGCCAGCCCCTGGCCGCTGACTCTGGTGACAAATATTTCTGGAGATTCTGAAACAACAACAACCCTCCTTGGCCAGCTCAGCTCCCCTCACGAGGGACATTGAGCTGTTTCTCCGCATTCGTTAGGAGGTGGTGCAGGCCCCTCCCTGCCCGCCCCCCCCCCCCCACCTCGCTGTCCCCCAGCCCCCATTAGCTGCTTAGGCGGGGCTCCCGGCTTTTCATCTTTGCGTGCTAAGCTTGAGTCACAAAGGCGCGCTGAGCAGAATTTAACTCTGATGTGGAGACTCCATGCCCCGTGTAAGACGGTGGTGTTCGTGTACAGGTGGCATGGGGTGGGCCTGGGTCCGGAGGGGGTGAGTGTGGCCTGGCGAGGAGGCTGGGCACCTCCCCCTGACTCCAGACTTTCCCTTCCCAAGTGGCTCAGGGACAGGGGGGGGGGGGGGGGGGGGGGGGGGGAGGGAGTGGGGCTGCGTCTCATTCCTCCTCTCCGTGGTACTGATGCCTGTGAGCAGAACATGCACCCCAGCCCCCACCCGCCTCCCTGCGTTAATTAGTTAACACAGCGTTTGCATTCTCCTCATGCTAGGCACTGAGCTAGGAATTCAGCGGGGCTTGCGGTCCAGCCGGGAGAGAAATGTGAGCCTCCTGGTGAGGGACTGTTTAATTACAGCTAGGAGCACGGCCCCGTTGCTTTTGGAAGGTAACAGACAAAACCAGAACCAGAGCCGTGGGCCCGGGGCCCGTGGCCCGAAGAGCAGGGCTTGAACCCAAAGTCAACAAGTGCGAGGCCAGACCTTCCCGGGAAAACAGGCTTCGTGTGACCAAGACGCTCCCCAGCGTGGGGACCTCTGCGGACGCCCCCACGTCCCCTCCGCCGCTCCCCACCCCACCGCCCAGCACCCAGCTGGAGGAAGGTTCTCAAGCCCCGTTTTTCAGATGGGTGAAGTGAGGCTTAGAGAAAGGCACTGATTGGCCTCTAGGTCCCGAGTGAGTAAGGAGAAGCCACAGCCAGGCTTCCCCGCAGCCTGCGTGGGCAGTCCAGCCGCTGTGAGCCAGAGCATTAGACACAACGCGCTCTGTTCCCCGGGCATTCCATTTCCCCGTGTTCTCCACCAGGGACATTCCTGAATTGGTAAGAAAGGGACTGGGCCAGCCCAAGCCCTGGCAGCTGATCAGCGGTGAAAGTCCGGAGACAGAGGCAGTCAGGAGTCTGAGACTTTAGGGAGCTCCCAGTCGGAGTAGATGCTCAGGACACCGCAATCAGGTCAAAGGAAGAGGGTATCAGGGACTTGGGTGGGGGGCGCACAGAGGGACAGCCCCCTGGGAGAGGGGCAGCTGGAGCAGACAAGGGACAAAATCTTCTGCATCTTCTGAGGTGACCATCGGTTTTCTCTTTTGGGTTTGCTGACATGGGGAGTTTACAAAGATTTATTTTCAAGTAAAGCCAACCCTTCATTCCTGGTACTGCTGCAGTTAGATTAGGATGCGGGGATTCTGTTTGCCCCCGAGCATCCTGGTGTGTTTTTTTTTGTTTGTTTGTCTGTTTTTTAAATTGTTGACGCTATTACAGAAGTCTTCACCACACTGCCTTGTCCCTCAGTGAGATCCGGCTTTAAGGCCCAGGCCTCCAGATAGTGAGAGGGAAGGAGGGGGCAAAGGGTAAGGAGAGGCCACCCCCCCCTGGCCTGCCGAGGTGTAGCCCCAGGTGCGCCTCCTCTGGCTGGAGACGCAGGCCTCTCCTCGGGCTCATTGCTCAGCCCTTGGGTCTCCCGGAGCCTCAGTCTCCGCACCAAGCACAGGGAGCTGGTGGTGGCCCCAGGGGTCCCCTTCTGAGAAACGAAGGTAATAAACCTTGCTCTCAGGACTGCTGTATTCAGTGAGCCCGTGGTGACAAGGCGAACGCGTCCAATGACCAGTTCGAACCCTGGTGACCCCTCGTGAGCCTTTTGACCTTCTGCCCATTGCGCAATCTCTCAGCTCAGTCTCTCTTGCAAAGCAGAGATAACGAGACCGAGAGAGGTGAGGGAGGATAAGTTGGTGTCGATGCGCAGATAAGCGAGCAAGTGGGGAAGGGAAGAGCCAGAGCTAGAACTGGAGCCCAGATGCCTCTGGTCACGGGGAGCAGTTTGCACCTTTCCAAAAGGTGGCGATCTCCCCAGGATTGATGCCAACTGTGGCTCCGCGTGAAGTGTGGGAGCAGGGAGAGGAGAGGGGGTCACCGAGCCTAGGAAACTCTCGGGGCTTCTCTCCTTCCCATCCTGGCCGGTGCTCAGTTTTCCTCCAGCCTCCGGGCTGGGGAGCGCTCAGTGGACCCACTTCTCCTTCTCTGTTGGCACCTAAGCATCCGGCCCAAATGTCCACTGGGGTGTGTGGCCCAGAGTGAGGGGGGCAGTTGGGGAAGTAGGTGGGATTTAGTCCAAATGCAGATTCCAAGATTCCTCTGGAATTGCATTCCCTCACCGGCTGTCTTTTATCATTTGGGGTGCCTCTTGTTTAGAAACACATTCGGGGGCTCTCTGAACTAGTGGAAGCGTGGTGTCTACCAGGTCCCTCTTACCCACTTTATATATATACTAGAGGCCCAGTGCATGATTGAATCATGCATGTGTAGGGTCCCCTACACGCTTTCGCTTTCGATCACTCAGGCACCAGGCCTTTCAGAAGCCTTCGCTGCGCCGGAGGCTTCTGAAAGGCCTGGTGCACCAGCGGACAGGCACCCAGCTCCCCCACTTTTGATGGTCCCTGGTGGGACGTGAGCTTGCTGCCCCAGAGGCCCCTTCTGTGCCGCAGCACAGCCATGGCGCAGACGCTGGCCCAATCGGCCACCCCGGCCACCCTGAGTCCCGCCCCCCCGCGCCTCCTTGCCAATTGCGGGCATAGCGAAGGTATGGTCAATTTGCATATTTGTCTATTATTAGGTAGGATATTGATTTCAGGGAGGAAGGGAAAGGGAAAGAGAGATAGAAACATCAATGATTATGTTTGAGAGAATCATTGATCAGCTGCCTCCTGCACATCCCCTACTGGGGATCAAGAGCCCCAGCCCAGGCATGTGCCCTTGACCGGAATCGAACCCGGGACTCTTTAGTCTGCAGGCCGATGCTCTATCCACTGAGCCAAACCAGCTAGGGCCCTCTTACTCACTTTTGTACCCATTTCCCAGCTGCTATGGGTTAACCGGGGCTGCCACAAACAACTAACCCTGTGTCTTTTTTTTTTTTTTATGTAATATATTTTTATTGATTTCAGAGAGGGAGAGAGAGAGAGAGAAACATCAGTGATGAGACAGAATCATTGACTAGCTGCTTCCTGCACGCCCCACACTGGGGATCGAGCCCGCAACCCGGGCATGTGCCCTTGACTGGAATCGAACCTAGGACCCTTCAGTCCTCAGGCCGAGGCCCTATCCACTGAGCCACCCTGGGTCCTTCTCCAAGCCACCTTGCCAGAGATAGTTGAGAGGTTACACCACTCCACCCCGACCCCGGGGGCCATTGAGTGAGTCAGGGAACCATCCCCCAGCCTCCTGGCCTCATTTAAAAATGCTCTGAGCCTCCAGGGTTGCCCTTCCCACCTCCTCCTCTGGCTCCCTCACAGCTTTCTCCTGGGAGCACTTCCTCTCGGGCGTCACCCCCCTCTCGGGCGGGCACTGCTGCTGGGGAAGCCACTCCCAGACAGGCCATGTGCTCTGTGGTTCTGGGATGGGAGAGTTGTTCCTTCTGGCTCTAAACTCTCTCACACTCAGTGATGTACTGAATCACACAGTAAATTAGGGGCAGGGCCAGGCCCACAGGCCACTCACAGCCTGAAGACCAGGCCTGAGGGTGGGGCCTGCTGGTGAGTGTGGTCGCAGTGCTGCACCGCCCCCACATCCCAGATCAGGCTTCCTCTCAGGTAAGCCCCCTCCTCTTAATTTTTCCTGTGTCTGGAACTCCACCCCTTTCCCCTGTCGTGGAATAATTCACTCTGACGTGTGAAAGATTGGCAGCTCAGAGACAGTGCATCTTGAAAAGATCCAAATGCATCTGGTTGATCCAAATACATTTTTTGGTTAATCCTCACCCGAGGACATTTTTCCATTGATTCTTAGGGAGAGTGGGAAAGACAGAGAGAAACATCCATGGGAGAGAAACACATGGATTGGTTGCCTCCTGCATGAGCCTGGACCAGGACCTGGGCCCGGACCGGGGAGGAGCCTGCCCTTGACCGGAACTGAACCCGGGACCCTTCAGTCCACAGGCCGACGCTCTATCCACTGAGCCAAACTGGCCAGGGCCAAATACATTTTTTAATTCGCTGGACTTTCTGTCAGGTTGCTATAGTGAGTTGGCAAAATGCACGCAGTGCCATTCAGTTTTTGAGGTCATGAAGGAGCCCCATATCAGCAGATTCCTCGCTTTCCCAAGGATCAGCTTCCCCACCCCCTTTCCTGCCTCTCCTCACCCTCCTCCGCCCACAATCAGACCACACTTGGTGAGAGAAATGCCCGGTGTCTCCCTGGCTTCCCATAGCAGCGCCCGTCACAGGTGAGTCACTGGAGGGGAAGCTGACTCAGCTAAAGAAATAATTTTGCCAAAATGCTTTTTTTTTTTTTTTTTTTTTTAAAGAACAGACTGGTGGTTTGAGCTAAACTCCCTAAGAAGTGGCTTATTTGTCAGAAGAGTGGAGAATTGTGAATGATTTAGTAAATGTCCACAGTGTTTGGCTCAGGAAGGTCTGTGGCTTTGGTCGGGGGACAGTGCCGGGAGGCACCTCTGAGGAGTGGCAGCCACTGGAGGGGCCCCATCCGATCTGTGCCCTGACCTTCTGAGTGACCTTAGGCAGATCATTTGTTTTTCCCCGGGCACAGTTTCCTCATCTGTAAAATGAATGGAATTGGATATTCCAGGACCTTGTTACTCCACGTGTGGTCTGCAGACCAGTAGCATCTGCAAACCTGGAAGTTTGTTAAAAATGGAGTCTCCCAGGTCCCTCCCACCCAGACTCACTGGGTCAGAATCTGTATTTTAACAGGATTCCCAGGCCATTTGTAATATTTATTTTATTATTATTACTAGAGGCCCAGTGCATGAAATTCATTCACAGGTAGGGTCCCTGGGCCAGGCAGGCGATCAGGGCCGATCTGTGGGGAGACCCGCAGGGCGATCAGGGGGCCCCCCACTGGCACCTGCCTTGGCTGGCCTGGGGCCTGCGGGCAGCTCCTGCATTGAGTGTCTGCCCCCTGGTGGTCAGTGCGCATCATAGCGATCGGTCGTTCCACCCGTTGTTCCACCATTCAGTCGATTTGCATATTAGGCTTTTATTATATAGGATTTTTTTTGTTAATCCTCACCCGAGGATATTTTTCTATTGATTTTTTTTCTTTTTTTTTAAGAGAGAGAGAGTGGAAGGGAGGGGGAGAAACAGAGAGCAAGAAAAACATGGATGTGAGAGAGACACATTGATTGGTTGCCGGGCACAGCCATTGGTATGCACATGTGGGGAACCCTGCTCTGGACTAAGGCTACTCCAACGTGGTCCTCAGACCAGCGTATCAGCATCACCTGGGAGAAGAAGCTTGTTAGAAATTCAGGCTAATGGGCCCCACACCCACGGAACCGCGCAGCGCAGGGCGGGGCCTGGAGGCTGCGCTTCAGCCGCCTCTCCAGGTGAGTGTTGGGCAACACTGACCTTTGAGAAGCCCTGAAGCTCCGAGCCTCACGCATTCTCGCCGCCGAGGTGGGGCGGTGGAACCGCTGTCGTTCTACCTGAGGCTGGGCTGTGGTGTGAAGAGCCTGCTGTGTGCTGCTTCTCGGCTTCCTGGAACGCTCACGGGCCAGGACTTCACAGCAACTCCGTGGTGTTTTGTCTTCATCTTTGCTCCGCCAAAGAGAAAGCTGATGTTCGAGGGAGCTTAGGTGAGTTGCCCAAGGTCTGTCTATCTCACTACGCCTTTCGTAGAGATACCAACCTAAGATGTTTATGGCAAAGCCAATGAGCTGTTTATAGGGTAATAAAACTCCTTGTAAATACTGAATGTTACCTGTTTGTATGGACAGGTTCTTGGAACAGGAGTCAAGAGCTGGGGGGTGAGGGGGAGGGAGGATCTGGTGGGTCTGCAACAAGGCCATGAACTTCAGCTCTTCTTATTCACGGTTTAACGTTTGCATTAGATAAAACATTCATCTGGTTTAAACATCCTGTAGAAAAGGACCAGAGGGGAAGTTTATAACCACCCATTACCCTCCAGCCCCAGGCAACTGTTTTTAGTTTACTGGGTCTAATCCAATCAGAGCTGATCCTGGAAAAGCTGTGGAGTCTCCGATGTATGGATGTATGGCTGCCCTCATGACCTCCCAAGTCTCTGGACTTGCATTTTTCCAACTCATTTTATCACCCTGACAAAAACTCCAGCACATGACAGGTTTATTTGGGTTATCAAGCATTTTTTTTTTTTTTCAAGGGTGCACCATCTCTGGGAGGTTCTAAGCTGCCAATCTTTCACACGTGAGTGTGAATTATTTTAATGCAGGGTCTCTTTATGCATATACAAGCAAATACAAATATATGTGTAAACTAGTAAAACGCTTTGCCATTTCGGCGGAACACATTTTACAAAACCAAATAACACCCTGTTCCCTGCCTGGCTTGTTTCACTGACTATGTCATGCTGTGTTATTGTGTGGCAAACACTCAGGCTGTTTCCAGTCTGCTGCCACAGACACTGTTTGCACCTGTGGCATTTTGCAGGCTCATGTGATATATGTACGATGAATTCCCAGGAATGGGGTTGCTAGGTATCTGCATGTGTAATTTTGAGAGATGTTGCCAATTTGCCTTTTCTAAGATTAGTATCAATGTACACCTCTGTTTTGGATGAGAAGTTACTGTTTTCCGACATCTTTGCCAATGCATAATTTAGTCCCATTACTGGATTTCCCCCAATCTGATAGGTGATAAACAGTGACTTAGCTGAGTCTTAATTTAAATTTGTTATGAAAAGTTTTAAACTTATGTTTAAAAGGACCACCTCTCTCTCTCTCTCTCTCCCTCTCTCTCTCTCTCTCTCTCTCTCTCTCTCTCTCTCCTCACTCATATTCTTTGCTTATTTTGAAAATGGAATTGTCGCCTTCTCCCTTTTTATTTCTGGGGGCTGTTTATCTATTAGGGAGATTAGCCTTTTGCCTTTGATATAAGTTGCATCCAGTTTAGGGTTTCTCTTTTATTTGGTTGATGGCTTGTTTATTTTGTAGGCCCAAGTGTTTATTTTTATGCAGTCAAATAATCAGTCATCTCTTTTATGGCTTCTGAACTTTGAATCACAGGTACCAAGGTCATCCCCACTTCAAGATAATAGGACGTGTCCTTTTTTCTTCTATTACTTTACATTCACATTTTGATCCATTTGAAAGTCATCCTAATGCTGTGAGGTATAGATGCAATTCCCGCCCCCTTCTCTTCCTATGGTTATCTTTTCCCCCCTGAAGCTACTATATCGGAAGCGCAAACCACAGCTCGTCCCATTCGTACGTGGGCCTATTTCTGAACGTGATCCTCTTTTTCCACTGGCTCCCTTGTCTGCTCATGTTCATTCACTGTTTTGCTTACTAAGTTTTACGATATTTAAAAGTACTTTTTTAACATATGAAAGCGCTGTTTTCTTATTTTTAGAAACTTTTCAGGCTATTGTTGTTTACTTGTTTTTCTATTTGGACTTTAAAATCTAATGTCTACTCACACACGGGTTGGTGTTCTTATTGAAATTGCTTTAATAAGAACTGAAGTATAACACACTTCCAGAAAAGCGAATAAACTGTATCAGCTTGGTGAGTTACCGCAAAGTGGCCACAGAGGAACCTCACGTGAGTCCCCAGGGGCTCCCCCAGCGTCTTCTGAGGGGTAATCACCATCCTTTTTATTATGCCCTGGATTGGGTTTTGCTGTTTTTGTTTTTTAACTTTATATACCTAGATGCTTTTGGATCTGCCTTATTTGGCTCAACAGTAAGTATATATGTTTTTAAATTGTTTTTTTATTTTTTAATTACATTTGATGTATAATATTATATTAGTTTTAGGTGTACAATCCAGTGATTAGACATTTATATAACTCACAAAGTTATCTGTAATAAATCTAGTACCCATCTGACATCCTACCGAGTTATTGCAATATTATTGACTATATTCCCGAAGCTGTACTTTACAACCCTGTGACTATTCTGTAACTACCAAGTTGTACTTCTTAATCCCTTCACCTTTTTCACACAGTCCTCCCAACCCCTCTTCCATCTGGCAACCGTCAAAATGTTCTCTGTATCTGTGAGTCTGTTTCTATTCTGCTTATTTTATGTGGGTTTTTTTAAGATTCCACACATAAGTGGAATCATATGGCATTTGTCTTTCTCTGTCTGACTTATTTCACTTAGCACAATACCCTCTAGATTCATCCATGTTGTTGCAGATGCAAGATTTCATTCTTTTTACAGCTGAGTCACATTTCATTGTATATATGCACCAGTTCTTTGGCTCAACATTATATTTATGAGTGTGTATTTTTTTTTAAATTCTTTTGCTGATGGACATTTACGTTGTTCTGGTTCTGGCTATCACACATGGCTTTTGGTGCTCATAGATGCACATTTCTGTTGGATATTTACTGATGAGAGGAATTTCTGGGCCATGGGTTGGGCATGTGTTCACCTTCAGAAAATATTGCCAAACTTTTCCATAGAGATGTGTAACAATTTGCCCTCCTTCTGGTAGTGTCTGAGAATTTCAGTTATTCCCTCTTCTTATAACAGTTGTTTTTAAAATATTTTTTCCATTCTGATGTGTGTGTGTATATAGTGGCAATTAATTGCGATTTTAGTTTTCAGTTCTCTAATGACTAATATGTTTCACTGCTTTAAAAATGTCTTGGAAGGCTCTTGGGCAGTGGTCGGCAAACTGCGGCTCGTGAGCCACGGTTTGTTGCTCTGTTGACTAATGAGTTTGCCGACCACTGACCTAGACTCGATTCCAATAATTACAGGCTGTTGTTGTTCCTTGTGATTAAGCCCCTATCCCAGCGGTCGGCAAACTCATTAGTCAACAGAGCGGCTCATGAGCCGCAGTTTGCCGACCATGGCTCTAGGGCAGTGATGGCGAATCTATGACACGCGTGTCAGCACTGACACGCGTAGCCATTTCTGATGACACGCGGCCGCATGCCGAGGATGAAACATTTGCTGCTCCTGAGGATGAAACATTTGCGACTAGAGTCTTGGAGTTAGTTTTTTCCTCAAAGTGACACGCTACCCGAGTTATGCTCAGTTTTTTGGCGAAGTCTGACACACCACGCTCAAAAGGTTGCCCATCACTGCTCTAGGGGAAGATCCTTAATCGCCTCTTCTGTCTTCTGGTGGCTGCATGCAGTCCCTGGCATTCCACGCTTGCAGACACATCAGGCACTTTGTTTCCATCGTCACATGGTATTTCTCCTTGTGTCTGTCCATTTTCTCTTCTCTTAGGAACACCAGTCTTTGGATTGGGGCCTACCCTCATCTGGTCTGGCCTCACTCTCATTTCCAAATAAGGTCACATTCTGAGATTCTGGGTGGACTTGACTTTGGGGGGACACTGTTCATCCCAGTTTAGATGGTTTTGATGATTATATATATCCATGGGGAAACCATCCCGATCAAGAGTTTCCATCACCCTAGAACCGTGGTCGGCAAACTGCGGCTCGCGAGCCACATGCGGCTCTGTGGCCCCTTGAGTGTGGCTGTTCCACAAAATACCACGGCCTGGGCGAGTCAATTTTGAAGAAGTGGCGTTAGAAGAAGTTTAAGTTTAAAAAACTTGGCTCTCAAAAGAAATTTCAGTCGTTGTACTGTTGATATTTGGCTCTGTTGTCTAATGAGTTTGCCGACCGCTGCCCTAGAAGGTTCCCTCATGACCCTTTCCAGCCAGTTCCTACCACCACTGCCCGTGTCAGACAACCACTGCTCTGATTCTTATCACCATAGGTTAGTTTTTTTTGCCTGTTTTTGCAAATATATGGGATTGCATAGTGTGTGCTCTTGTGTCTGGCCTCTTGCTCATAATAATGTTTCTGAGGTTCAGCCATGTTGCACGGGTCAGTAGTTTTTCCTCTTCTTTGCAGAGTAGTATTCCCGTGTGGGATTGTACCACAGTCTGGATACCCATTCTTCTCTTGATGAACATGTGGGTGGTTTGCAGGTTTTGGAACTGCTTGTTCTTTTTAATGTGAATAGAACAGCGGTGCACATTCTTGTTCATTCTTTTTGTGGACGTATATATGTATTCACATTTTCTTATTGAGGTGTAGTCGACATTTATCGTCATGTTAGTTTCAAGTTTATAGCATAATGACTCGCTATTTGTGTATATTGCGAAATGATCACCACAGTCTAGGTAACATCTGTCACCATACATAGTCTCAACACTTTCTTTTTCTTGTGATGAAGTTCAGACTTTTGACCCCCTTCCTCCATATGTGGACATACATTCTGCTTTTTCTAGGTTAAGTACTGGGAGTGGAATTACTGCGTCCCGGGGCAGGTGTGTGTTTCACTTTATTAGAATTGCCGGGTAGTCTTCATCCGTGATTGTCCTGATTTACACTCCAAGGGTGAGGTGTGAGGCTTTCGATCGCTCCACATCCTTGTGAAGTTGGTTGTTTTCTCGGTGACAGTTACTAGCTTTGCTGCATAGAAAGGGTGACCCTCTGCAGAGGCTCCTGTCCAAGGAGCTAACGACCCTCCCTCCAGGTTCTTGCTGACGTCTCCCTCCCTCCTTTTCTGCTTTGTTTTGTTTCTTTTTTATCCTGTCGCTCCGCGGAAGCGTTCAGGCACAGGGGTCTGCTGGAGTCCCTTTGTCCACTGTCCCTTTTTTCTGAGAATGGCACTAGGGTGACACACTCTGTTTTTCCACTTTTGAGTCTTTGTGCTTGTCAGAGGTCAGAGGTTGAAGGTCAAAGGTCAGATCCTTTAGAAGGACATCAGCTGCTTGAAGCAGTTGTTTGTTTTAGAGCATTCAGGGGACCCATGTGACTAGTTGCACACTGGGTTTCTTTCTGTCTTTCATAATCAAGTATTTTCCTCACAGAGCAACAGCAATAAAGGGAATCATTCGAAATTAAAAGTGAGTGTGGGTGTGGGTGTGAGCGCCCCCACCCCCCCACACCCCCCTGTCCAGGGTGATTCCCGCCTTGCGGCTTGAGCTGCCCAGAGAGGCTCCGGCCACCAGGGACCCTGAACTGATGAGCAGGTTGGAAAAGAATTGTCCTTATTTTTATTAGTCTTTCTTAAATGTATGTATAGCTCATACTTACTTTAGTGTTTAATACTTAGAGGTGTTTTTGGTCTTTATTTAGGAAGCGTAGTGATTTTCTGTGACCAGAAATGTGCCGTAGGAGCTTAGCTGTTGTTTATTTCCGTTAGCTCGCAGTAACACTGGTTTCCATACACATCGTTTCGCTTAAAGTCGCTGTTTCCAAGATCCTATCGACGATGTTGAAGGAGAACCTACCGCCCTGAGCTGCTGCACATGCCAGCTCCCGTTCTGAGCTTTCTCTAGAGAAACTCGGTGAACCCCGACATGACCCCCTGAGGTCGGCATTTCACATGAAGCCATTTTCCTGACGAGGAACCTGAGGCAAGAAGAGAATCCTCACCTGCAAGTGTATTCCACAGGGTCATTCACATTCTAGAAACCTAACCAGGTTTCTTTAAAAAGGACACTTTATGTTGCTCTATCAGTAGGAAACCCACACCATTTGCCATGAACAAATGATAGCCATAAAAGGAATACTCTGATAACAACATATGCTCTTCTAACTGGCTCCTGTGGCGACTGCCCAGCCTCATTTTTAAAAAATTGCTTTATGCTTTTGGTGTCATATCTAAGAACATTTTTCCCAACTCAAAGCCACAAAGATTTTCCCTGAAGTTTTCTTCCAGATTTTTTTTTATAGTTTTAGGTTTTACAATTAAGTTATGGTCCATTTCAAGGTATGCATGGTGTGAGGTAAAGGCTACACTTAATTTTTTGAGTGTGTATAAGGACATTCAATAGTTCCCATAGCATTGGTTGGCAAGGTCCCTTCCTCCCCTCTTGGCTGAGCCTGGCTTTCCTCCGGGAATGGGAGGGTTAACTCTCACAGCTGCTACCAGGAGAAGAGGTGTCATCATTTGCTGCACTGATTGTAAACTCATTGCCACAGTTAAAATAGCAATTAGTTCCCAGCTTATGCTAACTGCTTTCCTGTGGTTTGGCATTCCGGTTGTTTCCAGTTTCCTTTCTTCACGTGTACACAGCAATGCCGTGGATATTTTATGGGTATTCTAGCTTTTCCTTTTTAAAAGTTATTTTAGTGTACACTTATGGATTTTTATCCATTCTACAAATCAGTGTTGAAAGGGTTTGGGCTCATGCCCTGTGCCGGGCGCCATGCGTTGGTTTTGAATTAGCTCTGCTTTCAGCCAGTGGGAGCTCACTGGGAGGGTTAAGAACCTTCCCTGGGAAACCTTCTCTCTGTTTCCGGCCCCCAGCTCACCCCCGGGTCCCCTGCCCAGTGGCTTCTCACCTTCCCACTAGCTGCACCCACTTTCTCACGATACTGTTTTCTACTCATTTAGTTACCTCCTGGCCTCCCCCACTGGCCGGTGTGCCTCTCACTGGAACAGTGACTTACCTGTTCTCAGCACAGTGACTGCACATAGTAGGTGCTTAATAAACGTTAACTGTGAGGATGGCAGTGGGACTAGCACTGATGTTACTGGAAAGGGGACCTGGCTCTTGGCAGGTCTGCCCAGGACCAGCCAGTAGTGTGTGGGTTCTTGACGTCATGCAGGAAGAATTTCACAACACGAGTCCCAATGACGGGGAGGGAACAGTCACTAAAGCTGGGGACAGTAAAACAAGAAAGGGCTTCGTGTAGCAGAAGCAGCAGGAGAGCCTAGGCCGGGCTGCCTCGGCTCTCTGGGAAGTCGGAGAAAAGGGGGCCTTGGGGACAGGTTCAGGGGACTAGCCTGCAAGGAGCTGCCACTGCCCATCGCTCCCCAGGTTGCACGTCTGTGGGCTCTCCCAGAGGTTAGGAGGTACATGCCTGTGGGGGAAGAAGAGAGGGAAGAAGAGGGGAAAGGGGATGTCAGGTGCTGCTCCCCAGAGGGAGAGAGCGCACGGGGTCCTCTGTCTTGAGGCTTTGTCTCTCGTGCAGGTGGGATCTTAGGGGAGGTCTCGGGAGGGGGGTTTCAGTAGAACATTCATCAGTTTCTAGGTGTGCTCCTGCAGGGTGGTGGTCTCCACTGATGGGTCAGTGTCAGGGCAGGGGTCGTTAGTCATCACGGCGGGTCCTGGCGTCGCCCACCTGGTTTGGCTGCTTTTCTGAGTCTGGAGCTGAAATACAACGGAGGCCGAGAGGTTATCTCTAGGGAGGTGACCTTCTGTATCCGCTGTAGTTTGCTCAGCTCTCTGCCTCCGTTTCCCTGTTCCCCTTGTCCTGGCTCCCTGTCCTGGCTCGCTGTCCTGGCTCACTGCCCTGGGCCTGTGGGCGTCCCTGAGATCAGCCTCCCGATAACAGCGATAACTGCGTTCTTTCAGCACCAGAGGCTGGTGTTGCCCTTGGTCCCACCACACCTCGTGTGTAGGCAGTTTCCTCGGAGTGTGGGCCAGGCGCCCTGGCTACTGGGTGGTGCTCCCTGGTTCCTGGATCCTGCACCCAAAAGCATGGACTCCCAGAGGGAGGAAATGGTTTTTCAGTTCTGTTCCAACCCTTCCTAATTCCCTAAAACACAGCTTCTCAGCCTCAGCATTAGTGACATTGGGGGCCAAAACGTTCCTTATTGGCGGGGCGGGGGGGTCTGCCCTGCGCTTTGTAGAGTGTTTACAGCATCCTGGCCTCCGCCCCCAGCTGAGACAGACCAAAATGTGTCTAGACATTGCCGATGTCACCTGGAGAAGAAATCCACCTCGCGGCTGAGAACTGCTCTGGGACAAAGACAGGCTGGTGCTAATGTATTTCAGCACCCCCTTAGCCCTTGCTAACCCCTCTTTTTCCAAAAAAGAGCAAATCCCTAGCTCAGAGCCATCAGCAGGCAAAGCTTTCTGCCTAGAATTTAATTTCATTATGTAGCTTTCCCTGAGGTTACCTTCTCATTTTAATAAGTGAAAACTGTGTTTCTCTCTCTCTCTCTCTCTCTTTGAAGTGAACACATCCTCAAGATTTTATTGCCACATAATAAAACAAAACACGAAGCTTAGAACTGGATCACTTGGCCCTTTCTCTTTTTAATTTAATTTAATTTATTTTTAAAGTCTTTATTGTTGAAAGTATTACATATGTCCCCTTTGTGCTCCCAGTGATCCCCTTCAGCGCGCCTCCCCCCCCCCACACCCGCCCCCCGGCCCTCCCCAGCCTTCACCACCCTATTGTCTGTGCCCATGGCCCATGCATATATGCATACAAGGACCTCCCACCCACCCTCCCCCGCCTTCCCTCTGAGATTCTGAGCTCTGTTCCATGCTTCCATGTCTCTGGATCCACTCCGTTCATCGGTTTGTTTTGTTAATTAGATTCCACATGTGAGTGAGATCATGTGATACGTGTCTTTCTCTGACTTGTTTCACTTAGCATGCTACTCTCCAGCTTCCTCCATGCTGTCTGGAAGGGTAAGAGATGATTCTTTTTTTACTGCTACCTGGCCCTTTCTTTTAGCTCCTCCCAGTTCAGAATGCTCCCATCACGTACCGGCCACCATCCTCTTAGACCTGCAGTTGGGTTCAATGCATTCAAGCCTCCGCACAATCTTCTTTGTAGTTTTAACCTTTTTGTGGAAAATCGGCTTGGTCTGCACACCATAGCCACTGGTTTCCCGTCACAATGCCGTTTCCTCTGAGCACGCAGGATCCTTGCCCTTCTTGCACTGTGTTACCCTGTGGGGGTGATGCTGGCCACGCATCCCACAGAAAGTCGGGTGTGGGGGGGTTTAAAACCCTTTGCACTCACTTGCTTTTTTCGATTCCTTTATTCTACTGCTAACCGTGTCGAGTCACACTCGACATCCGAGTGCAAAGGGTTAAGAGAGCCCATCAGCATGGAAAGCCGAACTGTTTTTCTCTTAGTGAAAGTGTTATAAAGTTTATTTTATTTTTTCCAAATTAATTTAAATAAAAAGTTGAGCCTGGCTGCTGTGGCCCAGTGGTGGAGCGTCGACCTATGAACCAGGAGGTCACAGTTCAATTCCTGGTCAGGGCACATGCCTGGCTTGCAGGCTCAATCCCCAGTAGGGAGCATGCAGGAGGCAGTCAATCGATGATTCTCTCTCATCATTAATGTTTTTCTCTCTCTCTCTCTCCATCTCTTTTCCTCGCTGGAATCAGTAAAAATATATATATTTTAAAAGGTGAGAAAATAGAAATATATCTCAAGATATGTATATGTGGACTGGCTGGCATGGCTCAGTGGTTGAGCATCCCACCTATGAATCAAGAGGTCATGGTTTAATTCCTGGTTAGGTCACATGCCCGGGTTGCGGGCTCGATCCCCAGTGTGGGGTGTGCAGAAGGCAGCCGATCAATGATTCTCTCTCATCATTGATGTTTCTATCTCTCTCTCTTTCTCCCTTCCTCTCTCAAATCAATAAAAATAAATTAAAAAAAAAAAAAGATACGCAGATATGGCCTGAATAGTGTTGTTAGACACCTGGCTCTGGGCTAGGAAATGCTGAGTAAGGCATCTTCCTGTTTGATGCTTCTCTTGCCTGTAGCACTGGGCAGGTTTCCATGGTTTGCTTCACCCAAGACAATACCCCAGCCTGGGGGATGCCCCAGGCATCTGGTGTGGGGCCAAGCCTCCCAGATGTGGTGACACAGATCCCGTAGCGCGGCACCTGCCAGGAGTGTCCCGCCTGCTGCAAGCGTCTGGCCCGCGCACCAGGCATGAGTGGGTCTTGCTGGATCAAACTGCTTGGCTGGCTTTTCTGAGAAAAGGGGAGGGCTATTCTCACAGTTGCTGCAGGAGAAGAAGGTGGAAGGCAGTGCCTCTCTGGAGCCTGGCCCATCTGAGAAGCGGGCGTTTGAAAACAAACCGCACAAGCCCAGAGCCTGTCGTTCCAGAGAGAGGTCCGATGTGGGAGGAAAGCACCATGTGTCATTGGCAAAGCTCTGGGTCTGTGGCCGCCTCCGCTTGCCTCATGGGAAAAGGCTTGGTCAGAAGGCACGGGGAGGGGGAAGGTCACACTTGGCAGCCCTTGATGAATTCATGGGTCTGGGCTCTAAGCGTCAGTGGCTGCCAACAGCACAAGAGAGTGAAAAACCAGACGTTACATGTCTCCTGTTGAAAGAACCTAGTACCACCCTTGAGACAAAGGGTTTGAACTTGAATCTGATCCAACCGCCATGTGCAGAAGTAGAGAGGACAGAGGGACGTGCTGAAGTGCACGGTGAGTGTGCGGCCACCAGAGCCCAGATGGGACACTCCACCTGCCAAATAGCCCGGGTTCCTCAGCAGATGAGCTGTGAGAGAAAGAACAGGAGGGGTCATCTCATAGGTTGAAAGAGACGTAAAAGACAAATGAAACTTGAAAAATGGACGAAGCTAACAGCTGAACTGTAGTGTCTAGGGATGTACACTTGGTTGATAAAGCCAGAAAGAAGCCCAGCCAGGTGACACTTACTTTTGGGGAGCTGTGATTGCGATGGGGCTTACGGAGGGAGGGCCTTTGGGGGTGGCAGGCCAGGTTCTGCTTCTTAATTGGGTGGTGGTTATAAAAGGTGTGATTTTCTTATAATAATTTATGAAACCATACATTTGTTTTTAGTTATGTACCCATGTTTTATTTAAAAACATTTAAACAGCAACGTGTAAAATGTGCGATAGGCTACCTTTTATAGGCAAAAAGAGGAATTACGTTTCTATTTCAAAATATAAAGAATGCAAGGATAAACCAAAAACTAATAAAAATGTTTATCAGGGAGCGAGAAATGGGGGAGAAAGATAGGGACTAGAAGCTAGACCTTTCTGAACATACCTTTTATAGTTTTTACTTTGGAATGATATAAATGCTTTATATAATTAAAACACACAACAAATTAAAAAATCCCTAAAAATAAGAGAGAAATTGAAATATAAGACCTTTTAAAAAATTGTATTGGTTGGTTAGAGAGAGATACATCGATTTGTTGTTCCACTTATTTATGCTTTCATTGGTTGCTTCTTGTATGTGCTCTATTAGGGGATCGAACTCACAACCTTGGTGTATTGGTTCAACACTCTAACCAATTGAGCTACCTGGTGAGGGCTGAAAATATAAGACCTTTTGACTATACATTCCCAGTAGGAATATAACCTAAGATAGAAAGAGCCACAAAGAAATCTTACAGACTTGTCTTATTGTTAAGTTATATTACTGTTACCATTTTGAAACTACTGTACATAGAGAAGGATAATTATCTTAAGTGTCATTAGGAAACAAGATTTTCAGCACAAGACAAAAGAGATGCAAATAATAATCTAGAGATGTTAAAAAAACACCTTATAATTCTAATGATTTATGTACACACCAATGATTTATTTTTCTATTTCTAAAAAAATATAAATTTCCTAGATCTGAAAAGGCCCATGCACACTGACACCTGAGTAGTAATGAGACTTAGTATTCAGGCTGTGGTTTCTAAGTACCATTTCCCACTAAAAGGGTTATTTGGAAAAGTAGCTGATTTCCAGTCTGAGACAGGAAATATACAAGAGAAGCGTGGAACCTCTAGTCATACCTGAAAGCAAGGAAGCTATTGAAGACGACTGGAGTCCCGTCAACAGCATCGGAACCTATGGGAACGGACTCCCACCAGCCAAGTGATGAAATAATCAGAAGAGCCCAAACAATAACAAATAGCCACTTTGGGAAACAGCTTGGCAATTTCTTACTGTTAAATCTCCAGGGACTTACACCTAGGTTACCTAAGAGAAATAAAAACATATGTCCTCAGAATACCTGTATGCAGATGTGGGTGGCAGCTCTATTCATGTTGAAAAGCCCTGGTGCGGTGGAATACTGCTCAGCAACAACAGGAACAGACTTAGTGATACACTCGGCACCATGGATGGGTTCCTAACGCATTTGTCATGTGAAAGAAGACAGGACAGAAATGAGGACGTACTCTATGATCCCGCATTTTTATATCTGGAAAAGATAAAACTCTAGGAAAAGAATTGGATAAGCGATTGCCAGAAGTGTGGGGTGGGGGAGGGACACAAGGAAACTTTTGGGGGTGATAGAAATGTTCTGTGTCTTAAGAAGGTGTAAATATTTGTTGAAACTCATCAAACTGTACAGCTAAAGAGTGAACTTTTTGAAAATTCTCACTCAAGGATATTTTCCCATTGAATTTTAGAGAGAGTGGAAGAGAGAGGGAAAGACGGAGAGAAATATTGATGTGAGAGAAGCACATCCTTGGTTGCCTCCTGCATGCGACCCGACCAGGTCCGGATAGGGGAGGAGCCTGCAACCAAGTATGTGCCCTTGACTGGAATTGAACCCTGGGACCCTTCAGTCTGAAGGCTGATTCTCTATCCAGAGCCAAACCAGCTAGGGCAAGAGTGTGAACTTGAACTTTAATGTACATCAATTATACCTTAATAAACCTGACTTCAAAGTAATTTCAGTGGATTGAAATATAAAAATTAAAAAGTTAATGAATTCAAAATTATACTGAAAAACATTATTGATTCTCTTTAGAGGATGCTACAGAACAACTCATTTGCTAGCTGGTAAGTGAATGGAAAGAATCAAACTTTTATCCTGCTCTAAGATAGGAAAAGAGATGAGGGAGGAAAATTCTGTTATAGAAGAATCACAGTAGCACATGTGAAAGGAAAGAGAGAGAAAGTCCTCACCTAATGAAATACTGGATCAAGGCTATAGTCATCAGTGCCTGATGACAGGTGAAGGTTGATGGAGAACTTTATAGTGGGTGGATCAGCAAGAAAGAGCATGACATTAGCTCACCAAAGTGGGACAAACAGACGTTCTGTGTCTCCTGATGCAATGCAATACCTCCTGGGAAAATTACACCTGAGCCCAATGAAGCTTCTCAATCTGAATATTAGAAGCACAGAGATAACTATGTTAAATGACATGCCAGTGATGTAACCCGCCAAATCCAGAATCTGAGGAGTCAGTCTATGGACAAGTGACCCAGTTTCTTCAACAACAACAAAAGGAAAAGTAAATTATATATTAAAAAGTCTCAAGAATTCAAAATACTACAAAGCTACAGAAATCAAGACAGTGTGGTACTGGCATAAGGTAGACACATAGAACAATGGAATAGAATTGAGAATTCAGAAATAAATTCGTATCTGTTTATGCCTCTGCGATCGGCTGATTTTTGGTGAACCAAGAGTATTTCGTGGGGAAAAGAAGTCTTTTCAAAGAGTGGTGCTGGGACAACTGGATGTCCACATGCAAAGAATGAAGTTAGGCTTGTACCTCACCCCATAATAAAAAATTAATTCCAAAAGAGATCAAAGACCTAAGTGTAAGAGCTAAAACTATGAGACTCTTAGAATAAAAAAACATGTTTTTGTGACCTTGGATTGACAATGACTTCTGAGATATGTCACCAAAAGCACAAGCCATCAAAAAAAGAAAAATATAAATTGAACTTCATCAAACTTAAAAAATTTTGTACATCAAGGGACACTATCAAGAAAGTGAAAAGACAACCCACAAAATGAGAGAAAATATTTACGAAACATATATCTGGCCCTAACTGGTTTGGCTTAGTGGATAAAGAATCGGCCTACGGACTGAAGGGTCCCAGGTTCAATTCTGGTTGCGGGCACATATCCAGTAGGGAGTGTGCAGGAGGCAGCTGATCGATGTTTCTAACTCTCTATCCCTCTCCCTTCCTCTCTGTAACAAATCAATAAAATATATTTTAAAAAACACATATAGCTGAAAAGAGTCTAGTACCCAGAATATACAAAGAACTCTTACAATTCAAAAATAAAAAGATAAACCAATTAAATTTGGGAAAAGGATTTGAATAGATATTTCTCCAAAGAAGATACACAAATGGCTCATAAGCACATGAAAGGATGCTCAACATGATTAAGCATCAGGAAAATGAAGATTGAACCACAATGAAATACCATTCACACCCACTACGATGGGTATAACAAAAACAGTAGATAATAACAAGTGTTGGCGAGGATGTGGAGAAATCAGAGCCTTCATACACTGTTGATGAAAATATAAAACGGTATACCTGCTTTGGAGGATATAGATTGGCAGTTTCTCAAAAAGTTAAACAGAGCAACCATGTGACCCAGCAACCCCATTCCTAGGCATATACCAAGAGAATTTAAAACATGTCCACACAAAAACTGGTCCTCAGCCCTAACCGGTTTGGCTCAGTGGATAGAGAGTGGGCCTGCGGGCTGAAGAGTCCCAGGTTTTATTCTGGTCAAGGGCATGTACCTTGGTTGCGGGCACATCCCCAGTAGGGGGTGTGCAGGAGGCAGCTCACTGATGTTTCTCTCTCATGGATGTTTCTAACTATCCCTCTCCCTTCCTCTCTGTAAAAAAATCAATAAAATATATTTAAAAAAGCTGGTCCTCAAATGTTGATAGCAATATTATTCATAATAGCCAAAATATCAAAACAACCTGAATGCCCATCCACTGATGAATGGATAGAGGAAATGTGATATACCCATACAATGGAATGTTATTTGACAATAAAGAGGAATGGAGTACTGATCCTGGTGGTAAGATAGTGGCCAGGGAGTGCAGTGTGGTCATGGTGGTGACTGAGTCAGAGCTGCTGGATGACAAAGAAGCAATCTTCCAAAGAACAAGGAAATGCATACTGTGCCAAGAAAGATTACAATGAAGCTTATAACTATTATATAAGAACCACAGCTGTGGAGAAACCAAGATGACGGCATAGGTCAACACCTAAACTGCTGCCTTGCACAACAATTTCAAAACTACAACTAAAAGATAAAACGGACATCATCCAGAACCACAGGAAGGCTGGTTGAGTGGAAATTCTACAACTAGAAGGAAAGAGAAAAGCACACTGAGACTCAGAGGAGCTGCAGGAGGCAGAGGTAGTGAGGTGCACGTGCGCGCGTGGAGAGGACTGGCAACTGAGTGTGCAGCTGGCTTTCTCAAGCGGGAGGGAGACAAAAGCTCCTGACTGCGCTGAAC
Organism: Eptesicus fuscus; assembly: GCF_027574615.1. Classification (NCBI taxonomy): domain Eukaryota; kingdom Metazoa; phylum Chordata; class Mammalia; order Chiroptera; family Vespertilionidae; genus Eptesicus; species Eptesicus fuscus. The sequence continues at coordinate 8,203,524 of NC_072493.1, forward strand.
TCCAGTTCCGGGCGAGATTCTGGGGACCCAGACTCAAACGGGGTGAAACTGGACTGTCAGGAAAGAGAAAAGCACACTGAGACTCAGAGGAACTGCGGAAGGCAGAGGTATCGAGGCATGCACGTGCGCGGAGAGGGCTGGCAACTGAGTACACAGCTGGCTTTCTCAAGTGAGAGGGAGACAAAAGCTCCCAACTGCACTGAACTCCAGTTCCGGGCGAGACTCTGGGGACTCAGACTCATTTGGGGAGAAACTGGACTGTCTGGCAGCGGGTGGAACTGGAAGGCGGCTTTCTCTTAGAGGTGCTTGCAGTGATTACCATGGGACACTGAGATACAGGGGCCTGTTAGGGCAGGGCTGACGGGAAACCAATGCTGTCTGCTCTGCCCTGAGACTCCGCCCTGTTCAAGCTGAGCACAGACGCTTTTGCAAGTCTTCTCCCATAAGGGTGTCTCCAGCACAGAAGTTCTCCTAGCGTAGACACAGCTGATCTTCACAGCCAATTGGCCAGGAAGTCAATTCCTCCCAGTGATACCAACAACAATCAAAGCTTAACTACAACAAGACTGTGCACACAGCCCACAAAGGGGTGCACCAAGAGTGTCCACCTCAGGTAACTGGGGAGGCTGAGCCACTGGGCCCTATAGGACACCTAGCACACAAAGCCACTCTATCAACTCAGGGAAGCAGCCAAAATGCAGAGCCAAAGAAACAGATCACAAATGAAAGAAAAGGAGGAAAGCAAATGACTGGATATAGAGTTCAAAACCACGGTTATAAGGTTTTTCAAGAATTTTCTAGAAAAGGCCGATAAATTTAGCGAGACCCTTGAGGATATGAAAAAGGACCAACTAGAAATTAAACATACACTGACTGAAATAAAAAATATTATACAGAGACCTAACAGCAGACTAGAGAATCGCACGAATCAAGTCAAAGATTTGAAACACAAAGAAGCAAAAAACATTCAACTGGAAAAGAAAAAAAGAATCCAAAAATATGAAGATAGTGTAAGGAGCCTCTGGGACAACTTCAAGCGTACCAACATCCGAATTATGGGGGTGCCAGAAGAAGAGAGAGAGCAAGATACTGAAAACTTATTTGAAGAAATAATGACAGAAAACTTCCCCCACCTGGTGAAAGAAATAGACTTACAAGTCCAGGAATCGCAGAGAACCCCAAACAAAAGGAATCCAAAGAGGACCACACCAAGACACGTCATAATTAAAATGCCAAGAGCAAAAGACAAAGAGAGAATATTAAAAGCAGCAAGAGAAAAACAGTTACCTACAAGGGAGCACCCATATGACTGTCAGAGGATTTCTCAACAGAAACTATGCAGGCCAGATGGGAGTGGCAAGAAATATTCAAAGTGATGAATAGCAAGAACCTACAACCAAGATTACTCTACCCAGCAAAGCTATCATTCAGAATTGAAGGTCAGATAAAGAGCTTCACAGATAAGAAAAAGCTAAAGGAGTTCATCACCACCAAACCAGTATTTTATGAAATGCTGAAAGGTATTCTTTAAGAAGAGGAAGAAGAAGAAAAAGGTAAAGATAAAAATTATGGAGGACAAATATGTGATACCTTAATCAATAAAGAAATTTAAAAAATTATGAACAACAAATACATATCTATCAACAAGTGAATCTAAAAATCAAGTGAATAAAAAAAATCTGATGAACAGAATAAACTGGTGAATATAATAGAATCAGGGGCATAGAAAGGGAGTAGACTGACAATTCTCGGGGGGAAAGGGGTTTGGGTAGTGCGGGAAGAGACTGGACAAAAATCATACACCTATGGATGAGGACAGTTGGGGGGCGGTAAGGGCAGAGGGTGGGGTGGGAACTGGGTGGAGGGGAGCTATGGGGGAAAAAAGAGGAACAACTGTAATAATCTGAACAATAAAGATTTATTAAATTAAAATATATATATATATACATTATATTACCATATATACAAGTATGCACTTATATTCACTATGTGTAAAAATAAAAAAGAACCACAGCCGTATTATGGGAATTGAGCACCTTGATGATGCTCAGCAAGTTCTAGGAAGGCCTGGGAGATGCACAGCAGTCAGTGGGGTTGGATGACAGCTGGGTGGGGAAGTCTAGAGGAGGGCAAATGCCACCTATGTCTAGGGATGGCAATGGCAGCTTGTCAGTTTCCAGAGAGCCCTAGAACTGGATCACAAAAACGCTCGGGCACAGCGGGAGTTTGAGAACGCTAATGCAGTGGAGGACTAGGAGAAAACAGCTGAACCGGATTTAGAGAAGTGGGATTTTTGGAAGGTTGCTCTTTGCATAGACCTGTGCCCTAGGATTTGCCCCTGCCTGCCATTTCTTCAGAATCCTCCGAGCAGAACATTTAGCCATGCCGGGTCCTTCTCCGGAAATACAGTCGGTGGCTGGTGACATTTTTACAAATGGATCCACCAACGTGGATACTCTGTATGTCCGAGGTCTTTGCCTGTATTACGAAGGCCGTATTGAGAAGACGGTTCAGTGTCTTGTACAGGCTCTCAGGATGGCTCCTGACCACAAGAAGGCCTGCGTTGCTTGCAGAAATGCCAAAGCACTTAAAGCAAAGAGAGATGGGAATAAAGCATTTAAAGAAGTTAGCATAGGAACAGCTCACAGAAGTCCTGGGGATAGACCCCAACAATATAAAAACAAATGCTAGCCCTAACTGGTTTGGCTCAGTGGATAGAGCGTCGGCCTGTGGACTGAAAGGTCCCAGGTTTGATTCTGGTCAAGGGCATGTACCTTGGTTGCGGGCACATCCCCAGTAGGAAGTGTGCAGGAGGCAGCTGATTGATATTTCTCTCTCATAGATGTTTCTAACTCTATCCATCTCCCTTCCTCTCTGTAAAAAAAATCAATATAATATATTAAAAAAACACACAAAAACAAATGCTAAATTCTACCATAATCGGGTATGGTTCATTCCAAGCTCAGGGAACTAGGTGATGCAATAGAAGACTGCACAGGTGCAGGGAAGCTCAGTGGCACGTGTGTAAAAGCCTTCTGGAGAAGAGCTCAGTGCTACGTGGACACTGAGGTACACAATTAAGGGTCTGAAGAAGCAGGAGGCCTATGAAAACGTGTATCAGGTGGAGAAAACACACGAACAGGAGCAACTAAAAAATGCACAGCTGGAACTGAAGAAGGGTAAAAGGACAGAGCACTAGCCCTGGCCAAGGAAGCAACCAGTGAATTCATACAAAAGTAGAACAATAAATCCATGTTTCTCTCTCTCTCCCCCCCCCCTCAACTCAGTAAGTAAAAATAAAAAATAAAAAGAGGAAAGATTACTACAAGGTTCTGGGAGTGGACATGAAAGCCTCTAAGGACGAGATCAAGAACCCTTACTGGAAGTGGACTTCGATGCACCACGTGGCTGGGCACAGAGGAGCCAGTGAGAAGCTCCTGAGCGGGAGGAGAAGTTCAGGGAAGTTGGAGAAGCTTTTACCCTCCTCTCTGATCCCAAGAAAAAGACCCCTATGACTGTGGACAGGACTGGCTGAGGAGGACATAGATATGGGTGATTTGATGCAAATATCTTCCAGGCTTTCTTCACTGGTCCTGGGCCTTCAGCTTTGAAGCATTTGGTCTAGGGAATTTCTTTTTTCAATACAACGAATGAAAGGAAATCGTACAGAAGCCAGAGAACGAAGACCTGCTCAGTTTGACCTTGAATATGGACTCCATTCACCTGCTCCTGTCCTCTGTCTCCATGTACTTAGAGCAGTTTTGTTCTCTCAGTTGGATACCCCATGTCTGTGTGAGCCACATGGTCGGTTTTGTGTAGACTCTCCCCTTGGGTTGCAGAAGGCTGCCTTCTCTGTGTGGTCACATGACCTCTGTGGGAGCAGGGAGAGACAGCAAGCCCTTGGTGTCCCTTCTTATAAGGCACTAATCCCATCATGAGGGCCCCACCCCCATGACTTCATCCAACACTGATTATCTCCCAACGGTCCCGTTGCCAAATACCATCACATTGGGAGTTAGGGGGTTGACCTGTGAATTTGTGGGGGGAGATACAAACATTCATTTTACAATGTGCTATAAGATGAATGAAAACATTATGCTAAATGAAAGAAGTAAGTCATAAAGGATCACAAATCATATGACTGCATTTGTATGAAATGTCCAGAACAGACAAATCCTGTGGTCGGCAAACTGCGGCTCGCGAGCCACATGCGGCTCTTTGGCCCCTTGAGTGTGGCTCTTCCACAAAATACCACAGGCCTGGGCGAGTCTATTTTGAAGAAGTGGTGTTAGAAGAAGGTTAAGTTTAAAAATTTGGCTCTCAAAAGAAATTTCAATTGTTGTACTGTTGATATTTGGCTCTGTTGACTAATGAGTTTGCCGACCACTGGGCAAATCCATAGAGCAGGTTAGTGGTTGCCAGGGACTGGGGAACAGGAAATAAACTGTGACTGCTAATGAATACAGAGTTTATTTTTGGGGTGATGAAACGTTCTGGAATTAGATTGTGGTGATTGTTGCACAACTTTCTGAATATACTAAAAAAACACTAAAAAAACCCACTAAATTGCATGCTTTGAAATGTTGAATTTTATGGCATTGAACTATATCTTAAATTTTTTTTAAAGGAAAAAGATGCAAAAGACATCAATCAAGGGTACTAGGTGGGCCACCTTGTGGGGCTCTTGATTCTGTCATCATAAGAAATGTCCAAACCTGTAGAGATTTTTTTAGGTTTATTTGAGTCAAGCTGACAATTGCCAAGAAGGAAAATCTCAATGGATTGAGAAAACGCTCTGGAGAATGGCAGTTTTACAGCTTATTTTATTATTATTTTAAAAAATATATTTTTATTGATTTCAGAGAGAAAGGGAGAAGGAGAGATAGAAACATCAATGATGAGAGAGAATCATTGATTGGCTGCCTCCTGCACGCCCCCTACTGGGGATCCAGCCCACAACCCAGCCATGTGCCCTTGACCAGAATCAAACCCAGGACCCTTCAGTCCATGGGCCGACGCTCTATCCACTGAGCCAAATTGGCTAGGGCTGCAGCTTATCCTATCTAATAAAAGAGAAATATGCAAATTTACCATACCTCTGCTATACCAACAAGCCACGCCCACCAGCCAATCAGGAGTGAGTATGCAAATTAACCCAACCAAGATGGCTGCGGCCACGGAGAGAGCAGGAGGCTTGGGTTTCCCCGGCAATGGAGGAAGCCAAGCTTTCTGCCTGTCCCGGCCTGCCTTGGACTCCGCTTAAGGCTATAAAGTTTCAATTATAGAAGATAAATAAATCCCAGATACCAGGGTCTCCGCTTGGGTCGCTGGGGCGCGTGGCCGGCCTGCAAACCACCACAGGCCCCTCGCCCAGGCTGCCCCACGCCCCAAGGGAACCCCCACCCTGATCCAGGACACCCTTCAGGGCAAACCAGCCGGCCCCCACCCGTGCACCAGGCTTCTATTCTATTTTTTTTTAATTGAGGTATTATATGTGTACATATCTTACCATTACCCCCCAGGCTTCTATTCTAATCCTATCTAATAAAAGAATAATATGCAAATTGACCGTCACTCCAACACACAAGATGGCCGCCACAAGATGGCCAGCAGGGGAGGGCATTTGGGAGGGACCAGGTCTGCAAGGGAGGGCAGTTGGGGGCGATCAAGCCTGCAGGGGAGGGCAGTTAGGGGTGACCAGGCCAGCAGAGGAGGGAAGTTGGGGATGACCGGGCCTGCAGGGAAGGGCAGTTAGGGGTGACCAGGCCTGCAGGGGAGGGCAGTTAAGGGCAATTGGGCTGGCAGGGGAGCAGTTAGGCATCAATCAGGCTGGCATGGGAGTGGTTAGGGGGTGATCAGGCTAGCAGGCAGAAGTGGTTAGGGGCAATCAGGAAGGCAGGCAGGCGAGCAGTTGGGAGCCAGCAGTCCTGGATTGTGAGAGGTATGTCTGACTGCCCGTTTAGGCCCGATCCTACCTGGATCAGGCCTAAACGGGCAGTCGGACATCCCTCGAGGTGTCCGAGATTGGAGAGGGTGCAGGCTGGGCTGAGGGACCCCCCCCCCCCCGGTGCACGAATTTCATGCACCAGGCCTCTAGTTTTATATATTTGAATAAAAGGAGGAGACACAAGGGGGAGGGGTTAATAGGAATTCCGTTGGTGGTAGATTAAGGGGGCAGGAGAAAGCAAAGCAGGGAAATCTCTGAGGTTGGATAAAAAGGCAAAAGAGAGAAAACAACACTTCTTTTACACTGGTGGGTGCGGGATACTTAATGATTGACATTTACAGCACATAGAGGTGGAATGCGAGGAACAAGATAACAATGAGGAGTCTGAGGTCTGGTGATGGCAGAAGGAGATTACACAGACATTTCAAAAGTATGTTATCTTAGTTGCAAAAAGACAAAAGACAGGTTCACTTAAAGGTTGACCTTCGTCAAGGGTACTTCATGCCCAGATGTGACTACCTGCATGACCTGCTTTTAGTTAGACGTTTTTATGCTTAGACCATTTTATGTGGTTACTCTCCGTTTCTGAGTTTGTAGGGCCCAGTATGCAGGCCTCCCCTGAGCGTGTCCGGTTTAGTATGTGGCCCCTTTTCGTCCACAATTCAAACAAAGCAACTTTAAAAAGGACATTTTTCAAACAATCGGGAAATTGAACATGGATTCTATATTAGATGATATAAGGAAGTATTGACTTGAGAATGTGCAATAATAGTAGTGTGATTATATATTTTTAAAAATCCTGCTCTAGCCGAAACCGGTTTGGCTCAGTGGATCGAGCATCTGCCTGCGGACTCAAGGGTCCCAGGTTCGATTCCGGTCAAGGGCATGTACCTTGGTTGCGGGCACATCCCCAGTGGGAGGTGTGCAGGAGGCAGCTGATCGATGTTTCTCTCTCATCGATGTTTCTAACTCTCTATCCCTCTCCCTTCCTCTCTATAAAAAATCAATAAAATATATTTTTTAAAAAAATCCTGCTCTAGCTGGTTTGGCTCAGTGGATAGAGCATCAGCCTGCTGACCAAAGGGTCCCAGGTTCTATTCCGGTCAAGGGCACATTCCTGGGGTTGCGAGCTCGATCCCCAGGCGGGGGAGTGCAGGAGGCAGCCGATCAATGATTCTCCTCATTGATATTTCTATCTCTCCCTCTCCCTTTCTCTCTGAAACAATAAAAAAATATTTAAAATAAAAACCCCAAAACAAAAAAAACAAAAATCCTTACATACTGGTAAAATGGAATGTCTGAAAGTTGCTTTAAAATACTCTAGGGCAATGGTCGGCAATCTGTGGCTCGCTAGCCACATGCGGCTCACGAGCCGCGGTTTGCTGCTCTGTTGACTAATGAGTTTGCTGACCACTGCTCTAGGGAGCCCTCGCCGGTTTGGCTCAGTGGATAGAGCACTGGCCTGTGGACTGAAGGGTCCCGGTTCAATTCCAGTCAAGGGCATATGCCTGGGTTTCAGGCTTGATCTCCAGTAGGGGGCGTGTAGGAGGCAGTTGAACATTGATTCTCTCATCATTGATGTTTCTCTCTCTCTCCCTCCCTCTCTGAAATCAATAAAAATATATTTTAAAAAATGCTCTAGGGAACAAATTGGCGGATGGGTGTAACAGGAATGTAAGGATTGATTTTTTAAAAATTGAGTTTAGGGAGAGAGGAAGGGAGGGAGGAAGGGAGAGAGAGGGGGGAACATAGCTTTGTTGTTCCACCTGTTTACGCTTCTTATATATGCCCTGTCCAGGATCAAACCCACAACCTTGATGTATCGGGATGACGCTCTAACCAACTGAGCTACCCGGCCAGGGCTGATCATTTTTGAAACTGAGTAATGGTCATAGGGGGGACCACTACATGAGTCTACCATTACAATTTCTATGATAAAAAGTTTTACAAAAGAGTTCGAGTGTGGCAGAGGAAGAATGAACATCTTGATTCGTACTGAATCCCAGAAAGTTGTTCTTCCAAGAGAAGCTTCTGGCTGGGCCTAGGGCAACGCTAGCACCTCTGTCCCTGGAGACCTGACCTGGGACGGGGCTTCATTCTGAGGAGCTGGGTCACCTGCACCTCCCCCAGAGGAGGCTTTGGGTGAGAATCCATCTGGCTCCGGACAGGGCGTTTGCAGACACGGGGCGTTTCCATGCGGTGGGGATTAGCGTTTGCTGTGTAGCGGACTACCCCCAAGCTTAGTGGTTGGAAGCAAACCTTGAGTGTTTCTCATGCTTCTGTGTGGTGGCTGGGGTTCTGGGCTGACTTGCCTGGGGCCAGCTGGTCTCACTTACATGCTTGGGACCTCAGTAGCAGCTCCTCTAGGAGGCTAGCCAGGAGCTGTTTACAAGCCACGAAGAGAGGATGAGCCTCAAGGCACAGGCACGTCCCCAGGTGAGAACAAGTCCCAAGGCCAAGCCCAGGGTCAAGGGATGGAGAAACAGGGACTCCTTTACAGCTTGGACTTGTACTGAACGGGAGCCAAGGGTGCGAGCATTCTGACCCGGCGTACTTCTCCGATGAGACCGACTCCACAGATGTGGCCAAGGGGGGGTCCTGTGTTATTCAGGTGCCCCGGGTCTAGCGCCGTCTTTCCACTTACAGAACAGAGGTGATGGGTGAAATTTTACTCAGAAATACAGACCCTGTGCTAATGGAATTCACCAGAATAATTCGTTCCTGTTTCTGCTTTTGTTTGTCTCCCTTTTTCTGTGGCCTAAACTCAGTTCTACTTTCCTTCCACCTCCTCTTGAATAGAACATCTGTGACTCACTCTGGGTGGCTGCTCATTGTCCCTCCCCACGTTCTCAAAGGACAGAGTGGCTTGGTTCACAGGAGGAGGCTGAAGTTGGGCGGGTGGCCTGGGGCCAGCTGCCTCCCCCGTGAGACCCTGTTTCCTCATCTCTAGGATGTGGGGGTTGCATGGAATGTCTCAGAGGCCCCTGCGGCCCAGCCCTGCTTGCAGGGAAGTGGTCAGGCTGGAGCAGGTGGCCCGACGCTGTGTCCCCTGGGCCTCAGGTCAGGCCTGGCCACTTTGGGGAGAAGGATGCTCTGTGTGGGTGTAATAGATTGGTTGCAAAAGTGGCCCAAATTCTTCACATGCACACCCCATCCATGCCTTTTGCAATGATGTTCTGCAGCTCCTTTCATCAAGAATAGAGCATCGGCCTGTGGACTGAAGGGTCCCAGGTTCGATTCCAGTCAAGGGCACATGCCCAGGTTGCGAACTCAATCCCTACTGGGGGTGTGCAGGAGGCAGCCAATCAATGATTCTCTTTCATCATTGATGTTTCTCCTTCTCCCTCTCGCTTCTCCTCTGAAGTCAATTAACAAAAAACAAACAAACGAGAAAAAAAAAAAAAAAACAGAAAGAAAAAGGACTCTGTGTACCCCCACTCCCGTCCCCTGCCAATCTGCTTCGGTGGATAGAATGTGGTAAAAGTGATGGTGCTATTGGACCTAGGCTTCAGCCTTCAGGCCATTTGCTCATTTGCTCCGTTTCTTAGAATCCTGCCTCTGTCACAAGAACAAACCTAGGTTAGCCTGCTGGAGGGGAGTCATCCCAGCTGAGGCACCCGAGACCAGCCAGCACTCTGCCAGCCTACCAGCGTGAGTGAGCCCAGGCTAGATCAGCCTAGCCCAGCCCAGCCCAGCCCAACCCAGGTAGGCGAGTCCCAGCCAATCTATAGATTCGTGAAAAGTAAGAAATGATGGTTGTTTCAGCCACTGTAGTTTGGGGAGGTTGTTGCACAGCTGATAGAATATGTGTGTGCCCTAAACAGAAACCTCTATCTCTCGTCAGGCTGGGCTGGCTCTGGGTTTAGCTGCTGGACTCTAGTCCGGTTCCTGGCTCCCGCACCTTGGAGGTGGAGCCGCTAGGAGGGGGAGCCTCCTGGTTCTCAGGCAGGTGGCTTGGAAAAGGAGGGAACAGTAAGGCCCTGGAGAGCAGGCCCTTGCTGCCTAACCTGAATGAACAAGGCAATGGAGTTGCTGCACCGAAATGCCTTTTTGAAAAGTCTAGTTTTATATTTTTATTTATTTTTAATATATTTTTATTGATTTCAGAAAAGAAGGGAGAGGGAGAGAGAGATAGAAACATCAGTGATGAGAGAGAATCATTGATTGGCTGCCTCCTGCACTCCCCCTACTGGGGATCGAGTCCGAAACCTGGGCATGTGCCCTTGATCAGAATCGAACCCAGGATACCTTGAGTCCACAGGCCAATGCTCTATCCACTGAGCCTAACCAGCTAGGGCAGTTTGCCGCTCTGTTGACTAATGAGTTTGCCGACCACTGGGATAGGGCCTTAATCATAAGGAACAACAACAGCCTGTAATTATTGGAATCAAGAGTCTAGGTCAGCCGAAACCGGTTTGGCTCAGTGGATAGAGCGTCAGCCTGCGTACTGAAGGGTCCCAGGTTCGATTCCGGTCAAGGGCACATACCTTGGTTGCGGGCACATCCCCAGTAGGAGGTGTGCAGGAGGCAGCTGATTGATGTTTCTCTCTCATCGATATTTCTAACTCTCTATCTCTCTTCCTTCTTCTCTGTAAAAAATCAATAAAATATATATTTTTTTAAAAAAGAGTCTAGGTCAGTGGTTGGACCACTGGGCTAGGACATAAGTCTAGTTTTATATTTTTAAATCAAAATTATACCTGCACCTGAACTACAGAATCAAATTGTCCAGTAGGACCCTGTTATGAACAACAGCAGGCTTCTGTCTGCTCCCTCCTCCCCACTTCCTGCTCCCCAGACACAGGACTTTCAACTTTTTTCAAAAAGCAATACATGTATTTCTCCTCCTACATAACGCGCTCATGTTGCCACGTCTTCCTTCGAGGCATCACCTGTTGGCTTCCCACCGTGGGGGTTAGCCCCCAGTCACCCGGTTCCCTCCTTACAGACTGCTGCCTCCCCAGCTCCTTCACCTCCCAGCTCCCGTGAGTCGTGATTCTGTTAAATTAATGTTCACTTTTTACTTGCTACTGCGACTTGGCTGTTCACAAATGACTTGGGCTTCCCCATGGCTGGCCCCAGGGATGGATTGGGGGTGGGTGGCTCTGGCCTGGCTCCTGTGTCATTAGCTAAACTCCCTCTTTGTGTCCTGCTTGGCTTCCCTACATCCCCCTGCCCATCCCCCTCATTTCAGGGGGCTCAAAGGGTGGGTGTCACCACAGATGAAGCCCAGGACTATGTGCCGTGGCGGGAAGGCGACCCTGACCCCGTTTCTCCCTTTCTCAGCTTCTCCATCAGGGCCTGGTGGTCCAGGATTTGAGGTCCAGGGTGGGGCTCCGCACGGGGCCTTCCCGGGAGGTTTCTGAGTGAGGAGGCTGCCAGGAGTGTTGTGGGGTGTGGACGGGGCACAGAGCCTGACGTGTGCATGTGGTTGGTGAGGTCTGGGTTGAGGGATGCTCCAGCCGTGGAGCAGGACAGGACGGGAGACCATTGCCTGGACCCCCGCGGTCAGCACCCCGCAGTCAGCACCCTGCAGTCAGCACGCAGAGCTCCGATGTTCTGAGGACTGAGGAGCACATTCAAGTTACAGATCCGACCGAGCGAAATGGAAACTTCCAGCCCCACCCAAACCTGTGTGCAGAGGCTTGTGGGGGTTTCATTCCTAATTATCAAAAATTCAAAAAACCCCGATGCCCTCCCCCTGGTGGATGGACAGACAAACAGCGATTTGGCCGTAAATGGAATACTCAGCAGGAAAAGGAACAAACCGCTAAAACACGCAATTCCCCGGCTGAACCCACATGCCTGGTGACAGGAGCCCCATGCAAAAGGTACCTGGCAGCCGGGGAAAGGTGCCTGACTGCGGGTGCCCGGGGGGAGGTACTCACTGCGGGTGCCCGGGGGGAGGTACTGACTGCGGGTGCCCGGGGGGAGGTACTGACTGCGGGTGCCCGGGGGGAGGTACTGACTGCGGGTGCCCGGGGGAAGGTACTGACTGCGGGTGCCCGGGGGGAGGTACTGAGTGCAGGTGCCCGGGGGAAGGTACTGACTGCGGGTGCCCGGGGGGAGGTACTGAGTGCGGGTGCCCGGGGGAAGGTACTGAGTGCGGGTGCCCGGGGGAAGGTACTGAGTGCGGGTGCCCGGGGGGAGGTACTGAGTGCGGGTGCCCGGGGGAAGGTACTGAGTGCGGGTGCCCGGGGGGAGGTACTGAGTGCGGGTGCCCGGGGGAAGGTACTGACTGCGGGTGCCCGGGGGGAGGTACTCAGTGCGGGTGCCCGGGGGGGAAGGTACTGAGTGCGGGTGCCCGGGGGGGAAGGTACTGAGTGCGGGTGCCCGGGAGGAGGTACTGAGTGCAGGTGCCCGGGGGGGGGGAGGTACTGAGTGCAGGTGCCCGGGGGAAGGTACTGACTGCGGGTGCCCGGGGGGAGGTACTCAGTGCGGGTGCCCGGGGGGGAAGGTACTGAGTGCGGGTGCCCGGGGGGGAGGTACTGACTGCGGGTGCCCGGGGGGAGGTACTGACTGCGGGTGCCCGGGGAAGGTACTGAGTGCGGGTGCCCGGGGGGGAGGTACTGACTGCAGGTGCCCGGGGGGAAGGTACTGACTGCGGGTGCCCGGGGGAAGGTACTGACTGCGGGTGCCCGGAGGAAGGTACTGAGTGCGGGTGCCCGGGGGGAGGTACTGAGTGCGGGTGCCTGGGGGGAGGTACTGATTGCGGGTGCCCCGTGGGAGGTACTGATTGCGGGTGCCCGGGGGGAGGTACTGAGTGCGGGTGCCCGGGGGGAGGTACTGACTGCGGGTGCCCGGGGGGAGGTACTGAGTGCGGGTGCCCGGGGGGAGGTACTGAGTGCGGGTGCCTGGGGGGAGGTACTGATTGCGGGTGCCCCGTGGGAGGTACTGATTGCGGGTGCCCCGTGGGAGGTACTGACTGCGGGTGCCCGGGGGGAGGTACTGACTGCGGGTGCCCGGGGGAAGGTACTGACTGCGGGTGCCCGGGGGGAGGTACTGACTGCGGGTGCCCGGGGGGAGGTACTGAGTGCGGGTGCCCGGGGGGAGGTACTGAGTGCGGGTGCCTGGAGGAAGGTACTGACTGCGGGTGCCCGGGGGGAGGTACTGACTGCGGGTGCCCGGGGGGAGGTACTGAGTGCGGGTGCCCGGGGGAAGGTACTGACTGCGGGTGCCCGGGGGGAGGTACTGAGTGCGGGTGCCCGGGGGAAGGTACTGACTGCGGGTGCCCGGGGGGAGGTACTGAGTGCAGGTGCCCGGGGGAAGGTACTGACTGCGGGTGCCCGGGGGGAGGTACTGAGTGCAGGTGCCCGGGGGAAGGTACTGACTGCGGGTGCCCGGGGGAAGGTACTGACTGCGGGTGCCCGGGGAAGGTACTGAGTGCGGGTGCCTGGGGGGGAGGTACTGACTGCAGGTGCCCGGGGGGAGGTACTGACTGCGGGTGCCCGGGGGAAGGTACTGACTGCGGGTGCCCGGGGGGAGGTACTGAGTGCGGGTGCCCGGGGGGAGGTACTGAGTGCGGGTGCCCGGGGGGAGGTACTGACTGCGGGAGCCCGGGGGAAGGTACTGAGTGCGGGTGCCCGGGGGAAGGTACTGAGTGCGGGTGCCCGGGGGGAGGTACTGAGTGCGGGTGCCCGGGGGAAGGTACTGAGTGCGGGTGCCCGGGGGGAGGTACTGAGTGCGGGTGCCCGGGGGGAGGTACTGAGTGCGGGTGCCCGGGGGGAGGTACTGAGTGCGGGTGCCCGGGGGAAGGTACTGACTGCGGGTGCCTGGGGGAAGGTACTGAGTGCGGGTGCCCCGGGGGAAGGTACTGATTGCGGGTGCCTGGGGGGAGGTACTGATTGCGGGTGCCCCGTGGGAGGTACTGATTGCGGGTGCCCCGTGGGAGGTACTGACTGCGGGTGCCCGGGGGGAGGTACTGAGTGCGGGTGCCCGGGGGGAAGGTACTGAGTGCGGGTGCCCGGGGGGAGGTACTGAGTGCGGGTGCCCGGGGGGAGGTACTGACTGCGGGTGCCCGGGGGGAGGTACTGAGTGCGGGTGCCCGGGGGAAGGTACTGAGTGCGGGTGCCCGGGGGAAGGTACTGAGTGCGGGTGCCCGGGGGAAGGTACTGAGTGCGGGTGCCCGGGGGAAGGTACTGACTGCGGGTGCCCGGGGGAAGGTACTGAGTGCGGGTGCCCGGGGGAAGGTACTGAGTGCGGGTGCCCGGGGGGAAGGTACTGAGTGCGGGTGCCCGGGGGGAGGTACTGAGTGCGGGTGCCCAGGGGGAAGGTACTGACTGCGGGTGCCCGGGGGGAGGTACTGAGTGCGGGTGCCCGGGGGAAGGTACTGAGTGCGGGTGCCCGGGGGAAGGTACTGAGTGCGGGTGCCCGGGGGAAGGTACTGAGTGCGGGTGCCCGGGGGAAGGTACTGACTGCGGGTGCCCGGGGGAAGGTACTGAGTGCGGGTGCCCGGGGGAAGGTACTGAGTGCGGGTGCCCGGGGGAAGGTACTGAGTGCGGGTGCCCGGGGGAAGGTACTCAGTGCGGGTGCCCGGGGGAAGGTACTGAGTGCGGGTGCCCCGGGGGGAGGTACTGAGTGCGGGTGCCCGGGGGGAGGTACTGAGTGCGGGTGCCCGGGGGGAGGTACTGAGTGCGGGTGCCCGGGGGAGGTACTGAGTGCGGGTGCCCGGGGGGAGGTACTGACTGCGGGTGCCCGGGGGGAGGTACTGACTGTGGGTGTTGGGGGAAGGTACTGAGTGCGGGTGCCCGGGGGGAGGTACTGACTGCGGGTGCCCGGGGGAAGGTACTGACTGCGGGTGCCCAGGGGGAGGTACTGAGTGTGGGTGCCCGGGGGGAGGTACTGACTGTGGGTGCCCGGGGGGAGGTACTGACTGCGGGTGCCCGGGGGAAGGTACTGACTGCGAGTGCCCGGGGGGAGGTACTGAGTTCAGGTGCCCGGGGGGAGGTACTGACTGCGGGTGCCCGGGGGAAGGTACTGACTGCGGGTGCCCAGGGGGAGGTACTGAGTGTTGTTTCCCCGGGGGAAGGTACTGACTGCGGGTGCCCGGGGGGAGGTACTGACTGCGGGTGCCCGGGGGAAGGTACTGACTGCGGGTGCCCGGGGGAAGGTACTGAGTGCGGGTGCCCGGGGGGAGGTACTGACTGCGGGTGCCTGGAGGAAGGTACTGACTGCGGGTGCCCGGGGGGAGGTACTGAGTGCGGGTGCCCGGGGGGGGGAGGTACTGAGTGCAGGTGCCCGGGGGAAGGTACTGACTGCGGGTGCCCGGGGGAAGGTACTGACTGCGGGTGCCCGGGGGGAAGGTACTGAGTGCGGGTGCCCGGGGGAAGGTACTGACTGCGGGTGCCCGGGGGGAGGTACTGAGTGCGGGTGCCCGGGGGGAGGTACTGAGTGCGGGTGCCCGGGGGAAGGTACTGAGTGCGGGTGCCCGGGGGAAGGTACTGAGTGCGGGTGCCCGGGGCGAGGTACTGAGTGCGGGTGCCTGGGGGGAGGTACTGACTGCGAGTGCCCGGGGGGAAGGTACTGAGTGCGGGTGCCCGGGGCGAGGTACTGACTGCGGGTGCCCGGGGGGAGGTACTGACTGCGGGTGCCCGGGGGGAGGTACTGAGTGTGGGTGCCCGGGGGAAGGTACTGACTGCGGGTGCCCGGGGGGAGGTACTGAGTGCGGGTGCCCGGGGGGAAGGTACTGAGTGCGGGTGCCCGGGGGAAGGTACTGAGTGCGGGTGCCCGGGGGGAGGTACTGACTGCGGGTGCCCGGGGGAAGGTACTGACTGCGGGTGCCTGGCAGCCTGGGTCCTGCTGTTGCTCAGGCTGTGGCCGATGTCATCCTGGCTCGTGCGGGGCCGATGCTGCCCTTTGGGTGTTCTGAAGTCACTTCTTGTGTGCGAGCTTGTCGCCGAGGAGGCAGCCGCCGGGGCGAGCAGGGCCGAGCGCCCCGGCCTGTGCCTGGCGGGCCCTCCGGGCAGAGGGTGCAGCACCCACCACGGGCCAGGCTCATGTGCCTGGGGCTGATGGCTGAGTGGCAGCGCTGCTCTTACATAATTGGCTTCTCTCCTCCTTTCTCTCTCCAGAGCCAGATCTCACACTGAGCAGCTGCAGACGGAGAAATCAGAGAAAGCACAACCAGCCTCAGATTCCGAGGGGCCGCGGGGACTCCTGCTCCGAGGGAAGACCCTGAGGCCGCACTCCGGTCAGGTCTCCGCTGCCATGGAGCCCGCAGCCGCCACGCCCCGGCTGTCCTCCGCACGGCCAGGCAGATAGGGTGGCGCTGCCCCAGGAGCACCTGCGACCCCTGCCAGGCCATCTCCCTTGGCCAGCCCTTCTTCCCCTTGGGGCCACCTGTGCTGACCTGATGCCATGTAGGCCCCCTCGGGCCTCTGGGGACAGACACACCACCGGGGACTCCGCCTCTGCAGTCTGGGGGACCCTGCGCACCACCATGCCCCGGGGATTCGCCTGCTTCCACTGTGAGTACTGGGGGGTTGGCGGCGGGGGGGGGGGGGGTGGGGGGGGACCGCCCCAGGGAGGTCTTGGCCCAGAGCCAGGCTCTGCTGTAACCATGGCAACTGGGCCATTCTTGCTGGTGAGAAGTTGAGATGCTTCCCAGACTAGTGCCGGTGCCCTCGGGGGCTCCCTGGCCCACCCTCCACCCCATCTCCAGCGACCCAGCTCAGGGCGTGGGGGGTGTGAGTCATGCGCTGGGTGAGCGCAGGCAGTGGTGGCCGTGGGGCAGGCATGGGGGGTCGGGGCAGGCATGGGGGGTCGGGGCAGGCATGGGGGGCCGGGGCAGGCCTGGGGGGCCGGGGCAGGCATGGGGGGTCGGGGCAGGCCTGGGGGGCCGGGGCAGGCATGGGGGGGTCGGGGCAGGCATGGGGGGTCGGGGCAGGCATGGGGGGCCTGGGCAGGCCTGGGGGGCCGGGGCAGGCATGGGGGGGTCGGGGCAGGCATGGGGGGTCGGGGCAGGCATCGGGGGGCTGGGGCAGGCATCGGGGGGCCGGGGCAGGCATGGGGGTCAGTGGCAGCAGTACCTTCCCAGGCTCCTGGGTGCCAGGAGTACCGCGGGGACCGAGGTGGCAGAGAGGATTTCTAGCCGCCGGGGTGTGGCCACCAGGCGGTGGGGGCTCGTGACAGTGTCTGGTCCCCAAGACGTGGGAGGAGGCAGCTTGTTTCTCCATCAAGAACAGAATTAAAAGGCGGAGGGAGAGCAGTGGGTTGGGGAAAAGAAAAATAAGTTGAAATGAGGACAGAAAGAAAGGGCCTGGAAACCTCTGGAGCCTGCTGGCGGGAGGCCAGGCCAGGGTCCCTTCAGACTGAGAGTCCATGTGCGTGAGTCAAACGCAGCACGTGTGTCTGGCGCCTCCCACGTGCCCGCCGGAGAGGCAGCGCCGTGTGCCGAGGCCCCGGGCCGCTCGCTCCCTCTGCGAGCCCGGCACGGCGAGGCCCCGGGAGCTCTGGGCTGAACGGACGAGGTCGGGACTTGCCCTTCGAGGACCTGGCAGAGGAGCTGGGTCCAGTCCGGCCCTTGTGGAAGGATCTTGCAAAGGGTCAGAGCTCTTAGAACAGTGGGGGGACAGAGACCCCGTGTTCTGGAAGTTTCCAGGTCGGGAGGAGCGGGCGGAGCAGCATGGGTGAGATGCCACTTGAAATGTCTGGAAGGGGGCAGTGTCCGTGCAGGTGGCCAGGCAGAGGGGCCCGCGTGAGCAGGGGCAGGCAGCGAGAGGCGGGGTGGAGAGCCGGCTGGTGAGATATGGGGGGCTGCTGGGAGGTTCCCCTTGGGACAGGGGCGGGGGGCGGTGACTACCGTCCGCTGCTTTTGGAAGGTTCCTCTGGCGGTACTTGCAGGAGCTGCTGTTGCAACCTTCTGGACAGGAAGTGATGAGGACCCGCTCCGGAGATGGGCGTGAGGATGGAGGGCGTGGCACAGGGGACAGAGCTGGGGGAGGCAGATGGCAGGACGGGGTGTGGAGTGAGAGGGTTGGGGTGCAGGCCGTGGGCCTGCAGAGGGGCTGGGTTGCCACAGACTTGGCTTAAAACAGCAGAAATTCATTCTGTCTCCGCGCCAGAGGCCGGAAGTCTGAAAAGGTGGGGCCGGGTCACGCTCCCTCCGCAGGCTCCGGGGAGGGTCCTTCCTGCCTCTTCCCACCTCTGGTGGCTCCTGGGGTTCCTCGGCTTGTGACAGCGTCACTCCAACCCCCGCCTTCACATGGTCTTTCCTCTGTGTCCCCTCCCCCTCCTCTTACAACAGCGTCAGTCAGTGCATCTAGGGCGGCCTTCATCACATCCGCAGGTTCTGTTCCCAAGTAAGGTTGCATCTGAGGCTCTGGGTAAATAAGAATATTTTGGGGGTGCTGTTTGCCCCCCTGCACGTGGTGGTGGACAAACCCTATTTATGCACCAATGGGCTGCCTTGGGGAGAGGCACAGCTCCTAACCCCAGGAACAATGGCAAGGCGGGGAGGGCACCCCTTCCCCACGCTGCCCGTTCTTCAGCCGCCTCTCCGTCTTTCGGGCCTGGGCCTGCTACCTCTGGAGGGGGCGGGCAAGGCGGGTCTCTCCACCAGGGTCAGGTTTGCCCGGCTGTGGGGCTCCCGGGGTGCAGTGTGGCCATCGGCTGTCCCTGCCTGAGCACCTATTTGCTGGCCTGTTTCTGGGGGTGGAGGCAGCAGAAAAGAAGCTTAAAATTGGAAATGGACAGCCGACTGGAGGAAGGTGGTTGGGGTCTGGGGGTTCAGAGCCCTGTGGACAGGGTTCTGGCGCAGCCCCGGTGCCAGGCTGGGAGGCGCTGGCTTGCTGAGACTCAGTCCCGGCTAGGAGCCCCCAGTTGCCAGGTCCTGGAGGCTCTGGACCAGGACACAGCTGGGGGCAGCCGGGCAGGACTTGGGGTGGGGAGAGCAGCCACTGGTGCTGCCACCTGGGGAAGAAGACCCAGTGTGGACAGATGCCGACTTTTAAAGAAAAGATGGGAATTCAGGGTTTTATGTGAACTCTCTGTGACCCAGTTGTGGCCCATGGGACACCAGTTTGCAACTGTCCTCTAGGTCAGCGGTTCTCAAAGTGTGGTCCCCAGACTGCCGGCAGCGTCACCTGGGCGCGGTTAGAAATGCCAGGTCTCTGGCCCCACCCTGACCTGATGAGTCAGCCCCTCTGGTGGGGCCCTGCCCGCCCTCCCCGAGATTCAGGTGCCTGCTACCCGTTCCCTGCTCGAGGGGAACCCAAAACAAGCCCGGGTTGTGGTTACCAAACCGTGTGTTTACATACTAGGGGCTACGTCGTCTGGTGAAGATCGTAAGTGAATGGACAGATGGTGCTAGAGACAAGGATTGGTGGGGGCTGGTGGGGCAGGGTAGACCAGCGGTCCGGGTGATGGTCTGCAGTGTGAGAGGACACCCAGGGCAGCGACAACGTGTGAGCAAAACCTGAGCCAGGAATGACCTTGACCTTCGGGGATGCCAAGCTGAGAAGGTCAATGGCTTAGAGAAAAGACCCGAAGCAAGCTGGTTCCGTTCGTGCTGATCTGTTCCTTTGTCCAAATAATGGTTTGAGCACCTGGGAAGAGAAAGAGAGCGAGGGAATGTAGGATGGGTTACAAATGTGCAACCTTGTGAAAAATGTGGTGGTCGGAGCTGTGTGAGAGGAGTTGTGGGCTGGTGGCTGTAGCCCTTGTGGGGCACAGGGCTGGTGGAGTGGACCTGAGGGCACGCCTGGTGAGGGGCCCAGCAGGAGCCAAGGCCTGGCAGCGGGGCGAGAAGGACACAGGGAGGTGACGGTGAGCAGGCCCAGGCTAGTAGGGTCAAGGACAATCCTTCCTAAGGACCAGGAAGTGAGTGGGGAGTGTCCGTCAGCAATGCCTGCTCATAACCAGGGTGGGGCCAGGAGAGGACTCAGCCTGCCTGGCTGATTTTTGGAGAAAAAAAAGAAAAGAAAAAGAAAAAGAGAAAAGATTGCTTTTGTCTATAACAATAATAGCTATTGACTGTAGAATAGAAAATATATCCTTTAAAGCATAAAGAACATAATTTGGGACAGTTCTTCCCACCACACTTGGCTATGCAGGCACACGTGTAATTAACAGAATTCAAGTCATACTTGAATTATATCCTCAGATAGAGTATTGAGTCATGCTTTTAAAAAAACTTCCCCAAGCATATCCTGAGCACTTTTCTTATCACATACACATGTCAGAAAGCATTCTTTCACAATGTGACTTTTATTGGCTGCATTAAGTGTTATTAAACATTTAGGTCACTATTATGAAATAATGCTGCGATGGAAGCCTTTGTCCGTAAATCTTTTGGTTGACAGCTCTCTTTTCTTGTTTTCCTTTGGCTTTCTTCCTAGAAATGAATTTAATGTGTTAAAGGGTGTGGACATTATTAATTCCATTAATAACAAAAATTGCCAAATTGCTTTCCAGGATGAGTATCCGCCTTACTACTTTTACCAGCACCAACTGCTATTAAAATAAAATCAAACAAAACCATTTTCCATTTTGATAGTGAAATGTGATTATTTTAATGTGAATGTCCTTACCTTTTTCTTTTTTTAATATTTTTATTGATTTCAGAAAGGAAGGGAGAGGGAGATCAAAACAATGATGAAAGAGAATCATTGATCGGCTGCCTCCTGCACGCCCCCCATTGGGGATCAAGCCCGCAACCCAGGCATGTGCCCTTGACCATAATCCAACCTGGGACCCTCCAGTCCGCAGGCCGATGCTCTATCCACTGAGCCAAACTGGCTAGGGCCTGCATGTCCTTATCTTTATTAGTGAGGTTGATTTTTTTAGATACGTCTCTTGTCCATTTATATTTTGTTCTTTCTGCTCTGATTGATGTAGCTGTTGTTCATTTTTTTTTTTTTTTGCAAAGCCTCCTAGAGATTTTTGGTAAGTCGGCTCAGTTACAGGAAATCACACAGGCTATGTTTGAAGTCACAGCGACCCCCAGTGGTAAAGGCTGGTAACATTCAGAAGGCGGCAGCTCGTTTGTTGGGAGGGAGTGTGAGAAGCCACCTGAGTGAGGATCACTTAGCATCCCAGAATGAGCAAACCAGGCGGGCCCACTACAAACCCACTGGTGCATCCAACTGAGGTGGGTGCCGAGGTCAGGCAGGCAGGGGAACAATGGTTGCAGTCACCGAGAGTCATTTCTGGAGTTGGAACTGGAGCCTACGCCTCCTGAGTCCCCAGTGGAAAATGCAGCAACAGGCTTTGAAACATGTCAGCACTGCAGGCGGTGCTGAGGTCGCCCGGCAGGGGGTCGTGCCTGCCTGTGGGGCAGAGTGGGGAGGAGACGAAAGTAGCCTCAGGGGCTGGCTTCTGGCCAGGAGCAGACAGGCTGGATGGCTGCTGCCCACCTGGCCTCGCTGTCCTGGAGCCCCCCCCCCTCCCGCCTCTCCCACCGGGACTTGTGACCGGGCAGAGGGAGGGCTGGGCAGTGTGGAAGCAGGCAGGTTGCTCATGTGTTCCTGTTGGGCACGGTCCACAGATCTCGGCATCCTCCTCGGCATGGCCTTGGGGAACCAGGGTGTGGAGGAGTGCGCCATCACTGGCATTCTGCGGGACAAGCTGCAGTACAGGAACCGCCTTCAGTACATGGTAACCATGGGCCCCCGCCGTGCCCCCCCCCCCCCAGCCCCTTGGCTAACGGGATGTAGGGGTCTGGACCTTCAGGGTCCCTCCTTGGCCCTGTGTCAGCCCTGAGCCTTCAGGCTCCTCTCTCTGCCTCTCTCCACTCCCCGCCGGCCCCCCCGGCCCCCGGCCTGGCACATACTGTTCCCCTCCCTCCTGCGGGCCTCCCACTGGGTCTGACCTTCGGTCCCACCTCCCTGTGGCACGCACCCTGTGATTCCGGACGGGACTCCAGGAAACCGTGGGGAACCGCAGACACTCGCTGCTGTTAGCAGGGAGATAAGCACCTAGACACGGGAACAGGCTCTCTTTCCGGGCGGGAAGCCCATGTGGCGTGTTTCTTTTTTAAACGGCTTTATTGGGAGGTGATTCCCACAGCACACCGTTCGCTCACGCACGCGCACACGCGTGGGTTTAGCACGTGCACAGCTGGGCAGCCGTCACCGCACGTTTTTGAGTGCCCTTCCGTCCTCCCCTCCCCCAAGGAATCTGCTGCTCTCGGGGTGGGGTGCCCCTCCTCCTGTTTCTGGGCTGAAACGTCTGCCCTAACAGCAACTGCGTGTTTTGTGTCCTCCCTCCCCGAGCCCCAGAGGAGAGACCGCTGTCCCACCCTGACGGGAGCCAAGCGCCTTCTCCCAGAGGCCACCTCTGCCATCACAGGGCGGCTCCCGGGCCTCCTCCCTCAGCAGAGTGTCGGGGCGGGGCAGTTGGGGAGCACCTGTCTGAGCCGTCCCTGGCTCTGATCTCATGGTTTTGGTTTACCTCCCCAGAAACTGTACTTCCCCATCGACTACAGGATCAGCATGCCTTACGAAGGGGTGCTCAGAGCGGCCAACGTCACGAGGCTGGTGAGGACCCCCCGGGCTGGGCGGCCCCCGTCTCCGGGCGTCCGGGCCTCTCCCGAGAGCCATCCGTGTGTGGCAGCTCCTGTTGCCAGGGGCCTGTCTTGGCCCCTCAAGCAGGCTCGCCCTTGGCCCAGGCCCAGGCTAATGGGATGTGGACTCCTGTGGTCGGCTCCCGAAACCCGGGCAAGTTGGAGGCAGTGTCAGCGGTGTGGGAAGGGCGCAGAGGCCCGTGTCTGGGGTTCAGTGGTTTCTCCCGTCCCCACAGCAGAGGGCCCGGGTGAGCCAGCAGGAGCTGCGCTACCTGTGGGTCTGGGTGAGCCTCAGCGCCACCGAGGCCGTGCAGGGGGTGCTGCTTGAAGGCCACCCGTCCTGGAAGTACCTGATGGACATCCACACTCTGCTGGTGGAGGTCAAGCAGGCCCTCGAGGTGAGCTGGGCCAGGATGTGGGCGGGCAGTGTATGTGTGCCTGCCTGCCTGCATGCATGTTGTGTGTGTCTGCCTGCATGCATGTTGTGTGTCTGCCCGCATGCATGTTGTGCGTGTCTGCCTGCATGCATGTGTGTGTCTGCATGCATGTTGTGCGTGTCTGCATGCATGTTGTGCGTGTCTACATGCATGTTGTGCATGTCTGTCTGCCTGCATGTTGTGCCTGCCTGCCCGCATGCATGTTGTGTCTGCCTGCATGCATGTTTTGCGTGTCTGCATACATGTTGTGCATGTCTGTCTGCCTGCATGTGTGAGTGTGCCTGCATACATGTGTGTGTGTGCACCTGCATGTGCCTCCATGTGTGTGTGCATGCGTGTGTGCCTGCCTGCCTGCATGTGTGTGTGTGTGTGTGTACGCGTGCATGGGTGGGTATGGGGGCCAAGGGCTGTCGAGGGAGGATGTGAACACCTGGGAAGTCCCAGCATGTCCTGATGGGTGTGGGAGAAATGGGAAAGAGGAGACGGCCAGTGATGACCAGTGGGTGGGCTGGACTGGGTTGGGGGGGAGGGGCAGGGTGTGCCTGAGACCCTGCTCTGGGCTCTGCCGAGCTCTGCAATCTTGGGTAAGTTGTTGAACCCTGTGGCTTTGTTTCTGCAACTAAGAAGCGAGGTTCCTTTGCGGGGAGGGAGGAGGGATGGATAGGCGGAGCACAGGAGGTGTTTAGGGCGATGAAACGCTTCTGTATGATAGTGTAGAATGAGCGGGTGACATTATGCATCTATTTGTTAAAGCCCATAGAATGTACAACACAGAGCGTGAGCCTTAATGTAAACTATGGGCTTCAGTTAACAACAACAACCACAATAATAGTAGAGGGGCTCCTAGTAACTGCCTGCGCAGCAGGGTGGTCTGAGGCCTCTGAGTAGGTATGTCCCCACAAAAGCCTGATGAGTAAGGTGACTGGATGAGTGTGTGCCCCTACAAGCATGTGGGACCCCTCCACACACCCCCATGCTGCCTTGCTCCCCTGGGACCCGCGCTGCTCCCCAGCCAGAACACCCAACAGCCACGGTGAGCTTCTGACGATACCTGGCTGAGGGGCCCGAAGCTGCCTTTGCGGCTGACTGTGAGAGCTCTCCCAATTCCAACAAAGGCCGGAGCCCCAGCGGCTTCTTTTTCTTTAGTCCTCACCCGAGGATGTTTTCCCGTTGGCTTTTAGGGAGAGTGGGAGGGGGAGGGAGAGACAGAGAGAAACACCCATGTGAGAGAGAGACATCGGTTGGTTGCCTCCCGCTGCCCCTGACCAGGGCCGGGCAACTGAGGTACCTGCCCTTGACTGGAATCGAACCCGGGACCCTTCAGTCCACAGGCTGATGCTCTATCCACTGAGCCAAACTGGCTCGGGCCCCAGGGACTTCTTGAGTGGCTCTTTGGTGCCTCTGGGCAGGGTGGTCATTTTTCCAGAGATGGGACAAGAGAAGCCTCTGTGTTGTCTTGGGTGAGGGACATTGAGGGGTACCCCCTCCCCAGGAAATGGGGCACCTGGAGGAAGAGGGAGAGAAACTGCTCACAGGCCTCCTGGTCACAGGAAGGCTTGTCTGTCTTCTGTGTTTGGCTCCAGATGTGACAGCCCCACAGCTGTCCTGGCCTGTGCCGGCTCTTCCCGTCACGGTGTCCTCTCCCCCAGGTTGTGAAGCCCAGCCCCCGGACGGAAGCGCCGTCCCTCCTGCGTGCCCGGGGGCGGAGCCTGAAGCTGGTGCGGCCCAAAGCCCTGCTGGACAACTGCTTTCGGGTCATGGAGCTGCTGTACTGCTCCTGCTGTAAGGAGCCCGGGGTGGGTGGGAGGGGCTGGGCCGGGCGGGGGGCAGGGGGAGGCAGAGCTGGCACCCTCCTGGGTGTGCCCTCCACTCCGCAGGGCGACGGGCCATTTCTGGAAGCTGAGATGGGCTCTGGGTGTGGGAACAGGAACAATAGGGCTCGGACTGGGGACAAGGTGAGTGCTGACCACTCCTGTGGTTTTTTCCCCTCTCCCCTGCAGGTAAAGAAACATCCATCCTCAATTGGCAGGACTGTAAGGTGCCCAGCCCTCAGCCCCACAGCCCAGAGCCCCCGTCGCAGTGTGTGGCCGCCTAGCTGTGCGCCCCAGCAGCCCGCTCCCTGGCCCGCTCCGGCTCCAGGGCCACCAGCCTCACTGTAGCTCCTGAGGGCAGAAGCCTCCTGCCCAGCGCCCGGTGAGGCCCTCCCACCTCCGACCGGGCCTGAGATGTCGCTGGGTAGTGGGGGCGCCCCCCCTTGGGAGAGACCCAGGGAGGGCTGTTTTCCTTTTGGGGGATCCTGTGAGGAGGTGGGGTGGGGAAGGCTCAGCTTCCCACCCTCAGTGCCTCACAAGGTCTCTCAGGGAGTTTTGGGGGCCTGGGGACACCTAGAGGTGAACAGGACAGCTCGCGGCCCCTCCTGGCACCGACCAGGAGCTGAGCCAGGTGGGCAGGTGGGCGTGGAGGACACAGGACTCAGCCAGGCTGGGGAGAGGGCAGAGCCAAATGCCATATCTTGCCACAGTGGGTTCTCTGCCAGTTCATTTTTTTCTATTAAACACCCACTTTATTTTGTTTTCATTTGTTTTGCTTTGCATCGGGGAGGGTGAACCTGCGATTCCCTCCCTCCCTCCCTCCTGCTCCAGCCCACGTGTGGCTGGGAAGGGCTGGAGGGCCGGGGCCTGGCTGGGGGCTAGAATGGTGGGCGTTTGAGGGACTGGATTCTTGCAGCCCTGCCCCAGGGGGCTGGCCCTGCAGTGCCTTAGGCCTCCGGCCCTCTGGCTGCCCTGACAGCCCCCAGCGGGGATGGAGCGGAAGCCTGCAAAGGTGTAGGTCCCGGCTCAGCCCTGGCCACTCCTGCCCCTGCTTCGGAGCCCTGGGCCCGGGGAGCCCCACTCGCAGGCTGGGATCCAGGTAGGAAAGGGTGGGGTGCAGGGGTGCTGCAGGCAGGGGGGCAGCGGGGAGGCAGGAAGCCAGGCGAGGCAGGTGTTAATTACAGTACAACTTTATTAATACTGGATCTTCACAGTGCATTGTTACTTGTAGCCGTGACTATTAAATCGGGGGCGGGGCGGCTGGAGGGCGAGGAGTGGAGAGGATAATTTATTTGAAACCAAAACCCACAGGAAAGAAAGGAAATGGTTCAGATGGGATGAGGCGAAGGGAAGAAAGGCTGAGTGGGAGGCAGGAGGGAGGCCTGGGGTAGGGAAATAAATTAAAAGAAGGAACAAGTTAACAACAGCACCAGAAAAGTTACTTCAGTCAAAAGACTTTGAAAAGAATGCCTCTGTACAAAGTGAAAAATAAAACAGAAGACGTAAAGTCCCCAACCGAAGTCTGACGCGGGATGGCTGGCTCGGATCCCGGGGGTGGTCGCTAAATGGATGAGAGGCGGTCAGGGGATGAGTTAGTTATGTACAGCCCCGGGGTGGCTGGGAGGGGAGGGGGACGAGCAAGGTGGGGCACACCCTCCCTGGACCTCCAAAGCCACCCCCCCACCCCGAGGCAAGTTCTTCCTCTGGGGGCACAAGGACCCAGCCACCCCCCAACGCTCCGCACCCTGCCCCCATCACACATCCTGCATCCCGTTCCCAGGCCACGCCCGACAGCCGAGGGAGGGGGCGGTGTCACCCGCTCCGGGGCCGCCCAGACTGGCCACCTGCTCTCCGGTCCTCAGGCCCCCTTCGCCCCGAGCCCTCCAGGGGCCCAAGCCTGGGCCCTGGGGTTGGCCCGGGCACTCAGCAAGCTTGTGCTGACCTAGCAACTTACAGGTACCTTCTCCATCATCCCCGGAGTTGGGGCTCCCTCCACTCGGAGGTGGCCTTGGTGCCCCTGCCCCACCTGGATCCCAGCACAAGAACCACCAAGACCTCCAGCTGGGAGACTCCGACCAACCCCGTCCCGTCCAGCCCAGGTAACGCTGACCTACCCAGGAGGCCCCTGCCCTGGCCCTGCCACCCGCGCCCAGCTCTGCGGGCCTCGGGGCGCCCTCCTCTCCGGGGGCGCACCTGCTTTTACCTTAGAGTTGGCACAACGTGGTGCATGGAGGGTGAGGGATGCATCCTGGGTTGGCGTCTCCTCTGGCAACAGAGAGTCAAAGCCAATCTCCCCGGACTTCCCTCAGCCCGGCCTGGCCAGAGGACCCCACCCCCGACCAGCTGGACGCCCTTGATTTGGCTCCAGGCTGGAGAGAACAGCTGTCAATCACTGGGCTTTGGGGGAGCCGATGGGTCCTCCTCCTCCTGCCACGGGCCCACCAGACCACGGCGGGGCCCTGTCCCTCAGGCACTCTTGGACACACCCTGTATCGTCCACCCTGTCCCCACACACAGTCCTTGTCCAGGCAGCTCCACTTTATTATACTCGTAAAATCACCCCCCACCCCCAAAGGTGGCTCAGCTGTGAGCCAAGCGCCACCCCAATTAGGCCTGATGTGCCCAATCGACGGGGGCTGGCCCCCGCACCCAGAGCCTCTGACTCCTTCCCTGCCCCCCAACCCAGCCCCTCCAGGCAGGCTCCCTGCATTTTCTCCCGGAGACTGGGCCCTAGGCCCCTCGCCCCCGTGGCAGGCTGGCCTCCCAACTTCACTTGCCCCCGAGGCCACCACCATCCGCTCACCTCTTCAGTCACACCTGCTACCTTAGCTGACTGGGCGCCTGGCCCCTACAGCCTCCCTCATGGAGAGGCAGGGGAGGGGGGAGAAGGGCTCAGTTCAGAAAGGCCCGAGGCACTGCGGGCCCTGGGCGAAGCCGCCAGGTTAGCTAGGCTGTGGCACTGCAGCCCAGGCCAGGCCACGGGCAGGGGAGCCGCTCGGCTCGCTGAGATGGGGAAGGCAGGGCCTGCGGGAGGAGGAGGAGGGACAGAGTAGGCAAGGACAGTATAAAATAGGCTCCCATCCAGTTCCAGGCTGGCAGCGCCGTCGCCGCGAGGTCTGTAAGAAGTCACTTCCTGTGTCAACGTTGAGTCCTCCTCCAAGTGGCTTTGCCTTGTGACTTGAGGAGAAAATGCTTGCCTGGCTCTGCTCTCCTGGCTGGGCAGCTGCCTCGCTCGCACGGGGCCAGAAGGCGGAGGGTGGCGCCATCACAAGATGCGGGGCGCTGACCTGTCGTTGGTGACGGTCCTGCGGAGCCGCACCCCACGCCGGATGGCCACCAGCATGTCTTCAGCGGGGGCATCGCTGGCGGCTGCTGTGGGCGGGGTGGGCGTCCCCTCCGTGGGGGTGGCCGACAGGGCGGTGGGGAAGGGGAACTGGCCCTCGCCCAGGGCATGGGCGCCGGCCACCAGCTCGCCGAGCTTCTCCACCAGGCTGTGCCGGTTGGCGGCCAGCTGCTGCTGCTCCTCGTCCTCGGCCCCCGGCCCGGGGTAGCCGGCGGGCTCGGGGGTCGGGCTGGCCCAGGCCGTGTTGGGCAGGCTCAGCCTCTTGGGGGAGGCCTTCACCAGGTCCGGCGCCAGGGGCGAGGCGGCCTCGTCGCCGTAGAAGACGCACTCCTCGCTGCCCGCCCGCGTGGGCCCCGCGTAGCTGGGGGAGTCGGGCACCGTGGGTGTCTTCACGGGGACGATGGGCGGCCTGATGGGGATGGGGCCGGCGCTGGACAGGGCGCGGCGCACGGTGGGCTTCGTGGAGGGCGTTCGGCGGATGGTGGCCACGCCGGGGGGCGCGCCCGAGGCGGTGGGCAGCCCGGCGGTGGGCAGCCCGGCGGTAGAGGCCGGGCGCTTGGTCTGGAGCAGGCGGCGGTAGTTCTGGGCGATGTTGCTGTTGCGAGGGATGGTGGATGACTTGTCGAACTCGGGCGGGCCCTCGCCGTCGGCGTCCCCATTCACCGAGTAGCAGTCGTAGTCGGAGCCTGGGGGCACGGGATGCAGTGGGCCAGGGCCAGGGGGCCGCTGGCCCGGGAGCCCGCCCCAGCCCCGGGGCCTACCTTGGGAGGGGATGGTGTCCTCCGAGCAGGAGGGCGTGGTGGTCTGCGTGCTGTAGCCGCTGGAGTACTGCAGCGAGTCCCGGCTGCTCTTCTGGTGCTCCAGGCTCAGGCCGCGTGTCAGCACCATGGCCAGGTCACTGGCCGCCGGGGACACCTCCTCGCCGTGCTGGGAGGTAAGACTGCAGGCTGAGCCTCGCTCCCCAGCAGCCCCCCCTCAACCTGGACTCCAGGGAGCGCCCACCAGGGGTAGAGCCGGCACTGGTCTGGGAGTGAAGGGGGCGCCCGGCGGGGATGCCCGGGGAGCTGCCGCCTACCTTGGCTGCGATGGTGGCAGGGGACATGCGGGGTCGGGGTGCTTCCTCTCCGCCGGGGCCCAGGCTGCCCCCGCCGGCCGGGCCTGGCTCCGTGTCTCTCAGGAGCTCCACGCGGTCCTTCCTCCGCTGCAGGGTGGAGGGCTGCTCGTGGGGGCCGGCCTTGGCCCAGTCCTGCAGGGCATGGCAGGCGGGTCAGGGGGCCCCTCACTGTAGTTGAGGGTCAGTGTTTCCGGCCCAAGTGGGGTCTCAGGCTCCCAATCACGGACCCAGTATGGCGGGTGCTGTGCGCCCTCCGTCCCGGCAGGGGCAGGGGCGGGCTAACAGGTCCCAGGAGGGAAAGACGTGTGTGTGGGGAGGGGCTGCGTGCACCACCGCTGGGTGGACCGGGGCCCTCCCCGCGCCCGGTAGCGGGTGGGGAGCACTGACCGAGGTGGGGGAGCTGCACTCGCTAACGGACTGGCAGGTTTCCGAGGCCTCGGAGGACGCAGAGCTGGAGGACTTCTGCCATGCAGAGGCGGGGAGGCCGGAGGAGAGAACAGAGCTGGTCATGGCGGCATGCAGCGGGGGTCCCACCAGCACCCGCCCCGCCACACGCCCCCCACCAGGGCCACGGCTGAGAGCACCCGCAGCGGAATGCAGCACCAGAGCGCACACCACCAGCTCTGACGCCCCCCCCACCCCCGGCCCATTTTGAGAATGAGTGACAGGCCTGCAGCTGGCGGCCTGGATGTGTGGGCAAGGGAACGGGAGACAGGGCGGCAGCAGGGGGTCTGGCGTGAGCAGCTGGCTGGTGGTGTCGGCTTTCTGAGAGGGGCCGGCCCGGGGAAGGGTGGGGTCCAGAGTTCCCTCCGGCACCTGTTAAGCTGAGCTGCCTGTTAGGCATCCACGCACGGCGGCCACTGTATTTACAAGTCAGGGGTTCGGGGAGAAGTCGGGGTTGGAGCCACAAATGCAGCGACCGTGGGACAGAATGAGGTCACCTCGTGGTGAGAGGAGCTAGAGAAAAGGCTGGAGGCCCTCAGGCCGCCAGTCCGTGGCTGGGAAGAGGAAGGTCCAGCCCAGGAGAGTGACAGAGCCGCTGGTGAGGAGGGAACAAGCGGGTGACCTCGGGGATCAGTGGAGGAAGCAGGGTCAGCTGTGCCGCGGGGGGTGGGGGCGCAGATGAGGGCGGAGGGGCAGTGTGGGACCTTGAGAGCCGTTTCAGTAGAATGTGGGAGCAGCAGTCCCTGTGGGAGGCCCCAACTCAAAACAAAAAAGAATGAACAAAATACAAGCCCGGGCAGACACGGGGCAGATGCTCAGTGAGAATTAAAAAAAAAAAGGATGAGGAAAACTCAGCGCTTAGTCATGAAAAAAACCCAAAACAAAACCGACCACACTTAAACTGGGAATAGAAAGGGCCTTCCTCACTCTGCTAAAGAGCAGCTACGAAAACATTGCTGCTTTTCTGCTGTGGCCGGGTAGCTCAGCTGGTTAGAGCATCGTCTCAGGACCCCAAGGTTGGGGGTTCGATCCCCGGTCAGGGCACATACAAGAAGCAACCACTGACTGCATGAGTAAGTGGAACAACAAATCTGTTTCTCTCTCTCAAATCAATAAAGTGTTTTTAAAATGGCCATGTTTCTCTCTGGGGTTGGGAGTTAATGGGAAGTGAGGTAGAGACGGGCGGTGTAGACAACGCCTTTGAGAAGTTGTGCTGTGAAGGAGACTTGATGGCGGGAGGTGGGGGCGGGGAGGAGGGCCTTTAAGATGATCCTAGAGCTTGTCTGTGTGATGACAGGAAGGAGCCGGCACAGGGAGGGGTCAGTGCCATGGGGACATCCTTGGGCAGGAGAGCAGAGATGCGTGCTGAGCCCCAGTGGAAGCCCGGGCACGCGGCCTGACCCCCCCCGCTGTCCATCTCACGGAGGCGGCAGGAACTGGGCCTCCCCTGCGGAGAGCCTTAGGCCCCTCTCAGGTTTGGAGTGAGCCGGCCCGCTGCCCACCCAGCTCCCAGGGCCCGAAGGGAGCAGGCGAGGACGCGGGGTCACAAGCCTCCTGCTGACACTGTTGGGCCGTGTGGCCGCTCCAAGACCGTCCCCACGTCCCCTTAGAGCCTTGAGGCAGTGAACCCGGTTCGTCCCCAGTGGGGTGGCCCCACACGCAAATAGCCCGAGGCTGGCAGGAGGCCGGACACCCCCTCACCTGGCTGGTGATGTCTGAAGGCATGGGCGAGGGAGGCTTGGAGTAGGCAGCATCCTGGGAGACGAAGCCCGAGTCGTGGGAGGAGATGCTGGAGAGGCGGGCGGTGGCGGTGGCTGGCTGCGCCAGGCTGCGGTAGCGACAGGTGGAACTGGGTGAGTATGTTTGGGCGCCCCCAGGCCACGGGGCTCCGCCACCCTTGGCACTGCCACTGCTGCTGGGGGCGCTGGGGGAGTGAACGGGGGGGACAGCAGCCAGACAGGGAGACACAGGGATGTGTGTGGGAGGGAAGGTGAAAGACGAGGGTGGGAGACAGGTGAGGGGCAGAGGAAGGAAAAGACATGTTAGACTACAAGGTCCTGAGACCCAGGTGCCAGGGGAGCTGGGTTCTGGGGCCGCGGGACAGGGTGGGCCTGGGCAGAGGACAGCACCAGAGACCCCCGGGGTCAGGGCACGCCGGGGGGAGGCGGGCTCTCTGCCTCCTATGCTGCCCTTAGAGCAGGAGGCCTTAGGTTCACGAGGAAACTGAGTCACCAGGCGCCAGCTTCCAGTTGCGCTAGGACCAGACACCAGTCTGATTCTTTCCACACTGTCCTCTGCAAGTCCGACCGCCATCAAACCCTGATTGGATTTGTGGCCCACCACTGCCTCGTCCTCCACCCCGAGGGTGCCCCGCTGCACCCCTGGGCGATGCAGGCTGCCTTCCTGAGTGTGACCCTGACCCCCCCCAGCCCTGTCTCTGGTCAGGGGTGTCCCTGCCATCAACACTCCCTCCTGTGATGCCGACACCCGGGTCCAGTAGACCCGGGCCCTCTTCTCCCTGCAGGAGTGGTGCCCAGCCAGAGGGGGTGCTGGGGAAGGGGTGCCCGGCCCAGGGGGCTCCCCCAGAACAAGAAACTTGCTCTATGCTCACTGCCTTCCCACCCAAGGAGCCTTGATCCTTACGTATCTTCTCCATGTCCTGCCCTGGTGCCCGGCGATTTAAGCGAGACCCAGGGCCGGGCTGGGGTTCGGGCCCGTGGCGGCTGCCCAGGCACCAGCTCTCGGGAACCAGCCAGCTGGAGCGTCTGTCAGCTGGCGGCCTCAGCACATGCTTCCGGAAGCCTCCACGCCTCTCCCCAACCTTAGAGTCTTAGGATTCCCCCAGCCTGCGCTGGGCCTGGCAGAGTCAATGGTCACCTGCTGGGACTCTGGGTCCCAGGTCTGTTTCCCCTTCTATGAAACGGGGACAACCCCTTACCCAACACAGTGTGTTAGGAGCCAGTAAAGAAAACGCACGAGGCACCGAGCACGGCCCCAGGCACGGGTTGTTGCTCCATCAGTGCAGCTGCTCCTGCACAGACCCCTGCCCCGGCCCCACGGCAGCCCCGTGCCGGGTGTGCTCTGCCTCCACATCTGCAAATCCCTCAGTGACGCAGGAACCGTGTGAATCGTGGGGCCCCGGAGCAACTCCTGATGCAGTTTTGGCGGGAGCCTCCCCGTGCCTGCGCCCCCCACTGACCTGCGCCCCCCACTGACCTGCGCCCCCCACTGACCTGCACATGCTGGACTTGCGGGAGCTGGAGCTGCTGGGCGACGAGGGTGGGGTCTGGTAGGACCAGCTGTAGTCCGAGCCCTTCAGGTCTTTGATCACCTGGACAGGGACAGGGACAGGAATGGAGGTCGTGGGCCTTATCATTTCTTGGGGTCCCCCAGGGGGCTGGTAGGCCCAGGGCCCTCCTACTCTCTTCTCAACCGAGAACCCGGCCCCAGCAGGAGACCCCCAGGAGTTTGAAGCCCCCTAGCCCTTTCCTAATAAAAGCTCCTTCCTTGGGGCGATGCCTGGCAGGTTCCACCCTCTGTTCCTCAGGGACGCTGCCCAGGGGGCCAGGCTCAGTCCGCACACACAGTCAGCTCTGAGCCGAGCCGAGCCCGGGCCAGGCTGGGGATAGGGCAGAAGCAGGGCCCCTGAGGACCTGCTGTCGCTGGCAGGGGAGTCAGGGGAGAGTGACCATAAAGGACACAAGGGGATTCGAATCCCGGCTCTGTGCGCCCCTCAGGCAAGTTCTAGACCCCTCCGAGCCTCCTGTCTTGGCGGGTGATGCACTGATGGCCGTGGGAAGTGCTGGGCATTGCGAGTGCCCAGGAAGAACGATGCCGCAGGCTGACCCTGGCGCAGTGGGAGCAGGGTGGGGGTGCGAGGCGGGCAGGGTCAGGGCCAAGCCCCATGAATCCGGGACTTCTGTCCATCTGCACTCAGTCTGAGCCCCTACTGGGTCCTGGGGTACATCACCCCTCACCTGGGCAGGTGCCCCACAGGGGGTGTCAGGACATGTCCGGTCCTTTGTCCTCAGCCGTCTCCCCCAAATGCTGTCCCCCTTTCTCCTCTACTGCCCCCAGCCAAGGGCAGGCTGTCCCCTCGCGTCCTTTCCCTGTGCCCAGGCCTGGCCATACCTGCTCGCTGGCAGGCGGCAGCTTGTGGGGCTCTGCGGTTAGCACCACCAGGTCGTCGATGATGCCCTGCAGGTGGGTGATCTCTCCCAGCATGGTCAGCTCGCCGTTCTGAGGAAGAAGTGAGTGAGGGCCGCTGGCCCTGCCCCCTGCCCGTGCCTGCCCACCTGGGGGAACAGGCCTCACCTGGCCCCTCCTCCCTCACCCTTTCCCCACGGCCAGTGCTGTGGGGCTGCAGGAGGCCGGGCTGCACAGCCGGGGGCTGGCGTGACCGTCTGCCGGACACATGGGTGGTGATGAGCTGAGACAGGCCTTTGGGTAGGAGTGTTCAGCACTGGACACACCCAGCTAGGGGCCACCCAGAGTGGCCTTTCTCCAAGGTCAAGGGGTCAACCCTGGGCCTGGCCCAGCCTGCTGACACCAAGTCACCAACAAGAACTCACGGCCCAGGAGGTCGCAGTTCGATTCCCGGTCGGGGCACAGGCCTGGGTTGCGGGCTTGATCCCCATGGGGGGTGTGTAGGAGGCAGCCCATCAGTGATCCTCTCACCACTGATGTTTTCCTCTCTCTCCCTCTCCTTTCAATAAAAATATGTTAAGAAAGAAAAGAAGGGCGCATGCCCAGTAGTTCCCAAGTCCTGATTCTTGGATGTGGTGATGGGAGCACCCGAGGGGACCCCCGCCAGGCCAAGGGTGGGATGCCCAATGCCACGCCGCCCCAGGGACCCACCACCACAGGCTGCAGGAAGGTGATGAAGGTGCAGAAGCGGCCGCGCTCCTCGATCAGGGCCCGGCGCACCGCCTGCTTCTCCGTCTCCTCCAGCAGCAGGTACATGTCGTTGACGTCCTGCAGGGCGCTGTCCAGCTGGGGCTGCAGGTCGCCTTTCCCTGGAGGGTGGGGAGGAGAGGCCGCGCTGGGGACCCAGCCCGTTGGCTGCATCCATGGCTCAGGCCCCGTGGTGGTGTCCCTGGCTGGGGGCTGGGCACGGCCATGGGGGCCAGGGGCCTGGGGAGGGCAGTCAGGACTCCGGGACTTGTAGAGGGGCTGGTCCCCAGAGCAGGCAAAGAAGACGGACAGACAGACAGACACGTACACAGGAAAGACACCAAAGCTGCAAAGCCACCCAGACCCTGGGGCGGGCAGAGTCCTGGGCAGCGCCAGGGCCCCCTTGGAACAGCTGTGCTCAGGGGGGCCCAGAGGAGACCTCCACCCCCCAGGACGCTCACTGCCTGCAGGATGGCACCCTCTCGCCTCCTAGGGTACTGGAGGGGGTAGGGGTGGGAAAAGTAGAGCATGGGGCTCAGCTGTCCTCCAGGCCCTGGTCAGGAGAGCAGGGGCTGGGCTCTGGGAGCAGGGAGAAGGGTGTCTCCATGTGGGCTCCCCTCAGCTCAGGGAGCAATGCACAGGACAGCAATGGCAACACCAAGAAGCAGTGAGAGGCAGAGAGAGGCAAGAAGAGGATGTAGAGGAGCAATGAGACAGGACGTGGGGAGGTGACAGGTATGAATTGTGGGTGGCGGGCAGGCGGGGGCAAGACAGACAAGGCCTGTGCCCCCACCCCCCCAGGGCGGTCCAACCCCTCTTGACCTGGCAGACTGACCCAGCAGTGGCCCCGGAGTCATCCCTGGCCACAGGGCCCCCGGGGAACTGTGCCCCAGGCCCCTCCCTCGCTAGGCCGACCTCCTCAGCTGGGAGCAGCTCTTTCCAATGGCCCTGAGCTGGGGAGACAGACAAATGCGACAAGGACGGGAGAAGCAGCTGGAGAGACGGACATTTGACTTACCAAGTAGCTCTACAGGAAGGATGTGGAAGGAAGAGGAGAGACAGAGAAAGAGAGAATGTGTGAAAGACAGCCGATGGACAGAGCCACTCCGGGGCGGGGGGAGGGAGGGGGGGGAGCGTATGTGCGCCTGGGCCGGTGGAGCCTCCGGCCACCTCCTGAGAGGGGAGGTTGGGGCCTGGTCTGGGTGCAGGGAGGCTCCCTCTGTCCCACCCAACAGGCCGGAGGGTCTTGTGTCCAGGATAGGGTCCCTCTGGTCAGGATGATGCCCTGGGAAACCCCAGAGGGCAGTGGGGTCCATGGAGCG
This sequence comes from Eptesicus fuscus, assembly GCF_027574615.1. Lineage (NCBI taxonomy): Eukaryota > Metazoa > Chordata > Mammalia > Chiroptera > Vespertilionidae > Eptesicus > Eptesicus fuscus. Next base: position 8,239,336 of record NC_072493.1, read on the forward strand.
GGGGTCCAGGGGGCTGTGCCCGGACGGGCAGCTCTGGGCTCTACCTTTGCGTGCTTTCTTCTGCAGCTTCAGCGTGTCTGAAGACTTCTTCTTGATCTCATGCCGGGCCCGTTTGTACTCTGCAGGTGACGAGAGAGGAGAGCTGTGCTGGGGTCTCCGCCGCGTGGGGGTGGGAACCCGGGGGAGCCCCAGCCTCACCTTTCGCGTGGTCCTTGTCCAGCTGGTTGACGGACTTCTTCCAGTCCTCGATGCGCTCCTGCAGCGGGTTGATGAGGCTCTCCAGCAGGGCGCTGCGGACACGGGTGTGCAGGTCAGGGCCCGCAGGGGTGTCTCCTGCGACACCCCTGCCCGCCCGCGGCGCCCACTCACTTGGTGAACTGCCGCAGCTTGGTCTCGATGCTGCGGTGGCGCATGCACATGCGCGTGAGCGCCGAGCCGATGTCCCGTGTGGCCCCTGGCGAGGCAAGCGCGTGGCATGGGAAAGGGCCCACCGGGACCTCTGCACTCCCGGCCTTGGCCACAAGGGGGCGCGCTGGCCTGCGAAGGCCAGGCCGCGATCCGCCCATCCTGCCCCCAGCATCCCACAATCCTGCGGGTCCGGTCCCGTGGGGCATTTGATCTTGCCCAGGAGTTACACGAGCCCCACCAAGACCCTGCCCACGCCGGCCGTGCCAGCCTTCTGCAGTTGCAGGTGCTCTTGTGGTCAGGAACCCTTCGCTCAGCTGGGAGAGGTCAGAACCAAAGACAGCCCAAGAGCCAGCCCAAGTCCCCCCCCCCCCCACCCCACCAGGAACCACCCCAGGTGTGCCCAGATGCAGGTGTGAGTGCCAGCACCAGCCCACTGCCTTGGTTCTCACCACCTGAAGGAAGAGGGGACCCAGGTCCCCGCTCCTCAGACCAGAAAGCAAAGGAGACGCCAGAGCCAATAGGGAAGGCTCACTGCCCCGTGTCCCTCTGAGGGCAGAGGAGGGGGTGGAAAGTCGCCATAGTCAGACCCACTGTACAGACAGTGAACTGTGGCTGAGGGGTCAAAGGGCGCTCCATAGCAAGAACGGAAGCCCCCGTGACGTCCCTGACGCCGTCACCCACTCCTGCTTGCGTGCCTCTAGTGACGAGAGGCTCCCTTTCTCAACAGCCAGCCCCTTCCGTGAGGGAGCAGAACTCAAGATCCCGACTCTGGGCCTGGTGTCCTCTCCCTGGCTCACAGTCCCAGCCTCTGAGCCTAACCCGGGGCCCCCCAACCTCCGGCCGTGCCCCTCCCCACCTCGGGTGTTGGTGGCCATATCGGCCACTTTCTGGAAGGCGTCCAAGAAGGCCACAGCAGCCAGCACAGTGGTCCTGGGGAGATGGACAGTGGAGGGTCTGTGGTGAGGTGTCCTCACTTCCCCCGGCCCCTCCCCGGTCGGGGCGCCCTCAGCAGCCTCACCTTAGCTGGGAGTGCAGCTTCGTGGCCTTGGAGTTGAAGTCCTCCCAGATGGGGTAGGAGCTCTGCGGAGGAGACGGGGAGGAAGTGAGATGCCACAGGGCTGCAGGGCTCCCTTGCCCCCGGGAGAGGGAGGCTCCTGGGCCCTCTGGCGGGACAGAGGACCAAGGACAGAGGCGGGCGCAGGAGGAAGTCCTGGCCCCGGGAACAGATGCCTCTGTGCCTCCCTCCTCCCTGACAATCAGCAAGTTCGGCCTCCTGTCTACAGTCACATCCTCCCTCCAGGGAGGTGAAAACAGTAAATGGCAGGTGCTGTGAGCTCGGGGCTGCCCCGGGCCTGGCAGGGGATTTGGGCTGAGCCGCATGAGGGGCTCCATGTTCCCCGGGACGTGGCCCTGGATGCTCCCCATGGCACCGGGAGGGGCAGGGCTCAAGGCACTCCAGGTCTCTACTGGGGCCCCTGAGGGCCCTACTCTGTGCCCTGGAAGCTGCTGCCAGCCCGGCCAGCACCCATCCCGGCCAGCAGCAGTGGCTCCCAGGCCCGGGGAGGGTGTGACAGCCGCAGGGCCCGGCCAGCCTGCCCGGGACAGCCAGGCCCTGGGCTGAATGGGGCCTTGTGCGGCCAACAGAGCCACCTTTCTCCACCCCCGGCTCCCCTCCCTCCCCTCCTGGGGACACAGTGTGGCCTTTATCCCAGCCTGGCCCAAAGCTCCAAGTTGGGGGGGGGGGGTCCCAGTAGGGAGGCCAGGCTCCTGGCGACCGAGCTGTCCAGTCTAATCAAGGGGCTCTTCCGGCTAATGTGCCTTCCCATGGCCGCTGGGTCTCGGAGAAACCTCAGCCCCGGCCCAAGGGCGGCTAACGTGCCTTCCCATGACCGCTGGGTCCTGGCCCAAGGGCCCCGTGGAGGCCTCAGCCTTAGAAAGGGAGGCGGGGGCCAGCAAAGCCCCAGCCCCACGGGTTTCCAACCCGCCCTTCCGTGTGGGATGAGGAGCTGTGGCTAATCCCGAGGAAAAAGGGAGGCAGAGACCCTGCCCCGTCTGAGGGAGGCTTTGCTGGGCTGGAACCCCAGGGGCAGCTCTGAAATGGCCTCTTCAGCCGAGGACAGCCTGCAGGGGTGGACAGGAGACAGGGCGGCTTCTGGGAACCTCAGAAGCTCCCTCCCCTCCCAGCCCAGCCCAACCAGTGCCCAGGGAAAGCAAATATTTGAGAAGTTCACACAGGCTGGAGCTGGAGGGGGAAGGGGAGGCCTCGGTGGGTGGGCTGCCACCATTGGGCACAGCTCAGGGGAAAGGGTCCTCCCTGGCAGGCCCGAGGGGCTGACCCTCACCTTGGCACCCCCAGGGGTCTTCTGAAAGGTGGCACCCCCCCTACCATCTCTACCCCCCCAGCCCCTTGCTGAGATGAGACCTCCAGGGAGGAAAGACCATGCGAGGGGGTGGAGGTGGGGGTAGTGCAGCCGTCCTGGCCCCCAGGAAACCTCTGCAGGCCCCTGGGCAGCCCGAGAGAGCAAGGGACTAGGTGAAACCAGGCAGAGAAAAGTCCGTCCTCCCTACAGCTTCGACCCAGCCAGGCTCACTCCATCTCGGACCTTCCCAGCCTCGCTCGCTCGTGCAGAGGGGACAAGATGGGGCGTGGGGAGGCCAGGCCCAGTTCCTCCTCAGCAGATGGCCCGAGGACTCCACCCCTCCTGGGAATTCATAAAGGGCCCCAGAGGTGAAGATCTGAGGGGCCGGAGCAGCCAGCGTCCCAGGAGCGCGTCCTCAGTCTTCCCTGGGCCGGCGCCTGGCGGCAGGCTCTAAGACGCTGGGCTGTTCTCACTAGTGACAGTGATCGCTGCTGATCACGTGCCTGCGGGGTGCTGAGCCCTGTCCCTGTGCGATCGCCTCGAATCCTTCCAACGGCCCTGTGAAATGAATACTGATCACCCCCATTCTAGAGACGAGAGGCTCGAGAGATGAAGGCTACACTTGCCCGAGGCTGCCGAGTGGCAGTCAGGATCTCATCCCTGTGGGACGGGTCACTGCGGTCCAGGTGGAAGCTGCGGGGGGATGAGTCTCTGGGCATCCGGGTGGGGAGAGGCCAGGGACTGCAGGGATGGGAGAAACTCCCAGCTCGGCCTCCAGCACAGTGGTGGACAGGAGAAGGGGAAGGTGACACGCTTGTCCCTAGAAGTGTCCACGTGGGAGGGATACGACCAATGAGGAGGCCCTGAGGACCCTGGCCCTCAGAGACTCTGGGTGCTGGACGTGGTCTTAGCATTGGCTGTGCAGGTGAGTGACCCAGGCTACAACCCCAGAGAGAGGGTTTTCCAGGTGACCCTGGGCCAGGGACCCCTCTCTGAGCCTCGGTCTCCTCACCTGTAAGATCAGGATGGGAAGTATACCTCCTTCGTGGGGTCAGTGTAGAGCAAGCATGTTACACTCGTGGCCGGATGGTATACATGAGGCATGCGGCCCGTCCGGCCACGAGTTTGACATGCTTGGAGAGACCTGAGGAGGCACTGCCGGGAAAGCACTTAGCATGCGCAAACACCTAGTAAGGGCGCAGTGAATGCTGGCTAACGGGGCCATGGGATCCCTGCCTCCCTGCCAGGAGCCCAGCCAGGGCCTCTGGGTCTGGGGGACACTCACCACTCCTGAGAGGGCAGGCAAAAGTTATGGCCCTGTTTTCCCGATGGGCCAGTGCTGGGAGGAGGCCCCATTCACTCGGCTGAGGGTGCTGCCTGGGCAGGTGGGGACCAAAGCAGAGCCCAGGTACGGAGCCCAGTCTGGCATTTTAGGCAAGTCCCTGCCCCTCTGAGGGCTTCAGGGGGCTTCCTGGCACCCAGAGGGCATCTGAGCCGAGTCCAGTGAGGCACAGCAAGCAGGGAAAGCTCCTGAGAGCCCCCTCCCCACCCCTGAGTGGGTGCCCGCCTCCACACCCTTCCAGCTCCAGACACAGCTCGGGGAGCCCTTCCCTCCAGCCCCCAAGCCAAGGTGGGGGCCCTCAGAAGGGCCAGGCTGGGCTGCGGAGGGGCCTGGGGACACGCTGTGGAGAAGCCTCATGGGGCAAGGTCATGCTCTTGACATGGCCGCCCTCTGTGGAAGACAGGGGCGGTCCCCTAACGCCAGGTGATGGGCCTCCAGGTGGCCCAGTCCCCTGCTCTGTCCCTGGCCAGAACACATGCATGTGTCATAGGTAGGGGAATATGTGCGCTTGGCATCACCCCAGGTGAAACCTCTCCCATTTTGCCTCCCCGTCAGAAAATCCTGCCTGAATCTCTTGCTGTAACCTGGGCCCGTTTGCTTCTGTCTTATCCCCAAGTTCCTTGCAGGTAACGAGAGGGAGAGAGGGTCCTACCTCTCTGAGCAAGAGCTGCTGCTCTCTGCAGTGTTTTGGAGAGGCTGCCAGCAGGAGGAGGGTGCCGGCCCTGGGAGTGGCTGGGGGGGGGGGGGGGGGTGGTCCGGGCTGCCCGGTCCCAGAAGGAGATCCTGGTGCCAGGGCTGTGATGCCCACAGGGCAGGAGGAGCTGCTGAAGGCAGAGAGAGGCCAGCACTCTTCCGGGCCAGAAGGGCTGAGGTAGATTTGCAAGGGATGACGGTCTTAGGGGAAGCACCCCGTATGGGGGTGGGGGGCACCTACATGCTGCCTACCCGTAGTCCCAGGCCAGGGGGCTTCGGGCCCCTTGTGGGGAGCAGGTCCCTGGCAGCACAGGAGCCCCCCACGCCTGTAACCCCCCACCTCCCGAGGGCCTGCCTGAGCACCCCAGTGAGCGGTGTTTCCTCCTGGGCCTGTGAGGTCACCTGGGGTCGTGCTGTGTACTCGGAAGTGTGAGAGGCTGGGCGGGTGGGGGCTCTCGGAGTTCCCGTGGGAACGCAGTCCTCCTTTCTCCTTCCCCACCCCGAAGGAGAAGGGCAGGAACCGCTCCTGACCCCGTCCTGCCTGTCAGCCCGAGCCGGCCCTGCCACCTGGCCTCTTTGGGGAAGGATGCCCCTGGCCTCCTAGATCGACAAAGATGGGGTGAGGTCAGGGACAGTGTCTAACAGTCTCCTAAATGACCTTGAGTCATTCCCTGGCCTCGGTTTCCCCACCTGGTGAGCCAATGGTGGGCCAGGAATGGGTGGCCTGCTCTAGCTGACGGTGGGCAATCACGGGGAGGGGCTGGAGCTGAGGCCTGGGGTGGAGGTAGGGTAGGGAAGGCCCTCCCTTGGGGTTGCTCTGCCAATCCCAACCTTCTCCGCTCCTCCTCCCAAGGTAAGGACAGAGGCCTTGGTACGTAGGGACACTCAGCCTGGAGACCTTGGAGTTCTGCAGCTTGTTTTGGGGGGCCGCAGGGGGGGGTGGTGACAGTCGCAGGGTCGGCACAGAGGCCAAGGCCGGTGGGGAAGGAGTTAACGGTTCTCCGCTTAATTATTTTTCCCTGCTTTGGTGGTGACAGCATGGACGGGGCTTCAAGGCCAGCCTTAGAGGTATGGGGGGGCCATGGTGGTGGTAGGGGGCGGAGGCCGGAGAGACCCCGGACCTGTTAAAGGTCCATAGAGGCACCCCAGGAGCCAAACCTCATTCATGGTGTGAAGGTCTGGGGCGCAGGGAGCCCGGGTGTGCGCAGGCTCCGCTGGCGAACCCATGGGGGCGCTGCGCTTCGGGTGACCCAGAGCATGGACCCTGGGGACCACACCGACACCCCGACACACGAGCACCCACACCCCCAGACAGGCGGCCGGGAACCCGGGCGCACAGCAGACGCAGGCCAGCCAAGGACACACAGACCCCGCGGCGCAGACAGCAGGGCACGGCGGCCGCCGCCGCGCGCCCCCAAGGGGACCCCGCACCCGCGCTCGCGCGCCCCGTTACCTTCATGTCGTTGACGATAGCCTGGAAGAGCCCGCCCAGGGCGCCGCACTCCTTCTCCGCCGTCTCCATGCTCGGGCTGGGCGGCGGGGCGCAGGCGGGTCGCGGGCAGCCGGCGGGAGAGCCGGGCCGCGGCGGGCGCTCGCTCCGGGCCCGGCCGGGCCTGCCGCCTCGGGGCGCTCTCAGCGGCCGGCAGCGCCGCGCTCGGGGGTCGCGGGCCGCCGCGGGGCGGCGCAGGCCATGGCGCGCGGGGCTGGCGGCGGCCGGGGGGCGCGGCGCGGGCAGCTGGCGGCGCAGCCTCGGCGCGGGGACTGAGGCGGCGGTAATCGGAGCCGCCGCGGCGCGGGCGTCACGTGGGCGCGGCGAGGGGGACGCGGGGGGGTAGAGGGTCGCGGCGGGAGGGGCTGTGGGAACCGCCGGGCGGGCGCAGGCCCGTTCGCCGCCAGGCACCGCGGCTTTGAAATCCGAGCCCGGCGTGGCCAGACTGGTCGGGCGAGCGGGCGGCGGCGCGGGCGCCAACGCGGGTCGGGGGCGGCGCTGGGGCGGGGCCTGCCGGCTACCCGCCCCCGTGCAGGGGCTCTCCGCTGCCTTTCAGCCTGGGGTCTTCGGCCTGGGGCTTCCCGGGCTCTCAGCAGACCCGCGGAGGGCTGGGGTCCCCTGGGAGCATCCCGAGGACGGCCACACCGCACACTGCACGAGGTGCCCCGAGGGCCGCCTGCCCTGGGGCGCTTCATCCCAGGCGCAGCGGAGTTCGGACCCTCCTCCAGAAGTTCTTTGGCTCCTTGTCCAAGTGGCGCGGACGCCAGCCTGCTGAGGTGCCTGGCGTTTGGGAGTAGTAGTGACCTGGTCCTCGGGCAACCTTTCTTGGGGTGGTGGGGACCATGTGGGTCCAGTAGGGCATAAGTGGGCCGTCCTGCACCCTGACCCTGGAGACTCCAGCAGTGAAACCCACCCAGAGACGCTGCTCTGGGAAAAGCTCCTTCGCTCCCACCCCCCGGGTCCTGAGAGCCACTTAAGAGCCCGTAGGCCAATCAGAGGCTTCCCAAAGTGTGAGGTCAAGGGCCTACAGGTGCGGTTAGGTGAGGCTCATTTAGCCAAATCAAGGGGAAGCACCTGGGCATGTCCTCCCTCCTTGCACTGGTCTGGGCCCTCCTTCCCACCCCCATGAGCTGCAGTTCTGCAGTGCGCACGCCCTTTCATTCAGGAGCTCTGGAGGTGCTCCCAGTCTGTCTGTCCAGTGGGGACGTGTCCCACTGTCCCTGGGGCAATCAGGATGGGAGCCAGAGTAGGTGCCTGGGAGGGCTTTCCGGTTCCCAGGCAGGCCAGTGCTTGGTGCTCTCCAGGAAGTAGGGGCAGCTCCTAGGGGTGAGCTGGGACCCCCAGGGCCCACACCTGTCGAATGAGTGTGTAGTAACCAGACTCCCGACGAAGCTAGCCCTCCTTGGAGCCACCAGGAGACCTGTCTCCAGGATAGGTGCAAGGTCCTGGGGCAGCTGCCGCATCAGGCAGGGGCGGGCGCCAGTGGGAAGGAGCAGGCAGGCGCGGGCTGAGGGTTTCCTGTCATTTCTTTATTGGGGCAGGGAATGCATCATTCACACGGAGCTCTGTGCTGGCCCCTATGTGCACACAGCTACGTGTACACACACTGCATGAGGCCAGGGCGCTGGTGGGCTGGGAGGTCAAGCTCTTTCACAGAGGGTATTAGAAAGACCCATTCCAGAGGATAGGTGGCGTCTGAGGCTGTGGCCCCACCCTGGTGGGAAGCCAGCTCTATCTGAATGCTGGACAGAGCTGGCGGCCAGGGGGCCGGGTGGTGAGAGATCGGGTAGACAGAACAGCCTCCACCCCTGCACCATCCCTGGGCTGTGGCAGGGCCAGCCTGCTCCGAGGCAGGTCCTCAGGCTCTGGGAAGGGGCCTGAGGATCCCAATGCTCCACGGGACCGCTCCTTGGGCCCTTGTCAGAGGACAACCCTGCGGTCCAGGTGATCCCCACGCCCACTCCGCTGGTGCCTCACTTCCAGGTGTTTCTTCTGGACCTTCTCAAAGTGCTGCAGCAGCTCTGCATAGTCGATGCTGGCGGAGTCCGTTTTCTGCGACTTGGGGGCTGCCTTCAGACTGTCTCTGGGGAGAGGGAGCAGAAGGGCGCGGTGTCAACGTCCCGGCACACGTGCTGCTGGAGGGGCGCAGCTCCAGACACAGGAGGGCAGGGCCACAGGTGGTGGAACTCGATGGCGGGGAGTTGGCTGCTTCGGGCCCAGCACCCCTTCCCCAACAGCCCCAAAGAGTTGAGGAGCCTGTGAGCTTCCCCTCCCCAGCAGTTAGAGAGACCAGTCAACACGGCGGCTTGGATATGGCCTCCAGCCTGTGGGCTGGCAACAGCGCCCAGAGCAGGCAGCGCATTGGGAAGCATTTCCTGTTTACGAGTGGCTCCCTTTGGGGTGAGAGCCAGGGCCTGCAGCCAGCCAGGAAGCCAGCTGGGGCCTGGAACAGGGTCAGGGGTGGGGGAGGAGGCAGCCTGGCCCTTTCTCGGGGGCAGGGCTAGGGCTAGGGCCAGCAGGGAGGGCTGAAGGGTCTCTACTGGGCCCTCAATTGGCAGGACACGTTTTTGAGTGTTGGGGCCCAGAAGCCCGCAGGCAGTCCCTGCCCCTGGGGAAGGAAAGCCGGTCTCATGGCTGGGCATGCCCATGGCTCCTACCACTCTTGCTGCTCCCACCCTCCCCAGCTGCTCGGTGCAGCAGCACGCGTGGTGCACTGCACACTTACTAGTACAGTGTGCCTGGTCCTCCCTACGGCTGTGCAAGCTAGCAGCCCTGCTGCCCCTTCACCTCAGTGTTCAGCTTGCCCCTGAGGACTGGCTCCCCTCAGGCCCGTCCCCTTCGCCATCCCTGCAGGCCCGTGACAGACTCTGCTCTCCTTCACGGAGCCGCACTGGCCTGGGGGCAGATCTGTGCGCTGGAGTTACCTTCCTCCAGCTCCCTCTAAGGAAGGGGTCTCAGGAAGGCTCAGGGCTGTTCGTGACAATCCTTGGGTCCTGTGAGATCATGAACAGACCTCAATGGGGGTTTCCAGGCAACAGCAGGAGCTAGACAGATTTGACCCAATGGCAACACGACCACTTCCTAGCCATTGGATGTTGGGTGACTCAGTTTCCTCATCTGTAAAGGGGGATTTCTCCAGCCCCCGCCTAGGTACCTGATGGGCAGCCACCGTGGCTACAACTCTGCCCTCGGAGGTGACCAGCCAGGGCCCGGCAGCTGGAGGCACAGGAGCTGCTCAGTTCATTTTGGGGGAAACACGATGGTGCTTCACCCAAACGGACCCCTCGGCAGTGAGCCTGGCTCCCGGCAAGGTACAGGCGCCCAATGGTCTGAGCCTGAAAGGCAGCGCTGCCCCTCCACCGGGCTGCTGGGCCAGGGCCCGGCAGCGCGAGCCCCTCCATGGCCGGCCATCTGGAGCCTGGAGGTGGCCCTGCACTCCCCGCAGCCTGCTCCCTCCCTGCCTTCTTGTGGAGATGCATCACCTCGGACACCTTGGCGGTTGCTGGGCTGCTGCTCTCTGGGCCTCAGGCCTTCCTCCTGAGCGGCTTGCTGAACATCAGTTCAACAAAGATCAGAGTGGGGCTGCTCTAGGGGCCAGACTGCAGGCAGGGACCGCCTGTCACAGTCACTCTGTGGCACAGGTGCCACTGTCCCCAGAGAGAAACCTGGGTTTCTGAGGAGGCTGAGAGACACCCTGGAGCTCGGACCTCTAACTTCAGGGGGTGGCCGGATGCTACCCCAACCCAGGCCTGTAAACATGAGGCCAGAGATGACCCTGAAGCATGTCATTTGACGCTGGGGTTCCATGGGTCTGTATGCTGCTCCCTCAACACTCCTGGTGAGCCAAGGCATTAGGCCCCAGGAGTGAGATGAGGGGTTTCCATGGAGATGCCAGCAGTGAATGGCAAACCCAGGGTGATATGTCAAGATGTGGCCAGGGTAGGGGTGGGGGTCGGGAGGAGTGAGCTGTACCTTGCTCTCTAAGCAATTAGTCTTGTCCCCAGTGACTCAGCCTCCCTGCGGGTAGACCCTTCCTGGCCCGAGGTCATGGGCGCAGGGAGGGGTATGTCCCACGGGGGTCAGGGCTCTTCTCCCTGCGTCACAGAGGGCACAGCCACCACGGGGCCTCGCACGGTTCCTTCATGTTTGCAACCCTTAGGCAGTGATGCCTGGAGGACATCGCCAGCAGCACAGAGCTGGGGCTCCTCTCCTGCCACCCCACCCACGCACCTGTCACCAGGCTACTGTGGTGAGCGTCACAGCTTTTCCTTCGGAGGGTTCCTCCAGCCCCACCGAGGAGATGGTCTTTGGGGAGTGGCTGGGAAGCCTGAGGGGGGCCAGTCTCCCTTAGCCCTGTGGGCGCCTTGAGCACACAGAATGAGGGAGGGCGAGGGCCCAGAAACTCCCTCAGCTGTTCCCTGCTCGCAGGCCTGTCAGGCACCTGACGCTGTCCTCCAGCTGCCTGTCCCTCCCAGGCCGAGACTGTCCTCTCCAGGGTGTGCGCTGTCCCTCTGTGCCCACCCTGCAATCTGACCCCTCCCCAGCTGTTCCCGAGGCCCCTCCTCACCTATTGCTCCCTGCCTGTCCGCCTGGGTCCTTGCTAAGAACGGCTGGGAACACAGAGCCCTGAAGACCGGGCAGAGCCTCAAGCAACCATTTAGTCCCCGTGCTCATTTCCCGATGAAGAAACCCAGAGCAAGTGTGGGGCTGGCCTGAGGTCAGAGCTGGGGCCAGGTCCCTATCTAGGCCTGGGGCTGTCCCCTGACTGGCCACGGGAGACTCTGAAGGAACGCTCGTTTCCCTAGCGTCCCTGTGCAGACTCGCTCTGGCTTGGGGCGCGCAGGGAGGGGCCCTCTATTCTGAGATCAGGAGAGTAGTGGGCAGAGCTCGGAGAAGGGTATGGCCCTCCACAGCACAGGGTCCATGGCCTGGCCTTGAGGCCTCCCCAGCAAGGCAGGCTGGTTCCCGAGAGGGGGGTACCAGAGTTCACAGGGCAGCAGCCTGTCTGCCCACCAGGTGTGGGAAAGGCCAGTGCAGAGGAGGCCAGCGAAGCAGTGTGGCGTCAGGGCCTCTCTCCCCAAATGCAAACTCAGCTCCCAGCTGCTCCCCGCTCCCCTGGGCATTCCCCGGTGGCACCAAGAGCAGCAGGACAGCGCCAGCACTGCCGCCCTGGAGAGCTGCTGCTGGCGAGAGGGTCAAGGTGGGCAGGAGCTGGGCCTTGGTCCGGAGACCCCTCTTGCTGAGGGCTCGAGCCCCTCCAGCTGGCCCAGGGCAGACCAGCAGTCAGGTGCCCACACCCAGCCTGTGGCGAGGCCAGGCCATGGGAGGGGTGGTGGGCTGACCCTGCAGGGGCCGAGTGCTGGGCAAGCCCCTCTCAAGGCTGCCTGCATCCAATGGCAAAGGCGCGAGGCCTTCCAGGAGCGAGACGCCAGGCCTGCAGAGCGGCCTGAGCAGCCTGGGAGGGAATTCTAGACACACAGGGCATCTGATGCAAGCTGGGCGCGCTCCATTCAGCGTAAATCTTCTCAGTGGCTCTGCCTGTTTCCATGGCGACCTGACAAGTGAAATTTTCCATCTCGGATGCCAAATGCCTGTGGGTGAGGCGAAGCCTCCAAGGGTTACCAAATATAGACAAGGCCCAACAGGCTCAGGGGCCAGGCCAGCGTGTGTTCGGGTGGGAGCCTCGACCCCCCAGGGGCCGCAGCCTCCTGCCAGAGCTGCCATGCTGGGCCTCTTGGCGGAGGTGTGTCTGTACCTGTTCTTCCTGCGGGCAGCACCGCGCAGTGCAGCCACAGGTGCACGCTACCTCTGATTTTTAGGTTAACCCTGGCTCTTAGAGAAGATCTCGCTACCACCTACTCGCAGAATCCCCCAGCCTGGTGTTCTGATATGGAAATGAGAGGCCCACGGGCAAGTGGCGGTGGGTGGACAGGGTCTGAGGTGACAGAGGGGTGTGATGCCAAGGCAAGGAGACCCTTGGCAGCCCCCTTAGGCAGCGTCCTCACCAGGCCCCTCTGGCCCTGCCCTTGCTGGGTGGCGATGCCTCCCCCCATGGAGTCAGCGGCGCAGGCCCCTGCCCGCACTCACTCGGTCTGCAGCAGCTCGGGGTTGGGCACGCACTGGAGCCGGTGGGAGAGCAGCTGGAAGGCACTGCTCTGGGGCAGCAGCATGAGCAGGCCATAGAGCGCCTTGATCAGGTACGGGTTGTTCTTCACGTCCAGCAGTTGCAGGCGCAGATCTGCAGGAGGGCAGAGGTCAGGGGTTAAGAGCCTGGCCAAGGACAGGGCCAGCCAGGGGGCCATGGCAGAGAACTGGGCTCAACAGCCAGGTACCCCTCCTGCCCCATCCAGGAGCGCCTAGCTGTTCCCTTGACCTCCTCATTCTCTCTTCCTACAACTGCCCGTCTGATCTTCCCAACAGTCACCTCAGCCTGGCGACGCCCAACCTGCCCTGGGCTGTCCCTGCCCCATGCTCACTGCCTCCCTGGTAAGGAGGGGCTTGGGCCTTACTGTGCAGCAGGTCCCCGTCCGTGCCACACGAGCTGTAAACAGGTGGGCCGGAGAGGCTGGGTTAGGACCGCTGAGGGAGGGCAAGATGGAAAGCGCGTCCGTGTGGGGCTGAAACACACCCCACGTGTGTCTGGTAGGGGCTTTAGAATCCACCTCAGATCCCAGTCCTGCCACCACCCCGCCAGGTGGGAGGAGACACACCCCTGGCCCTGCCCAGCACGCGTCCCAACTACACAGGCCCAGCCTTCTCTCCTCTGAGCCTCTCTGGGAGAGTCACTGGCTCTACCTTCTCGTGTCTCTAGGCCCAGCTGGGGACCCTCTGTGGAGGGTGACACACACTCCCGGAGAGGCCACGCCACCAGCGGCAGCTGTGCAGCGTCTGGGCTGAGGCTGAGTAGGGAGCAGCCAGGCCCGGGGCTGGGAAAGCTAGGAAGCAGGGCCTCCCGCAGCCCTCCCCTTCCGAGGTGGCCGGGGCCGCCAGGGGGGACGAGCAGTCATCCCCGTGCCTTGTACCTCCAGCAGAAGCGTGGGCCTATCAGGGTCCAAACCCCTGGGGCCTGGGGGAAGCTGGGTCTAGGCATCCCACAGTTAGAACGGGTGCTCGGCAGCACCAGGGGTGCATCTGCTGTGGTAGCCCCAACAAAGCCCTGGGTCTGGAGAGAAGATGCTGTCGCTTTTCTAGGGTCAGGATGGATCTGACCTAAGGGGCGCATGTGCCTGGCTGCATGGGAGGCCCTCAGGGAAGTGAGATCAGCTCAGGGGACCACTTGGGACAGGCTCAGGTGCAATCCACGGGGAGCAGGGTCTCCCCCCGCTCGTGTCCCACAGGCATCAGGCAGCATGTGCCTGGCTCTTGGGACAAGCTGCCTTGTTTGGATGGGCGAAAGGAGTGGCGTCTTCAGCCCCTGCATCTGCCTTTGGCTCCAGGGTGAAGGCTGATGGCCTAGCCCCGTGGTCGGCAAACTGCGGCTCGTGAGCCGCAGTTTGCCGCTCTGTTGACTAACGAGTCTGCCGATCACTGACCTAGACTCTCGATTCCAATAATTACAGGCTGTTGTTGCTCCTTGTGATTAAGCCCCTATCCCAGTGGTCGGCAAACTCATTAGTCAACAGAGTGGCAAACTGCGGCCGCGAGCCGCATGTGGCTCGCGAGCCGCAGTTTGCCGACCACTGGGCTAGCCTGACAGGTCACAGGCGCTGCCAGATAGCAGGAGGCCTGGGTGGCTGGCTTCTCACCGCTCTGAAATCACACGAGTTTCATGCAGTCACCGTGTCTGAGGCGCCAAGAGCTGTGTGTGCCGCAGCCAGCTGCCACTTTTGCAATGCAGCCTGGGTGTTACGATCAGGCAGCTCCCACCCATCGGCTCCCAGCAAATGCCAACTCTGCTTTGTGGAGAGATGAGTGTGTGGCTCTTGGGCACACAGGAGCGCCTGCAGGTGGGCCGAGGGTCCCCGCAGCTTCCAAGAGCCAGGGCAGAGAGTGGCGTGCTTGGGGAAGGGGCCGGGCACAGCGCTGGGACAGCGGCCCACCTGTCCCGACAGCACTGGTCCTGTTCTCCTGGCAGCGATGAAACTCACCTCCAGTGGGTTCTGCTGTCAGCACTGGTGTGTCCACAAGACCCCCCTGAGGCACACAGGCAGGTTCTGATGCCACACGTCCCAGCCCTGCTGCGGCTGGTCTCCTGATCTCCTCCCCAGTCTTACGTTCTTCACATTCCAGAGTATCCCTGGGGTGACTGCCCTTCCCCCTCCCTCCCCTTCCCTCTTCTGAGTGTGGCTTCATCCCTGCCTCACTCCAGGTCAGCCAGAGGCCAGAGGAAGGGCCCTTACATGTGAAGATGGGGCACTCGATCAGCTGTACCAGCTTGTCCACCTCCGTGAGGAAGTCCACAGTGACCTCCAGGTCCCCGCTGGGTGGGCAGTCAAGGAAAGTCTTCCCCCTGGGCCAGGACAGCCTGTCTCAGGGAGGGGCCTTGACGGGGAAGGGCGGCAGCTGGAGAGCTGGGACCCAAGGGCCTGACCCAGTGGCTCAGAGAGACCCTCCTCCCTCCGGTCCGGCTCCCGAGGCACAGAGCCTGCTTCTGCCTAAGCTGGATTCCGCATCCGAAGGGCATTCGTCTATTCCCTCTGCCTTTGTGTCCCTCTAAATGAGAGGCGGCACAGCTGTCCCCGCTGCACGGCACCCGGGCTCTGCTCCGCAGCTCCCCCCCTGCGATCTGGGCTCTGAAAGGCTCTCACTTATCGCGGCCCTGCAGCCTGTGGGGAGGGCTGGGCAGGAAGGACCTGCTCCCGCCGGAGTGGATGCCGCCAGCCCGGCCAAGGTCAGGGCTGCGGCAGGTGTGGCCTGTGGTCCCTTGGTCACCAATGACCGAGAGAAGCAAATCTAGGGTGTGGAAGGGGAGCAGCACCTGAGGAAGCCAGGCAAGGCCATGGCTGACCCTCAAAGAAGAACCCTCAGGACCCCTCTTTCCTGAACCCCAACTCCAGGCCCCTCAGGGAAGACCGATTTTGCATCTAAGCAGCTCTCCCAGTGAGGGCCACACGCCAGGTATTCCCGGAGAAGGCTGGTTTGCTTTACAGTATTTTAAACAAAAGCTGACCATGATGCCCTTCGCTGGCAGGCCCTGAGTGGGCTGGGGGTTTCCCTCTTCTGAGGCCTCCGGCCAGCCCGCTCTGCCCGCTGGGTCGTCCCTGACTGCTCTGGCCCTGGCTTTGTGGCCCCTGAAGGTACCTAAACAGCAGCAAAAGCACCAACTCTCAGCTCAGCCCGCAGGCTCGCGCCCCCCCTGCTCTAGGCCTTGTCTCCTGCTCGCCCCAGCACAGGGCCCAGCCGACCTGCAGCCAGCAGGTGCCCCTGCCCGTTCCCTGGCACCCGCACCTAGATGGCCCGCTCAGCCCCGATCCCCAGCCTACGCGGTTTTTCCAGAGCCAGCTCTCCTCCACGAGGGCCCAGATGACCGTTTGCTGCCTACAGCAAACACATCCCTCAAGGCACCCACTGGGTCCTGATGTCACAGGCCGGGGCAGGAGGATGGCAGTGGGCCCACCCCTCCAGCGGCTGGACCGGAAGAACCGCGACAGCGAAGGATACAACTTCTGGATGAGGTCGTAGGCGTGCCGGTAGTTCTGGGTGAGGAAGCAGAGGGACACCGTGGTGACGGGGTTGTGGCACCAGGAGCGGTACAGGCAGCAGAACAGGTCCTGGCTCTCCTGCGGGAGGCGTGAGCAGTGAGCAGAGGGCCCGCCCCTCCCCACCTGCTCCTCCCACCCGGGTTCCATGTGGGGACCTGAGCGGGAAGGGCCCTTGTGGGGAGCCAGGAGCCAGCTGTTTGGCAGCCCCGCTGGGAACGCACTGTCACAAAGGAAACGCTGACAGTTCCTCCCGGACCCTGTCATTACTCTGGGCCCCACAGAGCCACGTGGTGGTGACAGGGCCTGGTGGGGGAGCCTGTCTTCCGTGCTGGTATTTCTGCTCGGCAAGTAACAGTGACTGTCCCCTCCAGGACCCTGCGTCCCGAGCGCGTGGGGCTGGGAGGGCTGTGCGGGAGGGCACAGCCTGCGGGTGGGGAGGCGGTTCCCTGCAGCACCCACCCCTCGTCCTCAAACGGCACATCTCCTCCCTCTCTGCGGCCCACCTTGCACTCGGAAACCAGCCCAGGAGTTGAACCCACATTCGGGGGAGCCCCTGCCCTGAGGAAAATTCTTAAGGCCTCTGCGAATGTCTGAAAGGAACCACAGGAAGGAGGCAGGGGTGTGGCCTGGATCGTTCCAAGCCTCTTGGCCCCAGATGCCCTCAGACCAGGCCTGGCTGTCCTGGAGGCACCCTGAGAGGGGTGGATGCAGGGTCTGAGCTGGGAAGGAGGGCGTGGGGGTGGTGGCCACAGCCCAGAGAGGGGAACGAACCCCCTGGAGGCCATTTGCAACTCAGCCCCCATCCCCGGGGGAGCATGACCTTGACCACGGCCCCCAGCGCAGGATGGGAGGATGGTGAGTGCCTTCCTGCTCTCTGATCAGCCCCGGGGAGGTCCTCACCCAAAGCCTGGGACAGGCAGCCCTGATACCCTGGCTTCCGACAGGGTGACTTTTGAGACACATAGTCTAGCTGTTGGGGAACAGGGCCAGGGCCAAGGAGGAGGGCAATGAGAGCAGTAACCCCTGACCCCGGCAGGGTGACAGCCACAGGCCGGGCCCTGACAGGGAGGTGGCATCCAGAGGGCATCACCCATTGGGTCTCCCACATGGGCCCAGAACTCTGTGTGCCAGGGGGCAGCGCCAGGGTGGGAGTGGGGTGTCAATGGAGAAAAGGCACCGCCTTTGATGGGTCAGGGAGGGCGCGTGGACCCGAGTAGAGCACACGGTCTCCTTGAGAGGCCTCCACAGCGCTGCTCAAGGAACCAGCTGTGACTCACTCCCACGGTGCCGCTTCCTGTACGCAACCCAGGGGGGTCCGGATTTCACACTGGCCCAGGGAGACCTCCCATTTCATCCGGTCTCCTCCCAGAGAGCCTCCTGGGGCTGAGGGTGGGCTGGCAGGACGGGGGCCGTGTGCACACAGGTTTCCCCAGCCAGAGCCCGCAGGCACAGTACCAGTGTCCTCAGGTCCTTGAGCTGGTTCCTCAGCTGGAAGAGCTCTGTGGAGGTGAGCAGGATGGTGTTGAGGGTGTGGACCATGGTCGAGGCGAACTTGAGGTCCTCTTCTCGAAGGAGGATGTCCGCCATCGAGTGGAAGATGTTCTCCGCGTTCAGCAGGAGGCAGAGCTGCCTGGAAAGCGGGCAGAGCAAAGGTTACGGCCACCCCTGGGCCTCACTTTGGACCCCTCCCCGGTCTCCGCATCCCGAGGACACCTGCTTCTCCTGGGGCCGGTGTGGGGACCGTGGGGGGACACTGGGCATTGTTCACCGCGGGCCTGGCTCCACGCCTCCCAAAACCACTCACCCTGGCCCAGCGACTCCGGAGCCCCAGACTATTCATCCCTGACTCTGTCCCGGGAAGACGGTTCTCAGAGAGCGGCAAGCCCTGGCTCTCACCCCCACATACACGGCGCTCTCCGCCGCCCAGCTTCTACAGCTTCTACACGTGCTGGTCACCGTGTCCTGTCCCCGCCGCTCCCCACGAGCCCGAGTCAGGAACTTGTTTGTGCGGTTCTCACTGCAGCCCCGCCTGGAGGTGCTGCAGGCAGCCGGGCTCAGGCGGCACTTGGGGGATGAGCGAACCTACGGACACTCCGAGTTTCATCTTCGCTGGCACAGGGCGGCGAGATGACTTGACCAAGGTCATGGGGTCAGTTAGGGCTCCTTTCTTTCCACCGTCTCTTCTCTAGGGAGAATCTTGGGGGCTAAGGCTTGGCCTTGGGGGAAAGGAGTCCCATTTTACAAACAGGAAAACAGAGACCCCAGGGAGTAAAGAAAAAGTTTTCCCAAGGTGAGGCCAACAGGAACAGGTGGTCGCGAGGATGGGCTTGGAGGAAGCCTGTCGACCTCCCGAGTTTGTCCCTCTGCCCACGGAGGCCGGGCCCCCGGGAGTCCAGGCTTCCTGAGCAGGGAGGGCCGCACCGAGTGGGCGAGTGGTTGGTGAGGAGGGAGGGTGCCCCTCTCTGACTCCTAGTCTCTGCTCCAGGGAAGCCCGCAGACCATGCCTGGGGCTGGTGGGGACAGGGGTCTGAGGCCTGAAACATGTCCATCCCAGGTCACTGACCTCGCAGTAAATGCAGCATCGGGGACTGGCCTCCTGCTTTCCTCTACCAGTAAATACCAACCATGCCTGGGGTCAGGCTGGAGAAGATCTCCCACCCGCCAAACTCCCCAAATCCCAAGCCACGAAGTACAAACAGTGGGCAGGCAGGCTCCATCCAGCCTAGGCCCAGCGGAACCAGCAGACTCGGGCAAGAAACCACCAGAGACATGGAAACAGGGCTGTTGAGGGGATGGGTGGAGCTCTGCCATCACCTGGGGCTCCCCTGCCTGCTCGGGATGTGGGGTGTTGGTGGGGGGCAGAGGTCCCAGAACCTGGTGCTCCTGCTGGCTGTGTGACCCAATGTCTATATGACAATGTCTTTACGTCCCACCTGGCGACACTGCCCACCATGGGGGCTGCTCAGAGCGTGATGGCTTGTGTGGGGTGCACAGTCTATGGCGAATGGGGCCCCTGGTTGGGTAACACGAGTGGGGGTAACAGCCAGCTCACAGGAGAAAGCCTGGCCCTTAGGCAGAGAACAGGCCTCCTGTCCCCTCTGGTCCTCCCAGCCCTACAGGAGCCCCGTCTCCAGGGCCATGGGAGAGAAATGTTCCAGAAGGGCAGGCCGGGGAGGAAGGGCAGCGCTCTGACAAATGCTCACAAATGCCCGTCGCCTGCAGCTGCCGCCCTCTCCATGACAGAGGCCCGCAGCTGAGCCTGCTGCCAGGCAGCGCCTCCAGGAACCACAGGCCGGCGGGGCGGCCGGGGAGGGTGCGGAGGGACAGGCAGAGGGGGTGGCCGTGAGGAGAAGAGGGCACCCAGGCTCCTGGTGTCCCTAAGACCTGGGGAACACTGGCGGAGCTACAGAAGGCCCGGGATGGCAGAGTTTTCTGGAAACGCTCTTCTCTGGCCACGGTGACCCCGTGCTCTGCTGGTCCTGCCACCTCTCCAGTGCCCCCCTCCCCCCCCAATGCCGTGCAGCTCTCCTGCTCGCTCTCCTGTCTGTCTCCTGGTGGTGGCATCTGGCCCACGATTATTTTCAAAGATGCTTGTAGCTCAGGGGCTGCCACATGTGCCTCTGAACCCGCACTGAGCTCTGCATGGGGCAGCCACTTGCCTGGTGGACAGCCCTGCATGGCATTTCTGACGTGGCAGGGCCACAGCGTAACTCTTGGCCCCCAACTGTCCCCATCTCAGGAAATGGCGTCACTGCTCACCCAGCTGGCTGCAGCCCAAACCAGGGAGTCATCCTGGATCCCCTGGGCCCGTGTTGGGTCCACCGCAAGACAGGGCAGGGGGCTCTGCCGTCAGGGCACATCTTGCCTCCTCCGGGCCCCGTGTCAACCACCCCAGCCCTGGTGCCCGGTCAACTCCAAGGCCGGCTCCTGATTGGCCTCCCTGCCTCTCTCACTGCAGAATTCACCCTCCGTGCACCAGCGGGGGTCCTTAAAAAGTGTCCATCAGAGCATGGCACTCCCCAGTGGCTTCCTGCTGGATCGAAATAAAACCCAGCCCCTCACCCTGGCTCCAGGATCCCATACTCTCTGGTCAGTTCCTCTCCAACCTCAGCCCTTACACGTGCTCCCTCCCTCACGATGCCCTGGCGTCTGGCACTTTTCTCCTGTCCTGCCCTCTGCCCTCTGCCCTGGCCTGGAGAACGCTGCTTAGGGACTGGCTCCTTCCAGCCATCCAGATCTCAGCTCCAAGGGAGTCCCATTTCTTTCCAAGCGATTCTCATTACCCAGCTCATCTGGGGGATGGACTTGTTCACTAGGTCCCTAGCTGGGTCTCCCACCAGAACTTGTCTGGGACCCCCACGTCCCTCAAGAAGAGGGCCTGGCACTCATTAATCACTGTGTTAATCAATTGTGAATCCTCACCCGAGGATACTTTTCCATTGATCTTTTAGAGAAAGTGGAAGAGAGGGAAAGACAGAGAGAAACATCGATGTGAGAGAAACACATGGATTGGTTGCCTCCTGATCATGCCGACCAGGCCGGGGAGGAGCCTGCAACCAAGGTACATGCCCTTGACCAGAATCGAACCCGGGACCCTTTGGTCCACGGGCTGGCGCTCTATCTACTGAGCCACACCGGCCAGGGCTCAACAATCGGAGGTGAGTGTGACTGTGCGGAGGGGCCACGCTGCCGCTGATGAAAGGCTCATGCTGACGGACAGGGCTGCCTGCAGACACTCCTGGGCTGAGCCCAGCCAGCCCTCCGCACACCTGTGTGCGTTCTGGTCTGCAGAGCGCAGCTGCCGGGAGGGCCCACCTTCACCCTTGCCACCCGGGGCCTGGCTGCCCTGCCCAGGGAGACCTCTGGCCAGGTCGTCACACAACCCTGGGCACGGGGCACTATAAACCCCTCCTCCACAGAGGACCCTGCTCCAGCCACACCGCCGACCAGGGAGCAGGAAGGGCGGATTCGACCCCGAAGAACCGACTTCCAGAGCGTGAGTGAGCCCCTGCTTACCGCTCTGCCTCCTCGGTGCCTATTATGAGCGGGCACCGGGGGCCGCCCACCCGGCGGGGCTGGCAGATGGCTGCCCCGCAGGGCTGCTGCGTCATCACTTCTCTGCCGAGCCCAGCCTGGCCGAGCTGCCTGCCTGGCTCTCAGGCACAGCTCCGTAATGGAGCACAGCTTGTAAGCATTAAACATTTGCCTGGACTTTTAATACCCGTATGAAAGTGCCACTCATGAGACAATGGTTTAGAGCAGCGGTCGCCAACCTTTCGGACCTCTTGGACCACCGGTTGGATTAGAAAATGCTTGGGGACCAGGCATAGGTGGGGTGGGAGGGAACCTGGACGGGGTCCACATGTGAGCCCTCACACTCAGACGGGGTCCCCGGGGTCGGGGTCCTGCCTTCCTCTCCTCAGGCCTCCTGCTACCCGCCTGGGCAGCCACCCGCTACTTCCAGGTCTGCATTCTCTTTGGTCCCTCTGTCATATGCCAGGGGCTCTCAGGGAGCGACCTGTCTTCAGCCTGCTTTGGAGCCCCAGGACACAGAGCGGGAGCCCCACTTTCCCCAGTGGACTGCTGGGTCCTGTGGGGGCCTCAAAGGGGAAGGCCCTCTGCAGCCTGCCCGCTGGGAGTGGCCGCACCTGCCAGGCTGGTGTGAGCTTCACGTCACGGCCCCTTCAACACTAACACTGGCCGAGCATCCACTGTGCCGCAGACGCCGGCCCCGAAAGGCCACCAGCCTCAGTGCTGGCCACGGTGGAAGGTGCTCGCCAAGCCCCCGGCACCCACCCACAGCCGTGGCTTTAGGTGACACGTGTGCCAGACTCGGGAGAAGGAGGAGGGTGACAACCGGCTCCAGACTGAGGCCATGCCCTGAGGCCAGGTGGCCTAGGCTGGGCAGGAGGCGGCCTGCCATGAGGCAACAGCTGCTGCCCGACTCCTGGGAGAAAGGCCTGGGCACAGGCTGGCCCCCGCCAGGCCAATGGGGAGCCTGGTGCTCTCCTCCGCCCTGTCCTGGGTGTGGGGAAGGGGCCACACACGGCCTCGCCTCCAGGGACCGGGCAGGCCCCCAGCGTGGGCAGGGCAGCCCTTGGTGTGGAGGACAAGACCGCCCAGTGGGTGGTATAGGGTGGGACAGCTGGGGCCCCGGCAGGACCAGGCCCACTGCAAGAGCAGGGGCCCCACAGTGAGGGGTGGGCCTGGAGGCCTGAGCACGGTGCCCTCCGTGGGAGGAAGCATTCTGGCTCCCTGCCGGGTGGGCTCTGGGGAATCTGGACTCTGCCATGTGCTTCGGAGACGATATAAGACCTTCTTTCCATGACCCCACTTCCCCTCGCCCCTCGGAAACAGGACCAGCAAGGTCACCACGGCCAGAAACAGCCCCTCACCCTCATGTCGGCAGGCCCTCCCGAGTCCCTGGCCCCTTTGGAGATGCTCAGCTGGCCTCTGGGCTCTCCTCAGCTCCCTCACCAAGTAAGGGCATGCGGACACCCGCCTGTTCTGACGCTGAGCCAGAGCTGAGGGCGGGCTGGGGGAGTGAGCTGCAGCCCTCTCTCCCACCCCATCCTTCCTTGGGCCTGGCCTTTTTAAGAGACAAAAGGCGTCCCCTGACCCAAGGCAGGGATCCTGGACAGGGACGGGGGAAGGGCACCGATGACTACAGCGGAGGGGAAACAGAGGCTGGGCAACCATTTCCTCCCGGGCCTGTCCCAAGCAGTTATCTGACCACATGGATGGGCGGCCACAGCACAGTGCACAGGACAGCTGGCCTGGTGGGGAGACTGGACTCCAGCCCATCGGAGTGGACAGAGATGTCAATGTTGAGAGATGGGTGGAAAGGCTGGGGGCACCCGCCTCCCACCCCTGATCTTTCCCAGTTGCTATTAATACCGTCCTGCTTCAACCCTTGCCTTCCTCTCGGTGCTCACTGCCCCGTGACAAACAGAGAATTCAGAATTCGCCTCAGATGCCAAACTCCAGGGTGGGCGGTGTGTCCAGCTCTTCAATGCCCCCAGCTCCGTGTGATCAAGGGGGCGAGTTCTTCCCGGGCCCGTCCAGACCCCCAGGAATCGTGCTGGGTCAGTGCCACTGAGAGGCGGGCATGTGGATGATTTCATTCGGTGCCTCCTGCGGGGCTGGGCCCAACAAAAGGCCTCCCTGACACAGGAAGGACTGCCTGCCAGCTCCCTGACACTCACAGAAGCCCCTGCCCCTTCCTGCCCCCACCTGGTCCTCTCCTTCGTCAGGACCACCCGCCCCTCCCGTCTCCCACCCAGGCAGGTCCAGCTCCCAGCCCTGGGCCTGCGAGCTCCGGTCTGTGGTGCGGGCTGGACTGGGGGGAAGGTGAGGTGGGAGGTCTGCTCTCCTGCTGGCCGCTGCCAGCTCTGGAGGTGACTGGGCAGGCAGCCCTGGTTCACGCTTCTTCTCAGAGGCTGCAACTGGACGCTGCCTTTGAGAGAGCTCAGGGTGGGGTAGACTCCATGGCCCCGTACAAGCTGGCCTCAGGGCTGCGCCAACCAGCCGGGGAGGCAACGCGCTTTAGGCCCTCTGGTCCAGACACTGTGGAGGGCAGGGCCAAATCATGGCCATCGCCCCGAGTGCTGCTGATCAAGGTCCTCCCTTCTCCCTCGAGCCTGGCCTCCTTCCTGCACCCACCCCCAGCTGCCTGCTGCTGTGTCCCGACCAGGCCAATCCCGTGCACAGAGCGACAGGCCCTCACTTCCTCTCTCCTTTGGCCTCTAGCTGGTGTCCATGTCCTCTCAGTGGTCAAGGCCAATGGGACACGGCTTTCCTGGGAGATGCCTGGAGTCTCACAGCTGTAATTCTGAAGTGCGGCCTAATGTCAAGTGTAGAAAACACAGGGACCCAGAGCCATTCCCACGGGAAAAGGACCCTCCTGGCCTTGCCCTGCCTGACAGCTGGGCTTCTGCAGGAATGTACAGAGCAAGCAGCTCTCCGTCAGTGTAATGTCAGGGTGGAGGAGGGCGTGGTCTCCCATCTGAGGTTCCGAAGCTCCGGGTTTCACGCACCCTCCCCCACCCTCCCTCGCTCCTCTCCCCCTCCAGCTCTGCTTCCTAAGTATGAAAACTGTAAATCTGTTTTATTTATTTCAATCAATCCTTGGCAGTGCGCCCTTCAGGGCAGAGGCAGCCATGGTAACCCTGCCAACTCATGCCTGAAAAATTCATCGTGTTTAATGCAGTCGATGTGTCTGATGCACTTAAAAGTTTTGGGGTAGGGTGGTGGGAGTGGGAGGAGGAGGCACGAGGACTTGTTTTTCTGGGTCTTGCTGGGAGCTGGCGAAAGGGATGGAGGGCGGGGCACGGCGGATGGGGAGGAGGCGGAGGAAGAGGAGGAGGCAGAAAGGGCTCTTTGGCCACCTAGCTCTCTATCCCTCTGTTGAAGACGTCAGCCACCGGCACCCGGGCTGGGCTCGCCCGGAGACCTCCGAGGAAGGCCTCACTGGGCAGGAGGGGCCAAGAAAACCAAAGGGTCTCCTGGAGGCAGCGGGCTGAGGCCCTGGGCCCGGCTGGCCCTTCTCGCCAGGTGTGGGGTTTGCTAGAGGGACCAAGGTGAGAGTGGGCAGAGCCAGGAGAGGTGACTGCTTCCTCCACCGCCAGGGATCAGGTGGGCCTTCCTGCCGCAGGACGGGAGCCATCTCCTGGGCACAGCCTGGCTGACCTAGTTGGGCTCATTTTCCACGTTTGCTCTGTCAGCCTGGCTGAGGCTATCCCCTGTCCATTCATAGGCACTCTCTAGCTCCTCGTGGCCCTCCACCCTCCTGAGCTCCCCCTCCTGACACCCGCAGGCAGTGAGTCTCCTGTCCTGACCCAGGCTCCCCAGGGCAGGAGGTATGGGAAACCCCATTGGGCCTGGCCCAGGGCTGAGCCCCTGTGGGCAGCAGGGAGGCAGATGCTTGTGGACTAGAAAGTTAATCGCCAGGAGAGGCAAGGTGGCCCGGATGACTTCAGGGGTGGGATTCAGGGGTCTAGGGAGCGGGCGGCTTCACGCACTGGGGTTTCTGCCCAGAGTCTGGTTCTGGTCGAAGCACTTGCAGGAGGGGCCTCGGCAGGTTCTGATTTACACATGCGGTCCCGGTGTGCGTCTCACGGGAGGCTGCACCTTCTAGCCCTCACAGAGGTACCCCGAGTATGGCTGGATGGAGCTCAGATGGCCGGAGGCTGTGGGACACCAGGAGACAAGCAGGGAAGACCCGGGGACTCGGCTGAGGGGTGCTGGGCGCTGGAGGATAAGGCAGTGTTGGGAGGACCAGGCGGGGGTGAAGACAGCGGGGGAGGCGGTGTGAGCGGGGTCTCAAACCCTTGGTAGGAAAGCCCACAGCTTCTGAGTGTGTCATCTGTTGGACACCCAGAGCAAATGAAGACAGAAGGACGGGCCACCACAGGAAATCCTATTGTCTTCATGACAATCAACTCTAAGAAAGGCCAACACGTGCCAAGCCCTGAGAGCGGCCGGCTCCTGCCTTCTCCGGTCACAGGCATTTCCTTCCAGCTGTGTCACAGCCTCTTGCCCAACAATGGCACATAGAGCAGACACTCGTGAGCACTTCTACATGAGGCACGTTGCATCCTTCAAATCCGCTTAACACGGGCCAGGTCCCCTTTTAACGGAGAATGAGAGTGAAGAGATCAAGGCCTGGCCAAGGTCCCAGCTGGCCCCGTCCTGGCACCAAGCTCTCAGCTGCTTCTTCACCATGCACTGGGCTCGCAGGCACCAGGGCCCACAGCACAGGGGCTTGGATGTGCTTTTTCTGGAAGGCAGATGATCTGGGGGCACCATGGCTAGATATCACTGGGCCTTCTGATGGACTGGAACCGGAGTTCTTCCAGAACCTTCTTATGGCTCCAAGGCAGCTTATCTGCAAACCAGCTCCTTCTCCCAAACCTCTCCCTGAAGCTACTACCTCTGTGGGTGGCAGGCCCGGACCACAGCTGGCCGGCACAGAGCTGGCCTGTGCCACACTTAGCTCTGCCCTGCTGGGGTGCTGTTCTTTTGCCAAGGGGTCGGGTGGGAGGCAGAATCTGGGAACTGTGTCCACAGCTCTGCAGCCAGAACCCAAACTCAGACCCAGGGGCTGGGAACAGGGACATCTATGGGGGTGACTAGCAGCAGGTTCCCAGAAACCTCTGCTAGGAGACGCCGCTCTGAAGTTTGGGTCCTGGGGCAGGGGTAGGTGGAGGGGGGTGATTTCAATTCTATGGCTGATGCTCTGAATCCAGGCCAGCACTGCCAGGGACACAGCATCTCTGAGCCCCGATGTCTGCTGTCCTCTAGGTTGACTGTTAAAGAGAGAAGCACGAATGGAACCTTTGTCCCTTTTGAACCCTCTGTGCTCCCGCCTTTCAAGCAGGATTGCTCCTAAGGATGTATCATCTCCCCACTGGTGGCCCTGCCTGGGAAGAGGCCGCAAACACACAAACAACGTGGCCAACTGTTTCCTGGCCCCCACACCTGCCTGTCCAGCCAACTCCAGCCCGGCTTACGAGGCTCACGGAGGCCCTCAGAGGTTGTGTGCTCATGGCACTGAAACCAGGACTGGTCCAAGGCCACACAGCAGGGTCATAGGCCCCGACTTGCTCTGTTCAAAGGAAGGGAAAAGAGATAAACTCTCAGGCCAGACCTGTGCCTGCCCAGGACCCCTTATCGCCACTCTCACCTTATCACCAGCAGGAGCCGGGCCTGGGTTTGTCTCCCTGGCCCCGAGGGAGGAGGCCCAGCCTGTGGCTTATGCCTCTCCTGCAATTCTGGCTACATTGTTGGTTTCCACAGAAGAGAACAGTCTCCGATTAGGGAGCTAGATCGTGCTTTTCTGGCCTCCAAATCTGCAGTGTGGGGGTTTTATGAAACCCTGTGAACTGAGACTTTCTGTAGCTCTTTACAAGTGCCCACTTGAAGGGCACTGAGATAAGCATCAGAAAACAACGGAAGGGAAACAATAGTGCCGCTGCTGGTAACAAAGAGCAAGTACCAGGGCGGCCTCCCTGCTGGGTCTCTGGGAAAGTGGTGGAAAGACCAGGGAGAAAGGGCTGGGCGGTGGAGGGGCCACAGCAGGAGAGGGACACAGACAGCATGGAGGGGACTCCTTCCGTTCTCCCAGGCCACATGGAAGGGGTTTCTCTCATTTGTACCCCCTCCCTCCGCCCCCTGCCAGGCGGCTGGAAAAGCCCTCTCGAGATCAGTCGTTTTCAGGGAATTTTAAGATGCGTGAAATGGGCTTTCAACCGAATGTTCCTTTCCAGCCCAGGCACTCTTCACCGGATTAAATGCACCAGAATGAGGAAGGGCCCGTGGAAGTCCCTCTGGGGAAAGGGTCCAGGAGGTGTCTGAGGAGTCCCGGTCCCGGTTATGGATGAGCCCTCCCCCGCCACCGCCCTCAGCAGAGCTGTGCCAGGAGAGGGGCCTGCTGGGGACCAGCCACCCTGCCCATCCCCCAGCATCACGTGGTCACTGCCCATCCAGCAGAGACCAGGCCACCACACAGAGGCGGGCGATGGATGCGGCGGCCTTGACACGGGACAGCGACCCTGAGCCACTCTGCTTTGACGGAAACATGTCAGGATCCCGAGGGAGGGGTGCTCTGTGGAAAGACGCGAGGGAGTGAAAACAAGGCCAGAACAATTCTGGGTCTAGAATCCTGGAAAACCCACAACCACAACCAAAGCCAAACGGAGTTGTATATTTATAAACACAAAGACAAAGTTTTGGAAGGAAGGAAATACATGAAACTGAAAACAGAGGTTACTTTTTGGGAGGAAGTGGTGGTTTAGGGTCTTTTACATCTTATGCAATATTCTCCTGCATCATTTTTTAAAAAATCTTATATGGTTTAAGTTTTTTCAAAACAATAAATATGGTGTTTTTTGTTTTTGTTTTAAATTAGAATCCTCTACATTGTGGGATGATCTTGGACTCCCTCTGGAGCTCTCAGAGGCAGAGCCCGGAGCAGGGCTCAGAGGTAGCGCCTCCCCAGAGGATGGCAGAGCCTCCCTCTCCCTCTCCCCCCGGGGGTGGGGGCTGCTGCCGATTTGCAGATTTAACAATGGAAACTTGCATTTTACAAATGAGAGGATCAACAGCCGGGAAATTGTATTTTTAGCTACTGTGGCTCTTTGCTTCAAAGGCTCAAAGGCGTGGGTTTCTTCTGAAACCAGGCAAACCTCCTACAAAGTCTGCCGTTTGCAGGGAGCGATTAGCATAACACAGGCAGGAGGAGAGGCCTGGCTCCACTCCCTGCTCGGGGAGGCTTTCTCCAGAAGCAGGATGGAGGAGAGAGAGGAGTCTTCCCAACGAAGGGCCTGGGCGCTGAGGGTGCGCTGGGGCCACACGGGGTGACAGCTGAGTCTACAGACCATCAAAGCAGTGCACGGGCCGCCACCCTCTAAGCTGCTATTTAAATCACTTTGCCTCCTGCAACCACCTTCTCCCAACGTGAAGTACAGAGGGTCCTGGGGCTGCCCTTCTGAGGCGACGGGCCGAGCCAAGGCCAGGCTGAGGAAGAGGGTGGGCTTGGGTGACAGGGACGGGCACAGCAGGACTCGGATGATGAAGTCTCAGGAAGGCACCTCCTGCCAGGTGAGGCTGGAGGAGGCAGCACAGCTGTGGTGAGAGGACACTGCGGCTGGTGCCACCCTCCGTCCTCTCCTCC